>NC_090938.1:511161621-511465121 GCF_040938575.1 Ambystoma mexicanum | reverse complement strand
CGGAGGCCGGGGAAGCCCCACAGCAAACCGCAGGTGCCCGGGAAGACCTGGAACCACAGCGAACTGAGAAAAAGGTTTGCTTGTTGTCAGGGAGGCGCAAGGGCCCCAAGAAGCTGGTCAAGAAGCCGGAAGGGTGAGCAAAACCCAGAAGAAAGGGTATTGGATGATGACAGAGGCAAGGGAACTTTGACATGTCCAAAACAGGGGAGTACACCAAGTATATCAGAAAGAGAAATATAAATCGGAAAGGCAAGTCTGGGACTCACACCCATAAGAGGATTAGATCATTGGGAATCTTCATAGCCACAGTACCTGGCAAGTTAGAGAAATGGGTTGGCTGTGAGCAAAGCTGAAAAGAAACCAGGGGAAGGTAGTCATTCCCCCTGGTGTTTGTGAACACTATACCAAGCCAAGAGAAGGGAGACATTCTCTTGGTACTTTGGGATCTATGTGTTAAGTGCGAAAAAATAAATTCCAATCCAAAAATGTTGACATTATTTTTTCCTTTCACTGCAAGTATATGAGGGGTGGACCCTCCTACCCCCCACATCTCCCTCATACTCCCCTTCCACATTTTTGGATTTTAAATATTTTCATTCTGTATTTTGTTATGATCCCGTACTTTGGAGAAGCTGAAGAAAAACCATGGAATCATACCCCCTGGTGTCAGCGAACATTTTGCAAAAACAAGAGAAGGGGGTGATTATCTTGGCATTGTGAGTACCCGACAACTTTTTTGTCTCAAGGTTGAACATCCTTTGGAAGTTTGCTTTTGCATCATTTCCAACTTTGTTTCACGAGTTGGAAAATAACTTTTAATCTCACGTCCAGACGAAGAAAGGCCTTCTTCTGAACCAAAGAAGATCACCATTCCCCTTAGTTCGAGTTCCCAATGTAAGGTCAGAATGAGGTTTTGCCACAATGGTGGACTTTTCCTTTGGACATCCTGACAGACTCCTTTGATTATTCTTTGAGGCAGGAAACCGCTCTTATTACTCGGGATGTTTAGGTTTTCCCCAACCCTCATTTCTTTAATAAGTGTTTATAGCAATACACATGCCACCATTGTGTTGATCTCTTACTTCAGAACCCTTAGAGATATGAATTAAGTTTGAAAGAGTATGTGAAGGGAAGGACTTGGAGTGAAAGCTTGACCCGTGGGTCGAGTTGGAGGTAGACATCGGAGAAAGATCAGAGAGTAAAGAGAAGAGAAGAATTAGAAACAGGTACGAGTGTACTGTCCTGCGATATAGCTCCCATCCAATTCTTGATTCAAACTCACAGTCACAGGGATAGAGAGCGTAGACACTTCTTGGCTCAAATTCACAGTCACAGGAATTTAGCACCCAGCTGCTTCTTGAATAAAACTCAGTCATACGGCCACTTCTTTGCTCAGGTTACAGTCACAGGGCTCTAACTTCCAGCAGCACACTTCCCAGTCATAAATATAGCACCCAGCGTGAACCTTGCAATCCAGCCAGGAGGAAGTCACGCCTGACCGACTTCTTCCTAATCTAATTCTGAGTTCTAGTGCCACAGTTCGCTTTTAAGAGATGCCGCGCCATTCCCACTATAAAGGATGATGTGCACTTCTCACGCTTAAGGACTATCCTTCCCCTAATAATTGCTATAGTTCTCTTCTCACTCTTAAGAGACACAGTGCCCTTCCCATATATAAGCGATAGCAAGCCCTACTCTCTCTTAAGGGATCTAGTGCTCTCCCCTGAGTCCACTCAGGATGCTTAAGTGGGTCCTGCTCTTAGTCCCATCCACTGCTATTGGGCCATCCTGCCCAGATGTGCAAGGACCTTCATTACTTTGCCATTCATGGATCTCTGGTCCTGCTTCAGACTCGCCTGCAGTGCCCTGGGTGCCCAGCCCCCTCTCTCCTGCCATGTGATGGTACTTCTGCCACCTCCCTTTCTGCTTCCATACCTGGCCTTGTATAATGGCCCTACCTCTTAACTCCCATTTCTATTACTAACATCATAATATATTAGTCTAATACTGGGTATATATGGTTATAAGAACATTTAAGTAGGCTATAACATATACTAGTAAGAGCAGCCTTTTCAAATTGGCTGTGCCATTGGCTTTATTCTCATTTTTAATGGAAAATGAAAAAAACATCATGGTGTTATGCCTAACAATAACATGTGTTTAGCATATATTTTGCTCAACATCTTTAAAAACGGATAAACAATTAACGCAACACGTTCATATACTTGTCCTCGTAAGTGCCCTGACATAGGTCTAGCTGCAGGCAAAAGGTGACCAAGCCTTTCTATTTGAACTGGTCATGCTCATTTATTCTTTGTATGGGTTATTCCCATTGCCTCCCTTGTTTGCGTCCTCCCTTTGCCCCTCCCACTGCGCGTCCATAGCTTCCTTTATTGATGAAATGCCCAGCGGAGGATTTTGACAGCAGGGGGAATTGAGCCTCTGTGCCTGTTCTGCTTAACTCTGCAGTATCTGCCTGCCTCAGCTCTCCTTGGCCTGCCCACGTCCACAGTGCATCAGCAAGGCCGTGCTCTCTGCACTCATCACTGCAGGAATGGTTGGTCGAAGTGCAGGCTCAGACTGGCTTATAGGGCAATAGAGCCATGCCCGAACCAAAAACGCAAAATGCTGGTGTGGGCATGGTTTTTGGGTCAAAGTGGGACACTTTTTTGGCCACGCTGGGCCAGTTTGATGAGTTACTTCGCCATGCGTCTAGTAGTTTTGACCATTGTTACTGAATTAATATTCTTCAAATTACAAATGTGCATTGCATTTATTTTTTAAAGCACCCCCTTGGGTACTATTCACATAGTCTGTCACAAAAGGAATGAATTGCCATTTGCAACTATGGGCCACTTTTTCCTTGGTGCCAGAGACAATGTTAGGCCCCAGTACGACCCAGCCTAAGTGATTGCCGGTCCGCCGTTCACATATTGTTGCAGTTTCTTCCGTGTACTGCTTGCACCCACACATAGCCTTGCACCGCACGTGACGGCTAACAAACAAAAAACACACCTACGCCTAGCGAACGGTGTCAACCGAACTGATACCGCCACATCACAGCTCCCTTGCTCTTTTTCCCGCTCAGTCCTACTAACTTACACACCCTTTACCCTCTTACCTTACAGATCCGACGGTTGCAAAGGAACTGTGGAGGTGGTGACAGTGCGTGGTATGAGAACGCTTAACATAACATAACATATGCCTGTGCTTGCTTTGCCTCAGTGATTCTCCAGCCACTAAGGGCGCAGCAGTGTGCATTAATCAGAAGCAGTTCACATAGGAGTCTATTTGGGCCTATTCAGCACTTACACTGTTGCCTTAGAATTCAACACCAAAGGATCGCTTCATATGAAGGTCTCCATAGTGCACGTATTAGCAAAGGCCATAGTGTCATTACAGCGGGTACCGTGTTCTCCAACCTGCATCTAGGAGTTGGGGACTGAGTATTGACAACAGAGCATGGGTTAGTTCTGCATTCTGAGTCTCCTAGCTGTGAGGCCACATCACTCACATTAGGGCATGGCCATGGATTTAATAGGGGGCCTGGTGTTGTGTTCTGGAAATGGGCCCACTCACACAATAACGCACTGACACAGGATATGTCTTTACCCTTTTTATTTCTATCTTGTTACTGACTTCCTTTTCCCTCCCCTCCCCCTCCTCCCTTCCTCCCTTCCCAGTCGTTACTTTCCCTTTCCCTGAAAGGGGCCGGTGCCTCATGGCCTGTAACACCCCCCCCTCTAATTATCATGGAAGTCCATGGCCTACATTTCTTCAATGAGGCGAGGAGGCCTTCGTGAGGCCCTCAGGGGCCGGCCAGGTGGGTCACTTTTGTCATCATCTGACGCCTTCGGCAGCGGGTCCTCGGGTGGTTTGGGGGGTGCCTCCCGGATTTCTGTTTCTTCCTCTCCGATGTATCCATCCTCTTCAGGGTCCTCTTGGAACATCTTGCGGAAGAACAAGGCATTCTGTGTCATATCCCGTGGTCCCCCATGGTGGTAATCATCAGTCCCTTAACTTCCGTTACTACCAGCGGCTCCGGTCTGTATCTGGAATCAGTTTTCCTTTGTTGCGCTTGTCTGACAAGCACAATCTCGCCTACCTGGCTTTGGGGTTCTCTGGCTTTCTGTTTCTGGTTGGCCTATTCTTTGGCTTTCCTTCTTTTTTCAGCGTCTCGTCTCCTGATCTCTCTGTCCTCTGCCGGAGTGTAGTCTTCTAGCTGTAGTAGTCTGGTCCGTGGTTTGTATCTGATCATTAGTTGTGCTGGGGTCCGGCCGGTTGTTTTGTGTGGCGTGTTGCGGTAGCTCCTCAGCATTTGGGAGATGTCTTGAGGCATGGAGGTCTGGTCAGCCGCTGCCTTTTGGCATGTCCGCTTGATGTTAGCCATGAAGCGTTCCACCATGCCGTTGGCTTGGTGCCACAGCAGTGTAATCCTCTGATGGTGGAATTCTAGGAGTGCTGCGAACTTCCCGAACTCCTGTCCTTGGAAGGGTGGGCCGTTGTCGGTTTTCACGACATTGGGGATGCCCCATTCACTGAACAGCTCGTCCACCAAGGCCACGACCTGGTGGAATGCCATAGACTCCACGTGTTTCACTAATGGGAATCTGGAGTATTCGTCGATTGCCACTAGGAGGTGGGCCCCTTCTTCCAGCTGCCTATAGAAATCTAGCGCCACTCGTTGCCATGGTCCCTCGGGTAAGGGGACTGACTGTAGCGGGCATGGGGGTGATCTCGCTACGTTCATCTGTCATGGCACGCAGTGCCTCAGTGTGTCCTCGACGATGGTGTCCATGTGCGGGAACCAGACCTGATTGCGTAGTATTTTCTTTGTGTTGGCCATGCCTCGGTGCCCCTCATGCGCGATTATCACAAGGGGTTTCCTGAGACTTTTGGGGGGCTGTTTCCTCTGAGGAGTGCACATTGATCTGTCGTGGCCAGTTCTCCCTGCATCTTTGCTATTCTTAGTAGGTCTCTCCTGTCCGCTTCCTCCCCATCCCCGTCTCAAAGTGTTCCGTGGCCACCTGTCGCCACCTGTTGGTGTTCGTGAGTTGGACTGCGGCCCGTATCGTGGAGTCAGATCTGCTCCGTTCCACGAATTGCTCCGTCGTGATTGCCAGGAGGAGTGGGTTCTGGGACAAATAGGCAATGTATGCCTCCACCTTGCCTTGCATAGCGGTGTCCGGGGCTTTGTCCGGGTGTCTGGACAGGTAGTCGGCTGGATTGGCTTCACCTCTGGGCTTGTTGATGATGGTGTAATCGTACTCCTAGAGGCGTATGCCTCAGCGTTCGATGCGCGGCGGCATCTTTACTTTACGGTTACCGAATATAGACAGGAGGGCTTGGTGATCGGTTATGAGTATGAAGGTCCTCCCAATGATGATGTGGTGGAATTTCTTGCACACCCAGACTGCCGCCAGGCTCTCGCGTTCTGCCTGGGAGTACTCTTGCTCGATGGGGTTGAGCGCTCTGCTGGCATATGCGACCATGTGTGTCTCGGTGCTCTGTTGCAGGTTGGTCTGGCCTAAGATGGCGCCTAAACTGACAGGGCTAGCATCTACAGTGATTTCTGTGTCCCACTGTGGGTTGAAGTACGCCAGCTGTCGATTGGTCGCTAGTTCTTGTTTGATCATGGAGAAAGTGTGTTGACACTGTTCGTCCCATGTGAATGGTTGGTCCTTCCTGAGGAGTTGTTGTAGTGGGCTGATGAGTGTCGCGTAGTGGGGGAGGTATCGCGCATAGTAGCCGGCCTTGCCTAGGAATGATCGTAGCTCGGACACATCCTTTGGGCTCGTTATATTGACGATGGTGCTGATCTTGTCGGGGTATGCTCTGATGCCCTGGTCTGAGAAGATGTGTCCAAAAAAACACAAGCTGTGCTTGTTGATGTCACACTTTGGGCCGTTGAGGGTGATGCCGGCTTCATGTAGGATGTGGCAGACCTGTCTCAGTGAATCGTTGTGTTGCTCTTGGGTGACACCAAAGACCAGGATGTCGTTGCTGTAATTGAATGCATTTGTGACTGGGTTTATCAGCCTGCGTATGGTCTCTTGGAAAATTTCGCCCGCTGATGAGATTCCGAAATTCAACCGTTTGTAATGGAAGAGGCCTTCATGCATTGTAAAGGTTGTTATGGGTCGTGATTCGGGGTCAACGACTAGCTGGTGATAGCCTTGGTTTAGGTCCAGCTTCGAGAACCGGGTGGCTTGGTTGAGTCTTACCAGCATGTCCTCGATGTTGGGTCCTGGGTGTCTCTCCCTTTGGATTGCTGTATTGGGGATCCTCATGTCGACGCAGACACGAAGGCGTCCATCTGCCTTGGGGGAGACAAGTGGGGACACCCATAGAGTGGGCCCTTCTGCTCTCTCAATGATGTCGTTGTCGAGTAGTAGCTGTAGCTCCTGCGTCACTCTGGCCTGTAGGTGAAACCCTATCCTTCTGGGGTGTTGTGGCACTGGTCGTACTGAGGCGTTGTAGTGCAGCTTGATCACGGTGTCCTTTAACATAACAACACCCTTGAATAGGTTAGGAAACGTGACGCTTGAGGTCTCGAGGTCTAGCGCATTCCGGGACATGGCACATATGGACAGGGCACTCGGTGGAAATCCTTGGATCGTCTCCGACTGGTCATACTGGATGTCGATTAGGTGGAGGGCGATGGCTGTTTTGTATCTTAGGGGGCATCTCCCTCACAGGGCTGTGGATGACGTGGATCGTGACTGGCACTCATCGTCCTCTGTGCACTAGATCACACAGAAATTGGCCCATGGATGTGAGGGGTAGAGTCACGCCCCACTGGAGGATTTGAGCCTGAGATGGTCGTAGGGGATATGTCGCAGTCAGCGCATTATACGTTCTCTCGTTCATGATGTTGACTGTGGCTCCTGTGTCGATGAAGAACGGTGTGTTGAGCCCTCCAAGGTGAACCATCACTCGGGGTGCTGTGCTGTCGTCGGATGAGTTGAACATGAGCCGGACTTATTCTCTACTGTACCGGTCATATTCCTGATACTGCTCCGTCCCTGGGGGTTCTTCTTCAATGGGAGGGTTCTCATACAGGTCTCCGGTGGTAAATTCTCCTCTCGGGTCTTCGTCGGGGATGGGTTGCGTGTGGTAGAGGAGTTCCGGGATGTTGTGTGTGCCCCCCGCCGATTACATTTGCAGGTGTGTTGTATTTCTGGGAGGGTTGTTTCTCTCAGGGTATGGTCTTGGATTGGGTGGCCTGGGCGGCTCATATCTCATGTTTGGTGTCAGCTGAGCCGGCGGCCTGTAGTTGCAGTGTTCTTTCTCGACACATGCTCTGGAAATGATTTTCCTGGTCACACCTCATACACATCTGGACGATTGCAGGGCACTGCTGTGGGATGTTTTTACCCATGCATCCAAGCCCTACCATAAAACTGTGCAGTACTGGCATGGAAAACATCATGATGGCCAGAACTCCCCAGAGAGTGCACAGGGAAAACATGAAGAATAGGCTGCCACCCATTTTTGCCTATGTTGTGAGCACAGGAGGGCACTGCCTAAAACCACCATTGGGCTACACACACAGTAGCCTGAAACCATTGGGAATGGCAATGCTGATTGCCAAAAAGCAACTCAGAACTGTGGGGAATTCATTTTCTTAATCCCAAAAATGGTTGCATTACCAGTACTCACCACTATCAGAAAGCCGGCGTTTTAAAACCACCAGACTTTTGTGTAAAACTGAACAAATGAAACAAAACCAGACCAAGGAAAGACTTGCTAAGAGGTGGATACAATGTAAAACTATATTCTGAAATGACTTGAAGGAAGTAATTATTTAACGTACATGTAAAAATTGTAAGTTTTGATTTAAACTGGGAACTAAAGTGACATTTAGCTGAAACCTGGCTTAATGAAACTGGATTCTGCCTGACAACTACCCCCGACAGGAGTTGAAACTGGATCAACAGCCACTCTTCCCAGGCCTAGCTGCATCCTGCTGCCCCTTGCCAAAAGGAGTTCACCTCTCTGATTAGATTAGGGGTGGAGCACCTGGGAACTGGAAGGGACAGAACAATGCAACTTCCTTATATTGGGGGCGTCGTAAAATAGCTTCCTCTTGGGAGAAACTGGGGGGCAGCTGTGCCTCTGTGAACACGCTGGCTTGGGGGAAGTGGATAAACCAGTTATTCCACCCTGTGATGTGGGAAGCCACACTCCTTTTTGACCAGAGCATAATTTTAAAAAGATAGATAACTCATAGTGCGGACTTATCAGAATTATATAAGTAATATCATTATTTTTGTGATTTTTCTGTGAACATTTTAGGAGGCGTTAGGACCCTGTGGTGTATTCTGGGGGGTTGCTAGCGGAAAATAGGGTCTCACTCCAAATGTATGCATGTTAAAAATCTGACACTTTATCATCTGTAACCCATATCCCTGGTGCACATTTGTGTAAAATCTGGAAAGGGTTAGAGGTCGTTATCTGGATGAAAAGGGGAGAATTCTGTCATCAGTGGACACGACATCGTACAAAGACAGGGATCGGATGGTTTGGTGCTACAGAAAATATTTTAACTGGACCTATAATATTAGAAAAATGGTACATAGATAAATATGTATTTGGGTCAGAAATAGATTTGTGTGCAATCTGACAAGGGCAGGTTCCTCTGACCACAAAACCTACAGCATCACTCTGACTCACATTTCCTTCCCCCAATCAAGGGAGAGAGGAGGAATTGGCCAAGGATAAGTGAGAGGCGCAGGTTTAGTTATGACCAGGCACACACCCATTTTCAAAACACATAAAAAGAGACTGCTAGGACAGGTAGAGACAGTCAATTCCATTTGCTGCGGAGCATGCTGACCGACGACTTCACATCCAGAGATCCAGACTTCAAATCCATCAATCTCCAGAACCTGTAGCAGAAATTAACTCCAGAATTTGTAGCAGAGAGGCCTGAATCCACCAGCTGAATCCTCTTCAGCAGGCCTCAAAACTAACCAAACTATTCAACAGCCGGGCGAGCTGTTTGATGTTTTGCCGAGAATTTTTGCAAGAACCGGTAGCAGTACCCAGAAAGCAGTGTTACATCCAGAATCCAGAGAGGCTAGACCAGCAGAGCAGAGCTGACCCAGATCGCCGTGAACAGAACCAGTGCCTGATTGACCCGCCGAGCAGACAGAACCGCAGCCGGACGTGTTGACCAGATCCGTGACGAGGCCTAGTTCAGATTTATATTGTGAGTACCTAGCAGAACTGTGCAGAACCAATCTCTTAGTTAAAATAATCTAATCCATACTATTTTAACCTAAGTAGAACTGCCTCCTAGAAATCGTGTCATCTGTCATTTTTAAAGCTGCACTACTGTCACCTGTCAATTCTGCAGCTGCAAGCTGTCACCTGTCATTTTGAGTTACTTTAAATCTGAAAAACTACCTTTAGTTAATCGTCCGTATCTCTGGAACCGTTTGGGCTACCAACGAAATTCATTTGAAAGCTTAGAATATAGGCTTTCCAACTAACCTAGAACCGACTTCCTACTCCCTATACTTTTTCCGTAATCGCGAGACACAAACTCGTGAAATTTACCGCGATTTACGATTTGGCCCGATTTCTTCATCTGCAGAAATCAGCAGCTTTTTGCTTCTCTTTGCTAAAATTCGTTTGCAATCTGCTAATCATTCATAGAGTATTGTTAAAGTGAGCCTGAACTAATATAAAGTAGCCATCACCTACCCTGAACCTCTAGAGGGAATTAAAAGCAATTTTAGCACCTTTTCACTTCATTGCCATCACATTTAAAAGCATTTTGGGCCTGTGTTTCAAACCTCTACCTGTTTTCCTCTAAGCTTGCTGGGGGGAACTGCATTTCGTATTGCATTTTGTTGGGATTCTTGAAGACTGTGTGCTCTCCTTCCATTTCTTACATTGCATATGGGGGGAGTGAATTGTCAAGGAAAAGTGATTACATTGCCTTTTGTTGAAGCCATATCAAGTTATTTTCTGTACTGCATTTCATTCATCATTGCGTTGTCCTTGAAGCCATAAAAGCACTCTCAGCTACCTCATCCTCTATACTACTCCTAAGTAATCAAGTGTACCACTGTAACATTACCCATTGTGGATCCACATCATATGTCTCAGTGTACTATCAGATATTAATTTATTATAAAAGTGTGTTATATATATATATTGTTTAATTTTTCAAATAAACCTTTTAATTTGCAAAACAAACCTACTTCTTGGCTCAGTGGGGTCAGGGGGATTCTAAGAGGGGGGTGTTATACAAGGGTTGTCATCCAGAGTACTGAACTGAATATAAAAATACATCAATAAGGGTTTTCCTCAGCATCCCAGACTAGGCATTGACTTAGCTGTAGTGTTGATTGAATATCGCTTACAAAAGTGGGGGCTCGGAGCCGGGATATTCTGGGTTAGATTTACCACTTGTGTAGATTAATACAGTGTGCCAACTGACCAGATACACATATCCGGTTAGATCACCACGCTGCTTTACACTGTGAAAGCACCCCTCAAAGGAACGCTCTAAGGAAACGGTCTGTTTTGCAAAATAAAATACAAACTTCTGTAAGTCAGGAAGGAACTCAAATTCCAGAATGACGACCTTGGTAGTTATGAAAATAGCCAGAGAGCACTTCTTACATAAGCTATTTGTGAGAGGTGAGTGGACTCATCAGGACCAAACGGTCTGGTTGCAGGCAATCGTGCAACAGGTCACTGAAACAGGGTCAGATATATGGGGAGATCAGGGTCCCCTACATGTGGCCCTGAGTGAACTATATATGGCCCCTAAAGCCAACGATGAACATAATAAGATTGCCAGGATAGCGGCATATTTGTATCTATATATGGGAGCCATGCAGGACAAATGTGCTGAAGGCCAAGATCTGGCAAATAGGCAACAGATGGTGTTAGAGAAGGCCCAATCTGATCTGGACTCTTCTGAGCAGAGGCTGCTCAGGAGCCAGGAGTCAGAAAAGGACAGCAGACAGTACATCACTAAAATAAAGGAGGATATGGATGTGCTGCAACAGGAAAATGCGGACCAGGATACCAGATTTCTGGTCTTGCAGAAGGAGTACCAAGAAGGTTTGGACTCCCTACTGCAGAGCCAGAAAAAGTTGGAGCAACAATTAGATTTCAATAGGGCATGTGCCGAGCAGGTAGTCACCCTGCAAAGCCACCTAGATAGGGAGAAGGCAGAGAGCAACAAACTGATTTTGAAAGACCTGGATACCCAGGCAGAGTTTGACCAGCAGCGCCAGAAAGCTGGTGCATTCCAAAGGCAAAGGGACGACCTGGCGGCACAGATGCAGGCTCTTAGTCAGGAAAGGGATACCTTAGGCCAGGAAGTCTGCCACTTAAAAAGGAAAATGGAAGAAAATCACCTGGCCCTCCAGGGACTGGGTGACCTCCAAAAAGAACACCAGAACTTGTTAGAGCACACCAGGAGGGTGGAGGATGCTCTGGCAAGAAAGGAGCAGGCCAATAGGGACACAGCGCAGGAGGTAACCCTCCTGCAGCAGAGACTGGCCCAGTACTCCAGGACCAATCAGGAGGCACAGAGAGAAAATAAGGCTCTTTGTCAGCACAATGATAGGCTCCAGCAACAGGTAGCGATGCAGGAGAGACTGATAGAGTCTAGTAAGGCCTTAACTGAGGAACTGAAAGCGCGGGCTCTTGCATTGCAACAGGGAGCAGGGGCTGATAGAGACGAGGTGTGCTGGGAAAGGGTAACGCCTGAGCATAACCTCATGAGCCCTGGTACCAGAGGCCTCCATCTCTCCCAGTCCCTGGACTCTGCCACCCCCATGTCCCCTCGCGCACATGAGCCCAGGGCCACGGAGATGGCAGATTACTATCCAGCTAGAAGTATGGGGCTCATAGGCCAGTACCTCCCAGGAATGGATGGGCGGGCATCCGGGTATGGGCATCCAAGCACAGTGCAATTAAGTGGGGAACCCCAGGAGAGTAGGCCCATTAAGGGCATCCTGAAAACCTCTGCCCAGTTAGGTCAGTGGGGGGGTACCCATCAAATCCTGGCAGCAAGGAGGGGTCTGAAGACTCCTCTGAGCATTACAGGACACAGGAGACCAGGTCCCCACATTCTGCCAGCCATTCCCAGGCTCGCAGAATCCGGGAAAACCTGGAAGATCAGACGGGCACCTCTGGGAGCAGCGCTTCTGAGTCGGAGGATGAATGGACCAGGGTTACCCGAACCAAAAAGGCCAATAAGGCAAAAAGGGCCTTGCTTAAGGACCCATTGAAACAAATAAAGGCAATAAGGAGTGTCATCACGCCTTATCATAAGAACGCCAAGTATTCTGTTTGGGAACACTTGGAGCTCTATGAGCAAATGATGGAGACTTTCCATTTGAAGGACAGCCAAAGCTGTATTCAATATGTAAAGTGGACCTTCTCACCAGAATACTCCAGTTTCTTTGCGGGACTGGAGGATCAAAACCATTCAAGGTGATCCACATACAGGGCGGCCATCTTGAAACATTTTTCTGTGCACAGAAATCCTCAAGAGGCTCGCAAGGCAGCCTACAATTTGCAATGTGGGGAGGATCAGGCCCCACAAGAGTTTGTGCAAGAATTAAAGCGTGCTTTTGCGCAGACCACCAGAAGGGTGCGCACGGATAGCAGAGAATTTATCAATACGTTTTTCCATGCCTTACCCAAATACATAATGACCCAGCTCGTGAGAGATTTTCATGAGAAAAGATCTTTAGTCTGGGTCATTGAACAGGCTACCTGGATCTATGAGGTGCAGAAGCCCATCGAAAATAAAAATAATGCGCCGAAAAACCCCAAAACCAACAGCACCCCTGCTGCTGCCAAGGTGGCAGAGGTAAAGGTTGCCCCCGTTTTAGATTTGGAGATGGGGGGGCCTAAAAACCTGCCTGCATCAAATAATTCACAGCCTAGAAGGCCCTTGGGCCAGTCACAGACAGGGAGTCGAGGAGGTAGTCCCACAAATGGGGTCCCCCGCCCCCCTGACTATGTAAGTCCCTGCTACAAGGGAAACCGACCAATCCTGGGTTATGTGTGGACTCCTCCAGCCCAAGGGGGGGATCCAGCCAAGCACCTGACCTGGGGAACATCCCTCCTAACTTCCCCCAGGAGGGCAGAAATTTACCAAATCCTGGGCAGAACTTTTTCCCCAGGTATCCACCCAATTTCCAGCCCCAAAATCATCCATCCTTCTTTCCTCAATTCCCTGAGCCCAGACAACCTAATCCGGGAGAGGGGAGGCCAAGGGTGGAGGGGTACCAAAATCTTCCCAACCAGGGGTACTACCAGAGAAGGGATAGCTACCCTTCCCGGGATCAGCCCAGGGGAGAAAATAGAGCCCCGTATCAGCCTGAGCGGGTTTCACAACTTGAGCGCCAGGTCCAAAATATGGCACGAGATCTGGGTCACATACTGAGGGCTCAACAGAACCCTCAGATGAACATGCCACTGCAGAATGCCCCAAACCTGGACCTGGTGCTCCAGAACAATGACGGGGGCAGCACCCCGATAACCCACCGGTTCCCAGGGAGGAGGCACAAGGGGAAGGGGGGTGTAAAGCCTTGGAGGAAGCTTCCTTCCCAACTTGTAAACAGCCCCTGGAAAACCAGGAACCGGAAACAAAATCTCCTGCCCCTGAAAGCCTGCCTTCCAAGGAGCAGAGGGGGGGTAGGAGAAACAAAGGACCCAAACAGACCCACTTTGTGGAGGAGGTACAGGTCTTCCGATTTGAGGGAGAGGGATCCTCAGAAGATCCTGGGAAAAGGATCTTCTCCCTCAGAGATGGGGGAACTCCTCCCAAGGAAAAATGGGTCCCAAGGGATTCCAATCCAGACTGGGGAGATGTGGAGACTGAGCTACCGCCGCCCATCATCTCATCCCAGAACCGACAATACCAAAATCCCAAGGGTCAAACCCATCCTGATGACTGCCTCCAAAAAGGGCGGGGCGGCCCAGAACCGGAACCAGGGGAACCCACAATGGCTCTGATCTCCATTTGCCAACTTTTTCTTTCAGATTCCCAAGGCTCTCCACAGAATTCCGCCCAAATTTCTTCGCTAGCAATGTCCAAAACCAGAAAGTTAGCCCACCAGTTGTCCAAAAATGTGCATTATCTGTGCCCCCTTGAGGAGAAGGAGGGAAGATACTATGCCCCGGTACAAGTACAGGGGCAGGGTACAATTTTGGCACTGGTGGACACTGGATCCCAAGCTACCCTTCTGTCCAAAAAGGCCTTTGAGGAACTAAATGCAGGAAGGGGGGAGAATTACCGTATTCCTCTCACCTCTCTTCCTGGACAACTGCAGAACTTTGACGGGAAGGAAATTCCTGTCGAGGGGACTGCAGATTTGGACATCAAAATTGGGTGACACAAGGTGAAACACCCGGTCATAGTAGTGACTCCAGAGGGCACCCCTTGTTTACTAGGGAATGACCCCCTGAGAAGGTTGTCACCCCTAATAGATTGCGTAAACAAGGTCCTCTGGACCCAGACTAGCCGACCAATAAAATTAAAACAGAGTGTCAACCATGTTAGTTTAAACGGCACCTGCCACATGGTTGAACAAAAATCTGACCAAGTAGAATTTCACTTCCAGAACAACCAGATTCCAGACGTGACAGTAATAGCAGTAGGACAACAGACTGGTGATGGGGGGTCCTCTCTATTTCTGAAAATCAACCTTCCTTCCAGTTTAAGGTGGTATTCCACACTGGAAGGAAACACTCTGAAATCCTTCAAATTGGAGAGCAGTTCTTCATCCCTGTTACATTAAATGATGGGAAGGACTCTGTTCTCGCTCGAGTGTGTGTGAACAACGGTAAGAGCTTCATCAGCGAAGCCATGTTCCGCCAACTCCCAAAAGATCCAGCCATTCCCACATTCAAACTGATAGACAAATGGGAAATGGACCTGGAAGCCTCCAATTCCAAACATCTCCTGCCAAGCAGGTGTATGCTCAAAATCTCCATTGGCAACAAGAGCATAGTCCATAATTGTTGGGTCGTGCGGGACGTCACTGCCGCCTTTTACTTAGGCAGTGACATTCTCAATCGCTTTGCCTTTAGTTTGGACCTTATAAACTTCAAAGCTTGGTCCCAATTAGCGGATAATCCCATGGGCTTTGATGATCCAAAAAAAGCATTTAGGTCAGCTCAATTGCTACCTTATGCAGTTGAAATTCAGATTAAAGAGGAAGTCACCATCCCAGAAAGGACCCGACAAGTCTCCCTAGGAGTGAAAGTTAAAAGAGGACAAACATTGAAAAACCCTGATGTTTGTATCCATCTAAATGCTTCTCTCCAACAGCAAGGGTTAGGGGTAAACCCAACACCATTAGTCAACATAGAACATGACACCATTCCAATAGAGGTGGATAACAGTGACTTAAAGAGTATTACTCTAGCCGCAGGCACCATTATTGGAATGGCGATTGATGACTGACATTTCTCCATTGATTTAGGAAATGAACTGTTAGGACCAATCCCCAAGGACTGTTTTGACAGTGACAGTGAGGACAATACAACACCAGACAGGATTTTCACCCGGCATGGGGGGGAACTTCCTGGTGTACACTTCTTGCCCTTATGGTAAGGAAGATGTGACTTGTGACTTCAGGAGGGATGAGGTGATTTTCCAGGTCCATGAGGGCTGCCTTTCCCACCTGAAGTCTCCAGTCCAAATCAGCACTCTGACCAGGGACTTCTCCACCCAGCTGGAGGAGGCCGTTGAGATAGCCAAACCAGAAGTCTTTCCAGGCTTCAGGCAGATGGTGAAAGAGAGAGTCAACCTAGCTGATGCCTGTGTGACTCTGGAACAGAAGCAAAAGTTGAAACAAGTTTTCTTGGATTTCCAAGATCTCTTTGCGGTAGACTCATATGACTGTGGTCGCACTGACATCCACACCACAACAATTCCCACGGACCCCGGAATGACTCCAGTGTTTGTGAAGCAATATCGCTTGCCTCTCGCATCCATGGAGTCCCTTACTGAAATAATTAAGAACCTTGAGTCCCGGGGAATAATCCGTCCAGTCCACAGCACTTTCAATAATCAGGTGCTGGGAATATTGAAGCCAAACGGCCAGTGGAGACTCTGCGCCGACCTTAGGGAGCTCAACAAACGGGTCCATAATTCCAGATGGCCTCTACCCTACATTGACCAAGGGCTGGCCCAGATTCAGGGGTCACAGGTATTCGCAGCAATAGACCTGACCAATGGATACTGGACCGTGCCTGTCAGTAGGGAGGACCAATACAAACTGGCTTTTACCTTTGGGGGCCAGCAGTACACATGGACCCGGACTCCCTTCGGATACCTCAACTCCGGCAATTAAGTCAACATTTTCCTACATAAGGCCATGCCCGACCTGGGTGCGAGGGGTAACCTGGCTTATGTAGATGATGTCCTCATCAAAAGTTCATCTGTGGAGGAACACATAGCGGAGATCCGTTATGTTCTGACACAGTTGAGAGCCGCCGGAGCAAAACTTTCCTTTCAGAAAGCACAGTGGTGTAGAACCCGTGTTAATTTCTTGGGGCATGAGTTTACTCCTCAGGGTCTCTGTCCCCAGGAAAAGAAAGTGGAAGCACTTCAGAAACTGAAAGACCCCACAACTCTGCGGGAACTAAGGAGCCTCCTTGGACTGACTAATTACAGCAGAAAGTTCATTGAAGGCTACGCAGAGATCACTAGACCCCTGATTCATCTCTTGAAGGGGGGGTCAAGTGGGAATGGGTCCAGAACAATCCGAGGCAGTAAGACAACTCAAGAGAAGCCTCTCACAAGCGCCTTGCCTAGCTTACCCTGTCAGAAACAAGGAGTTCTTCCTGGAGACAGGGTTCTCTAATACGTGCTTGACGGCAGTATTATACCAAAAGCATGACAAGGTCAATAAAGTAATCTCCTATGCGAGCAAAACTTTATCCTCTGTGGAGGAAAAATTCAACGATTGTGAGAAGGCACTCCTGGCAACGGTGTGGGCATTGAAGAATTACCGCCCGTTTTTCCAGGGGGAACACATCATAGTGGAGACTCCACACCAGCCTCTGCAATATCTCCAAAGTGACAGAATCCGGGCCGGAAATGTGAGTAATTCCCGAATTACTTCCTGAATTCTGTCAATGCAAGGCTTTCCTGTAGAGGTCAGATATGGCCAAAACAAGAAGAGTCCCCTCGCGCAAGGTCTGGCTGACTTGCATGATTGCGCCAGAGAAAACTGTCTTGAGGACGAAAGTCTAAAAATCAAGGACAACATGGAGGCATACCTTAATTCCCACACAAAGTCTTTGAAGAAGACAAGTGTGAGGGAATGCCCACTGTCTATGTGGATGGATGCTTGTACCATGTTGACGACAACGGGGAGAAAGAATTGGTGGCCGGCGTAGGGAATGCATGGGTGAATGAGTCACCAGAACCCTCCGCTGGATACAAAATTGGTCCCCGAAGTAGTCAGGTGGCAGAATTGATGGCGTGCATCAGGCCATCCTCACTGCTGTCCAACATCAACTCCACAAACTGGTCATACTCACAGACTCGGATTATGTACGGAACGGGTTCGTGGAGCACCTGGTTAATTGGAAAACCAGAGGCATGTTATGTGCTAATAACAAACCCCTGAAACATGGGAAGTTAATCCAAAATATTGATGATCTGGTCACATCGAATGGGATGACCATCTACTGGAAAAAGATCAAGGGTCATTCCAAAGTAGAGGGACCAGACAAAACTGGAAATGACTTAGCTGATCAGCTGGCCAAAACCGGGGCCATCCAAGGGGATCTAATAGAAATAGAGTCCCTGTTGGGGGAAATCCAGGTCACTGCTATCACTAGGTCCCAGACGAATGCTCACAATGATCTTTCAACTGCACAATGGAGTAAGGAGACCCCTGATGCTGATTTGATTGCAGCTCAGAAGGGGGATCCAATAATTGGTAAGTTGTACCAACACATTGAGGGCCCTGAGGACTTTCCCCTGACGGATACCGATTACATTGGGAAAGAGGACCTAAGAGTGTTGATGAAATGTCCAAAAATGTTCCGAATCCAAGACGGTTTGTTGGTAAGGAAATCCAAAGCTGGCCACGATCAGTAGGTGGTTCCTACCTCATTCCGAAGCCTGATGTTATGTCACGCCCATGATGCGGCCACCGCCGGTCATAGGGGGTTTCACACAACACTGGAAATCTTAAGAGAGGTTTCATACTGGCCACACATGGGGCAGGACCTCGACCAATACTTGAAGGGGTGTCTTGTGTGTGCACAATTTCAGCCATCATCCCTCACGCACCGTGCACCTCTCCAAAAGAGGGGGATGACTCTGCCATGGTCATATTTGCAAATCGTCTTTGTAGGCCCTGTGATTCGCTCGTCTAGAGGAAACAAGTACATGTTGACCGTTACATGCTTGTTTACCAAGTGGGTGGAATGTCTCCCGGCCCCAAACTGCAAGGCAGAAACAGCAGCTGCCCTGATGATTAACCACATCTTTTCCCGTTTTGGTCTACCTCAAAGGATTGAGTCTGATAGGGGTAGCCACTTCACCAGTGAAGTAATGACAAAGATGTGGGAGATACTGGGGGTTAAAAGGAAGCTACACATTGCTTACAGGCCAGCTTCTTCTGGAGCAGTGGAGAGATACAACCAAACCATTGTGAGCATATTAAAAATGTTTGTGGCAGATTCTGGGCCAAGTTGGGATATCCGATTACCTCTGGTCCTCATGGCCATCAGATCTACCCCTTCATCTGCAACCAAAATGTCACCATTTGAGTTTATGAAAGGACGCAAGATGGTGCTTCCCCAGCATTTGCTCTACAGAACCCAAGAGCAAACGCTGATAAATGCCTCCACAACTCATGAGTATGTGGAGAATTTAAGGAAACACCTTCAGCATGCTTTTGCCTATGCTCAGCGGAATCTAGAAAGATCAGCCGAGAGCATGAAGACCCACTATGATTTAATAACTACCCGAAAGGAATATAAGGTGGGTGATCGGGTCTATCTATACAATTTCCAAAGGAACCAGGCCAAACAGCGAAAATTCTTGCCTACATGGAAGGGACCGTTTGAAATTATAGACAAGATCTCCCCTGTTGCCTATAAGATCTGCATCCCCAAAGGCAGACTGGAGAAAGGGGAAGACAAGCGGGTACATATAAATCAGCTAAAGTGTTGCCATCCCAGGCACACTCTGCAACAACTGGAGGAATCCACTGGAATCCCAGAGGGGGCCGCTCCAGAGTCATTCAGTTCCAACCCTAAAATATTCCACATATAGCATATAAAATTCTGTGATCCTTGTATATATATATATATATGTTCTTGTCTCCTAATTTAAAAAAGAAAATGTATATGTTCATATCTTCTGATTCATAAAATGTATATGTTCGCCACACCATTAATAGTGGTGAAGAAATGTCTACGAATAGGTATTGCCGCTTTGCTTTATCATCCTAGGAGAGATGAAACCATGGAGACTGACCAAGGAGGACGACCGGGGACCGGGAGCAGAGACCCGAGGGACCCGGGGTACCGACCCAATCCTCCCATCAGGACCAGCAAGGAGAACTGATTGATCGACTGGAGGGAGGAAAAGATGCTGAACTGTGCCATCCATGGAATTGGAAGAAAAGGAGGTGAACATCCCAGATCTTGCGAGTTCCATCAGCGAAAGGACAGAATGCCATCGCAAGAGGGGGGGCTTGTGGGATGTTTTTACCCATGCATCCAAGCCCTACCATAAAACTGTGCAGTACTGGCATGGAAAACATCATGATGGCCAGAACTCCCCAGAGAGTGCACAGGGAAAACATGAAGAATAGGCTGCCACCCATTTTTGCCTATGTTGTGAGCACAGGAGGGCACTGCCTAAAACCACCATTGGGCTACACACACAGTAGCCTGAAACCATTGGGAATGGCAATGCTGATTGCCAAAAAGCAACTCAGAACTGTGGGGAATTCATTTTCTTAATCCCAAAAATGGTTGCATTACCAGTACTCACCACTATCAGAAAGCCGGCGTTTTAAAACCACCAGACTTTTGTGTAAAACTGAACAAATGAAACAAAACCAGGCCAAGGAAAGACTTGCTAAGAGGTGGATACAATGTAAAACTATATTCTGAAATGACTTGAAGGAAGTAATTATTTAATGTACATGTAAAAATTGTAAGTTTTGATTTAAACTGGGAACTAAAGTGACATTTAGCTGAAACCTGGCTTAATGAAACTGGATTCTGCCTGACAACTACCCCCGACAGGAGTTGAAACTGGATCAACAGCCACTCTTCCCAGGCCTAGCTGCATCCTGCTGCCCCTTGCCAAAAGGAGTTCACCTCTCTGATTAGATTAGGGGTGGAGCACCTGGGAACTGGAAGGGACAGAAAAATGCAACTTCCTTGACTCAGGCAAATGTTATATTGGGGTGTCGTAAAATAGCTTCCTCTTGGGAGAAACTGGGGGGCAGCTGTGTCTCTGTGAACAAGCTGGCTTGAGGGAAGTGGATAAACCAGTTATTCTACCCTGTGATGTGGGAAGCCACACCCCTTTTTGACCAGAGCATGATTTTAAAAAGATAGATAACTCATAGTGCGGACTTGTCAGAATTATATAAGTAATATCAATATTTTTGTGATTTTTCTGTGAACATTTTAGGAGGCGTTAGGACCCTGTGGTGTATTCTGGGGGGTTGCTAGCGGAAAATAGGGTCTCACTCCAAATGTATGCATGTTAAAAATCTGACACTTTATCATCTGTAACCCATATCCCTGGTGCACATTTGTGTAAAATCTGGAAAGGTTTAGAGGTCGTTATCTGGATGAAAAGGGGAGAATTCTGTCATCAGTGGACACGACATCGTACAAAGACAGGGATCGGATGGTTTGGTGCTACAGAAAATATGTTAACTGGACCTATAATATTAGAAAAATGGTACATAGATAAATATGTATTTGGGTCAGAAATAGATTTGTGTGCAATCTGACAAGGGCAGGTTCCTCTGACCATAAAACCTACAGCATCACTCTGACTCACATTTCCTTCCCCCAATCAAGGGAGAGAGGAGGAATTGGCCAATGATAAGTGAGAGGGGCAGGTTTAGTTATGACCAGGCACACACCCATTTTCAAAACACATAAAAAGAGACTGCTGGGACAGGTAGAGACAGTCAATTCCATTTGCTGTGGAGCATGCTGACCGACGACTTCACATCCAGAGATCCAGACTTCAAATCCATCAATCTCCATAACCTGTAGCAGAAATTAACTCCAGAATTTGTAGCAGAGAGGCCTGAATCCACCAGCTGAATCCTCTTCAGCAGGCCTCAAAACTAACCAAACTATTCAACAGCTGTTTGAGGTTTTGCCGAGAATTTTTGCAAGAACCGGTAGCAGTACCCAGAAAGCAGTGTTACATCCAGAATCCAGAGAGGCTAGACCAGCAGAGCAGAGCTGACCCAGATCGCCGTGAACAGAACCGGTGCCTGATTGACCCGCCGAGCAGACAGAACCGCAGCCGGACGTGTTGACCAGATCCGTGATGAGGCCTAGTTCAGATTTATATTGTGAGTACCTAGCAGAACTGTGCAGAACCAATCTCTTAGTTAAAATAATCTAATCCAAACTATTTTAACCTAAGTAGAACTGCCTCCTAGAAATCGTGTCATCTGTCATTTTTAAAGCTGCACAACTGTCACCTGTCAATTCTGCAGCTGCAAGCTGTCACCTGTCATTTTGAGTTACTTTAAATCTGAAAAACTACCTTTAGTTAATCGTCCGTATCTCTGGAACCGTTTGGGCTAGCAACGAAATTCATCTGAAAGCTTAGAATATAGGCTTTCCAACGAACCTAGAACCGACTTCCTACTCCCTATACATTTTCCGTAATCGCGAGACACACACTCGCGAAATTTACCGCGATTTACGATTTGGCCGATTTCTTCATCTGTAGAAATCAGCAGCTTTTTGCTTCTCTTTGCTAAAATTTGTTTGCAATCTGCTAATCATTCATAGAGTATTGTTAAAGTGAGCCTGAACTAATATAAAGTAGCCATCACCTACCCTGAACCTCTAGAGGGAATTAAAAGCAATTTTAGCACCTTTTCACTTCATTGCCATCACATTTAAAAGCATTTTGGGCCTGTGTTTCAAACCTCTACCTGTTTTCCTCTAAGCTTGCTGGGGGGGAACTGCATTTCGTATTGCATTTTGTTGGGATTCTTGAAGACTGTGTGCTCTCCTTCCATTTCTTACATTGCATATGGGGGGAGTGAATTGTCAAGGAAAAGTGATTACATTGCCTTTTGTTGAAGCCATATCAAGTTATTTTCTGTACTGCATTTCATTCATCATTGCGTTGTCCTTGAAGCCATAAAAGCACTCTCAGCTACCTCATCCTCTATACTACTCCTAAGTAATCAAGTGTACCACTGTAACATTACCCATTGTGGATCCACATCATATGTCTCAGTGTACTATCAGATATTAATTTATTATAAAAGTGTGATATATATATATATATATATATTGTTTAATTTTTCAAATAAACCTTTTAATTTGCAAAACAAACCTACTTCTTGGCTCAGTGGGGTTAGGGGGATTCTAAGAGGGGGGTGTTATACAAGGGTTGTCATCCAGAGTACTGAACTGAATATAAAAATACATCAATAAGGGTTTTCCTCAGCATCCCAGACTAGGCATTGACTTAGCTGTAGTGTTGATTGAATATCGCTTACACTGCCCTTTGTGGGGGAACTCAAACCCGCAACGGTAGCACTGTCTCTCGGGTTGGGTCCGACGGGCTGAGTTCCAGGTGTCTTGGCGGGACGAGGCGCCAAAGTGGCGGGTCTGACCTTGCGGGTTGTTGGTGATGGCGGCTACCGTATCTAGTTTCCTCGGATTTTCGATGTTAGCAGCTTGAGCGTCAATGTGCTCATAGACCCTTGCCAGTTCCGCTATCTCCTGGAGGGGAAGGGGTTTCTTCAACAGGTGTTTCATGAACTCGGAGGACAGACACCCCTTGATCACCCTTAGCCGATGGCTTCGTCATCGTTGAAATTCGCAAAGAGACAGTATGTTATTTTCTTTTGGAGGCGTAGGATGAACTGTCCCATTGTTTCGTGGGGTGCCTGGGTACACTGGTTGAATGTGTATCGTTCATAGTCTCTGTTCGGTAGAAACTATTGGCGGCCGATGATTGCAGTGATGAGTAACGAGTAGGTCGTTCTCTCTTGAGTGGGAATGGTTTTAATGACGCTCTTGATGTCCTTTCCCACCAGGTTGGTGAATATCTCTAGCTTGTTGGGTGCGTCTTGATTTTCCACGGATCTCATGAATACTCCAAAAGCGTCCATCCATTCCTGCCATTTCTGGCCTTGATTTTCTTGTGGCTCGAGCGTGAAAGGATTCGGACGGCGCAGAAATGATATTGGGTTCGTGGGTGTTACCCCTGCTGAAGGTGGTATGGCACCATCTGCTGCCGCGCTTCCTGATTGCGACATTTTTATTTGAGGTTGTTTGGCTTCTCAGTTTCTGCTCTTGCTACGTCCCTAGGACATGTGCTTTTGGTATCAGTTGCGGGTGGGAGGGCTAGTCCGCGCTTCCTAGTGGGCTTGTTGTGCATGTAGATCTACCTTTCCTCTTGGGCCGTCCTCGCTTTTCTAGTGGGTTAATGAGCCGGTCAGTTGCTCCTTTACTTGTGGGTAATCCTCTCTTTCTAGTGGTTTCCAGGATGTGTGGGCGAGTTTTTATTCAGGCGTATAATGCCAGTCCTCGCTTTCTAGTGGCTTTATTATTTGGGTGCTTTGTGCGTCTTGCTTCTTCATGCGGCGTGTTCTGCCGCTTGTTCCCGCCCCTTAGACCGCCTCTGTACCTTGTTATAGCTGTTGTCGGACACCGCGCTGCGTCACTCGTGGTTCTTCTGCTTCTTCCTTCGTTGCGGTCCTCCTCGCCGGCCGCACTGCTGACCGCCCTCTTCTCCGAGCAAATCTTCTTCCCGCTGGTTGTCCTCCGGCCATCTGGAGCCTCCTGGGGGGGGTCCTCCTCACCGGCAGCACTGGTGGGCCTTTCTTTCCCTCCGGAGCCTCCTGGCGCGGCCCTCCTCACCAGCAGCACTGCTGTGCCTTTCTTCCCCTCTGGAACCTCCTGGTGTGGTCCTCTTCACTGGCGGCACTGCTGGGCCTTTTGCCTCCGGGCTGGTCCTGCTGCTCTCCTCCTTCTGACAGCACGCTGCGTCGTCTCGCTGACAGTGCAGCTTCGACCCTGAAATCTCTGCCTCGGTCCGCCTCCTCCTGTCCGGGCTGTGCACGTTCCCTCCTCATGGGACGGCACCGTGGGCTACTGCTCGACGCCAGTTGTTGTGTTCTGGAAACGGGCCCACTCACACAATAACGCACCGACAGAGGATACGTCTTTACCCTTTTTATTTCTATCTTCTTACTGACTTCCTTTTCCCTCCCCTCTTCCCTCCTCCCCTCGTCCTCTCCTCCCACCCCTCCCTTCCCAGTCGTTACTTTCCCTTTCCCTTAAAGGGGCCGGTGCCTTGTGGCCTGTAACAGCTGGGGCTCTGCACAACCCACCTAACCGCCTCTAGGTAGCTCACAGCAAGGGTGAATTAGCCCTCCTAGGCCGGCTTTACCGGTCCCTGCCAGACATTTGAATGAAGTCAATGATCTGAAAACATCACAGGTGTCTTTGCGTTGAATGCAAGATTACACGCACGCCCGCTGCTTTTCACGTGTTTTGGGGTGCTGTACAGCTGTGGCACAGATACAAACATATGCCAGGCAATGCACTTTCGAATAAGCAGTGGCGAATATGAACACGCGCCTCGGTCACGTGCACATGCGTCTGGAATCATGACACGCATGCGTGCTTCGACGGCGTTACAGCTACTGGTTTTGAGAACACGACTGCAGCCCTACGGTACTTTCAGACAGAAGTCTGACATATGTCGGTGTGTGCCATACTATTTCAAACTTTGGATAATTAACCCCCGATTTCTTTTGTGAATTGGAAATGAGTTATTTTGTTTCATGTATTCATAACCTACCGTATTTTCCAGAAGAAAGTTACACTTACCCCTCGAAAAAATCTTTGTGGGCCAGGCCCATATCCCCAAAGCAGTGTCACTTTAAACAATATCCCAGCCATTGCCACAGCTGTTAAGATTCCCAGTTCCATGTGTGACACCTCGAGCCAGTTCTGATTGGCCTATCACATTCTGGCTTTTGTAGTTTAGCTCCCCCACTTTAAGTATTGGCCTACAAATCCCAGCCTGTCATGGAAAAAAACAGGACTGTCTCGAGGTGTCGTGCATAGAAATAGGGAGCAGGCAGAGCTTCGGGTGGGGATCCTCCTCCTGCTTGTTTTGCTTGCCGCATGCTTGCTGCGGCACTGACATTGTCTGATGCATTCGAATGTGTTTGAAAATCGAAAAGCAAAGGGGAAGGTTGGAGAAGCAGGGCAAGCGGTGAAGAGGCGAGTCAGCAAGCCACAGGAATAAGAGGCTGTGTATGGGGGACTTCCATTGCCTTTAAGAAAGCCGCGTCTGACAAAGGAAGGTCTGCCTGGCTCCGCGCCTGCTCTCCTCATCCAGAAAGGAAACGCGATCCCCGCACGAATGTGTCCATCCGCCAGGAAAGGCTTGTCTGGATGTGAGCAATGACTTCACCGTGCATGTGGCCGGGACTTTTCCTGCACATTCCTGAAGCATGGGCGCAACTGCCGTGGGCTTTCAAAGGGGATGTGACTGTCCACCGAAGTTATGAAGCCCCCCCCAACGTTTACACCGACTTCCTTCCTTCACTACTGACATATAGTTTTCAGCACTGGAAGCCCCGCCCCCCTCACTTCCCAGAAATTCCCTTTCAGCACACATTGTTTATTTTAGAGTAGTGTGCTCGCTGATAATGTGCAGATTCTCCCCCTCCCCCCACCTCCCCTGTTTCTCCTGATGGACGCCCAAGCGGGTCCTGTCGGGTGAGAGGTGAGTCTCAGGACTAGAGAAGTCTTTACCAGGGTCCCTGCTACGCTTTCAATTACTTTTTCCTTCTGTCCATCCTTTACTCCTTAAGTCATCAGCTGCCTAGCAGCAAAACAAAGGAGGGGGAGGCTGACAGGTTTAGAATTAATCTTAACCACTAGTATCACTGTGGGCAACCCTCCAGACCATTGTTCTTCATCTGCCAAGCCGTTAGAGAAAGGGGAAAGAACATATGCAAATCAGTCTTGCCCCCCCCCCCCCACACATGGGCACTCCAGCCCAAAGTACTTGGTCACAACCCTTCCGCAAGACACCACAAGCAACCCCATACATGCTTTCGGCCTTGGTGGGCATCATCAGCGAGGTGTAACTTGGGTCTCTAGCCCCAGCTGGCATGGGGCCCACCTGTGGGTATACCGTCCCATTCAGGGGAACATCAGCAAAACAAAGGAGGTGTTGGCTGGAAGTTTTAAAATGATGCTTTACCACTGACAACGCTCTGGGCTACCGTCCAGACCATCCTTCTACGCCTGCCAAGCCATTACAGAAGGGGAAAGATCATATGCAAATGAGGCTTGGTCCCACCCCATGCGTGGCAGTGCAGCCCAAACTGCTTGGTCATACCCCTTGTGTATGAAGCCGCAACCAACCACAGCCACGTTTTTCCACCTTGTTGGGAGTTGTCTGTGAAGTGTAGGTTATGTCCCTACGTCCAAAAGGCAAAGGACCCACTTTTGGGCGACTTGGGGTGACATCAGCAAAATAAAAGAGGTAATGGCTGGAAGGTTTAGAACTAATCTTACCCACTCCATCTTTCTTTGCCTGCCAAGCCATTACAGAAAGGGTAAAGACCATATGCAAAACTCCTAGGAGGCAGCAATTAATAGCAAATGGGTCACAGCAAGGCCTATCTTCAGTAACACTTTTGTGGGAGCAGTTAACAATTTTCATTAAAACTGCCAATTTCCTTGTTTGTAATGCTGTTTGGGGCCATCTAAATGTTTTACTAAATCCCCACCAGGGATTTACATATGTCTCAAGTTGCCCCATTTAGCTTGTGAATAAGCACATCCATTACTCCCTACTTTCCTTGCATACTTCCACTTACAGAATTGCATTTATTATAAAAAAGACAAAACTACAAGTACCACAATCCAAAGAAAGAAGCAGTGCAGGATACACCACTCGTAGCCCACATGGTGCATATTTACATCTTTTGGGTTCCCTCACGATGTGGACAAACACCAACATTTTAATCGTACTCTCCACCATGGCCTGCAAATATTTAAGTTAGCTCAAAAGGGTTCAATGGCGTGCGTGAGTACCCCATCAAACCCAGATTGTGTTTTTTCTGTGCATTCTGTTACCTACAGTTCTGCATTTATAATGGATACCCATAAAGTATAGATACCATAATGTAATGTAGAGGGACTATTGCCTGGCCTCCTGTGCAGGCAGACTAGGCCCAACCAATTGGAAAAAATCCACTAGCTCCTTCTCTAGCCCAGTAGAATGAAGCTATTGGCTGAGAGAATAAGGGCGATGCGACACGGTTTTTCAGAACCACTACTGGTGTAGAATTCTGTGAAACTGACCTAGAGGACCTGAAAGGTTCTCACCAAACCTTCACTTGGTAATACATCTGAGCAGTAACGACTTAGGAGATTGTTGGTTTGGTGTACAGTCCAGTTAACAGCACAGGAAAATGAAGAATAAAAGGGTCTGTAGACATAAGGGTTTGGCAAGATGGACGCGCCTTTGAAATGAGAAGGTATGTGAACATGAGAGAGCTTGTGCATATGAGAATTCAAGTAAACATGGCAAGGGCTGTGTGAGGAACCAGGAATGAGAATGAGACTGAGATACAGGGGATTCATGGTTTTGGTCAAAGATTTGTATTCAAATAAAAAGGGGGCAGGGAAATGCCTCTCTGCCCATGCTCCAAGAATGGTTTCCCTACCTAAAACCAAAACTAAGAGTCCGTCAGTGGTCAGAATGTCCAAGGCAAAATGCACTGTATCCAAAGCACTATTCTGGCCCTCACATTCTAAAAATCAACTCTAAGGTGAAAAGGAAAAATGTCTTTGGCCTTAAGTAGTGAATAAATATTCAAAAAAAGGAAAAATGCGTAACTCCAACACACATGTTCCAGAAGATAGAGTTGCTTGTTCCAGGGGTGTTCCCCTGGATTTCTCGTCAATCTGTTTTATACTCAAGAATATCAGTTCCTTGAGTTTATCTTGATCAACAACACAACTGGTAAACAAGACAACTTTGCTGCAAGTCTGTACCTTGGTAGGATATCTGGTGTACTTCCGTGCCAGGTTTACACTCCTGTTCTATTGATAACAACACAACTGGTACACAAAACAACTTGGCTGTGAATTTGTACCTTGGTAGGATACATGGTGTACACTTTTGCCAGATTTTCACTCCTCTTCTCTTGATCAGCAACAGAGCCTGTTGCTAGTCCTGCTATATCCTTCTCAGGACCTCTTTTCCATGATGTATTTCTTATACACTGTTCAGTTTGCCCTTGCCTGGTGTGCTTCCCTGGCAGGACTTTCTCCTATAACCACACTTGCAACTGCCTGGTAGGCTGGTATGCTCTCCTAGAAAAAACAAAGATTGGACCAGTGGATCAGGGTGACACAACTCACTATCTCGATTAGTACAAATTGTATTAAATAATTCACAAATAAACATATATCTGTATGTATCCTTTAAAAAAACATTTTCCTTTTTACAAAAAAGTCACAATTCTTTCACAACTCATACCCCAATACTCTCAATCTCTCATTAATACATACGTACATAAAACCATAACGGCCTACAATAGTGTAGCAATACCCAAATGGTACACAAATGTTTGCAGCTATCTTTTCAACATCTAGTTTCTCTGACCCTGTCCTTGCTAATGATGTCATATACAGTTTGTTTATAATTTCCAAACAATTTGTGTGGTCATCGACACATGTTTCGGTCAATTGGACAACAGTGCTGTCCTTTTCTTCTTAAGACCTTCCTCGGGACGTGAGGCAAAATCTAGTTGTCTGGCTTCTTATGGACTGGAGTAAGCCATTTCAAATCTAAAAAACATACATAAAATAAAAACCTATCAGGGTCTTGTGTCATCCCCATTTCTTCAATCAATGACTATTACTGTCATATATGCAATTCTAAACAATAGATGCAACACATCTTACTCACCCCTGTATAACAACTCAGGAGATGCAGATAGATGTAATGGAGTAAATCCTTCACTGGTAACTAATCTCCTGTTTGACTAGGTCCTGTGAATTACAATGGGAAAGAAAAAATCTGATTTATTCTCTACCCTGATCGTGATCATTGTCCTTTTATTGGTCATATACCAAATATACTTACAAGTCCAGACACACAACCAAGTGGTCTCTGGATCTGTGTATTTTAATCACCTCCCATAACAGACATCCAACCTCTGTCTCTGTGTCCTATAATCAAGAAGAAATCCATATGTATCTTATTCGTCCAATCATATTTAGCAGGATAGAGAATATCTACACGAGTATATCTTTTATTTACAAACTTACCCCCTACACCCCCATGCAGATCACAGCCGGGTCGGTAGTACTTATAGTGTGCGGCTTCCTTCAATCACTATATATCATCAGTGCCATTGATTCTTTGCCTTCTTTTGACTAGTTCTACATTCTTGAGATTCACTGTATTGTGACGTGCGTCTCGAAGGACGTCAAAAGAGTAAGCAACGCTGCAATACGGTGGTTCTGAGGAGTGCTTTGTAGATATGGCGATCTGTTGTTCTGACTAGTGAACACAGAAGGACTTTGATGACCATATGTCTTCTATTTTAGAGATCCAAGAGTATAGAACTAGTCAAAAGAAGTCTGCTGCTATGTGACTCAGGATCGGCTGCAACTAGAGTTAAGGAAAAGTTAGTGTTGAGTTATTATTTTAAAATCATAGTCTCGCCATTTGTAATTGTTCTCTAACGAATTACATCATAGCATGCTGAGGAAGCCAAATGATAAGAAGCCTACGGGTAAACGTAGCACATATCACTTTCAATGAAGGGGCTAATTCAATGGAGATGGAGGTGGCAAGTTTAAAAGGTGTGGTGCACAGGGACCTAGTTTACACTGCCCAGCTTCAAGGGGCACAGCTTGGAAAAATCACAGCCTTCTTCTATCCAGTTAGCAGAGATACGCCTGTTGAGAGAAGTACAGAAGGCAACGGTAGCGAGACGCATAGTCTTAAATCCATCCTAGTGGATAGAAATTCCCTATTACATCTCTACTTCTCCCTACAAAACGGAATTGCTAATCTAATATATATATAGCTGAATGTATGTATGTGTGTGTGTATGTTTATCCGGCTATACAAATCCACACCATGGAACCCACGTCTACCAAATTTTGCATGGATTCCTCTTTTGTCTGGGGCAAGATGGTGGTCTATGTTTCGATGCAAAAATCTTATATGCCAAAATATTTTTGGATGTGTGTGTATGTTTGTCCGGCTATACAAATCCACAACGTTGAACCCAATGCTACCATATTTTGCATGGATTCCTCATTATTCTGGACACAATTGTAGTCTATGTTTGGCTGCAGAAAATTCACTTCGTAGACACCCTCATTTACTGATGCATACGCCGATTCACTAAAGTAGGTACTTGAAGGAGGCAAAAATGTGAAAAGTGTCTGAAGCTAAATGTTCGGTGTGCTGGTTATTCCTTTTAAATGTATTACTACTGTATACAGGTCGAAACTGTTTATTATAAAGCATTTTTAAAGGGAATTAAAACAAAATATGTTTTATCACGCCACTCCAAATATGGCACAAGGCAAGGTTAAAGTTTACTTAAGTTCATTCACGAGAAGAGAGCACAATCAATCGAATCAATCTTTCCTGGACATTTTCTCAAATGTGCTGAAGCCATTGAGTGACTGAAACATGCCGCACAACAACAAAAAAGCTTCACTTGGAAAGGCTCCATCTGATGCAAAGCAAAAATCAATATCAAGAACTTCTGAAACACAAGAAACAGCAGCGCGACTTGTCAACCAAAGGACAAGAGCAACTTTCTCCAGGGCAAATGAGATACCGGAGCACACTGAAGCAAGAATTGCTGACATGAGGACAAGAGCAACATCCTCCATGGCACATGAGACACCAGAGCAAACTGAAGCAAGACTTGCCGACATGAGGACAAGAGCAACATCCACCAGGGAACATGAGACACCACTCGATCAGAAAACACGGCCAACGGTGGTTACCCCAGCTAGTTTAACATATAGACAGGGAGAGCAGAAGAATGTGTCAATGGACTTATTTGCTGAAGTACACAGTGAACATCAGGGCTGGCCTTAGCGGCAGCAGTGCCCTGGACAGCAAGAAACATTTCCTGCCCCCTACCCCTGCAAACACCTGATCATGCGGGGGGGCTGGCAAATTTGTCGATAGGCGCTGATGCAAAAGCTCAGTACTCTATTGTTATTAAATGCACCCTGCTCCCGAAAGCAGGGTGCATTTAATTTCAATAGGGCACCTGACTCCCCCTCTCCCATACTGCTCAAAATTTGCAACAAAAAGCCTGAAGACCTTTGCACACAAACAGGGATGTGTTGCAGTGCTTAGAGAACTCTATGGGCCTGAACATGTGTCAATGCCGCCGGCGACTGGCGTTTGTGGCGAAGGTGGAAAGACGGACGCCATTAAAATGTTCCATTACGTTCCTCCTCACCTACCAGACTCGGTCTAGTTGTTTTCAAGATGGCCGCCGCCGTTTGTATATCTCACTCGGCTGCCGGCGGCTCGGCGCGTTTCAACTGAGTTCATTTCTCACCCTGTTGCTTGCGCTAGTTTTTCCATCTGACAGTCTGCCTTGCTATCACGTCTTCCTTACTCTTCCTGTTTTTTCTCCTCCTCCCGTTCCCTAGGGGCCCCCCCCCTTTCTTTGGACCCTGTGTACCTTCTCATGTGTTTTGTTCCCGTGCTGATTTTCTGCTGAGATTTCTACGCTCTAGGATTCTCTATCTCCCGGATATTCCGTTCACTCTTGTCTTCCAACCCGAGGGGTATCTACCTGTAAACCGCCCTATTCATTTCCCTTGATTAACGGAGTCACGCCGACCTTACTATTTCCTGGATTTTCGGCGAAGGACCGTTCAACCTACTGCAGTGCCGACGACTTCCACAACCTTCACGACTATATATGATCTAGGGGTTTTTTTGCCGTTCCAGTGGCTTTTTCCCCTCTGGCTGTCGCGGAGGGGAGTCACCGTGGGTTTTCTCTGTCTGGGAGTCACGGTGGCTTCTTTCCGAGGTAGACCATATCTTCTAAAAAAGAAGAAGCCGTACATCCGACTTACCCGCCGGAAGAAACTGGACTATTCAGGTGAGGAGGAAGAGATTGGGGAGGGTTATCAATCGAGTGAAGACGAAGATATAGCTGATCACCTAGCAAGTCCCGTAGCCCATAGTGTCAGTCCTGATAGTTTGCAACGCCCGAAAGAAGACATGGCTACGCCACAACAACTGCAAGAGCTGGTGACAGCTGTCCAAACCCTCAACGTAGAAGTCCAAACACTAAAAGCTGACAACATGGCGCTCCAACAAAGAGTAGCTGCAAGAGAACAACAGACAACTGATTTACCCCCACTACCCCTGGTGTCAGGTAAATTCGACGGCTCGGAAAGAAAGGTTAAGGAATTCCTGGAAGCCTGTAATATTCATTTCACCTTCCGCAGAAATGCCTTTTCCACAGATCATTCCAAGGTGGGTTTCATGATCAGGCACATGACAGGAAACGCCTTGGCATGGGCTACTCCATTGGTATCTCTATCAGACCCAGTGTTGCAGGACTATGCGGCCTCTAAGGAACTACTGCGACACACCTTTTTGCGAACCGAAAGCTCACACGTGGCTAGCGAAGACTTGCTGGATGTGCGTCAAGGGAGTACCGACTTACTATCCTATATCTCCACTTTCAAGAAACTCGCTGCAGAGGCAGGTTGGCAAGAGCAGGCCCAGTATGCCATATTCCGCCGGGGCTTGCGAGAAGAGCTCAAGGATGAGCTTGCCCGGATCCCGCGCCCAGAAACCTTTTTAGATCTTCAAACTGCAGTTCTAAGAATAGATTTCCGCCTGACGGAACGAAGAAACGAAAGGAAGAAGGTTCGAGGTCCACATTCTTTCTTGGATATACCCCCCACCTCCTCCTCACCTGGATCGCGTCCCGCCAGAGATGAACCCATGCAGGTCGGAAGCACCAGATCTCCGTTGACTGCCGAAGAAAAGAAGAGGAGACGTGAAGGGAACCTTTGTTTATATTGTGGAGCCGCCAACCATCTGTTGAGAGACTGTCCCGATGTGCCCCCAAGGAGATCGGGAAACGAACGCCCTCGATAATCAGTGGAACAGACTATCGAGGGGCTACACCTTGTTCCTACACTACACTTTCTGTGGCCTCATCTCAGATGAGCGAAGATGTGCGTCTCATGGTGATTTCCATAAAACTCCATTTCCGGAAGAGAGAGGTAGAGACGCAGGCTCTACTGGATTGTGGGGCGGCTGGAAACTTCCTTGACACCTTTTGGGCTGATAAGGTGGGTCTGCTAAGGATTGAAAAAAAGGAGGACCAAAAGGTTGAAGGAGTGGACGGTACACCCCTATGTTCAGGACTCATTACTCACACCACCGAGGAGATTCAGGTGTCCATTCACCAGCATTCTGAAATCATAAAGTTCGACATTATACGGGCGGCCCACTTCCCTGTCATCTTAGGAATTGGGTGGCTCAGGAAACACAACCCAACGGTGGATTGGTCTAAGAATCTACTAAGTTTTCATTCCGCTTTTTGCCTGCGAGAATGTCTTCCAGAACCAACATTCGCAACTGTTAAGACCATGTCTGCTGTTGAAAGCAGTTCCATCCATTGCATACCGGAATGTCTTTCAGAATACAATGAAGTCTTTCAGGAGCAGACCCCCATTAAGCTTCCTCCACATCGCCCAGAGGATTGTGGTATCGACCTAGTGCCACAAGCATTGGTCCCCTTTGGGAAGATGTATTCCCTCTCTGTATCGGAGAAGGCTGTACTCCGATGTTACCTTGATGATAATTTAGCAAATGGACTCATAAGACCTTCCAAATCCCCCGCTGGGGCCTCTCTGTTTTTCATACCCAAACGGGACACCAAGGAGCTGCGGCCCTGTATCGACTATCGGGGGTTAAACAGAGTGACCATAAAAGATCGATACCCTATGCCTATCATATCAGAGATTCTAGAGGCTGTCCAAGGCTCTGTTGTGTTTACTAAACTTGATCTACGGAATGCGTATCATCTACTCCGCATAAGAACAGGAGATGAGTGGAAGACGGCGTTTCGCACTCCCTATGGGTTGTTTGAATACCAAGTCATGCCGTTTGGCCTAGTCAATGCACCATCCATTTTCCAGAGATTCATGGACCGATTGTTTTCCGACCTTCTGAACCTTAACACAGTGGTTTACCTGGATGACATTTTAGTCTTTTCACGGAGCCAGGAGGAACATACCGACATGTAAAGAAAGTTCTGCACAGACTACAACATCACAGTCTACTGGTAAAACCTGAGAAATGTGCATTTGCTCAATCCTCATTGTCTTACTTGGGATTCATCCTATCCGACAAAGGGGTTACTATGGACCCAAGGAAGGTAGATGCCATCTTGTCCTGGCCGTCGCCTTCTTCAGTTAAGGATATTCAACGTTTTCTGGGGCTGGCAAATTTCTATAGGAAGTTCATTCCGATTTTTTCCTTACTCACTCTTCCTATTACATCCCTTCTCAAGAAATCCACAGGTCCGTTCATCTGGTCAAATAAGGCTGAAGAAAGCTTCCTCAGCTTAAAACACAAGTTCTGTTCAACTCCTATCTTGAAACAACCAGATCAATTACTACCCTTTATTCTGGAAACTGACGCTTCTGCAGCAGCCGTAGGTGCTGTTCTTCTTCAGAGAGTCAAGGACCTAGAACATCCGGTGGCTTACTTCTCAAAGACTTTAAATCCTAGCCAACGCAACTACTCAGTCATAGAGAAGGAATTACTTGCTATGAAGTTGGCTTGTGTGGAATGGAGGCATTTGCTCCAAGGGAGCCTACACCCGTTCCAGATACGAACAGACCATAAAAATCTGCAAATACTCAAGCAGCAAGAGTGTTATAACACCCGTCAGGCCGGATGGGCTCATTTTTTCGCCCAGTTTGATTTTGTCATCACATTCATCCCTGGCTCTCAAAATTTAGTTGCCGATGCTCTCTCCCGCAGAGACGATGTTATCTTCCCGTACAGAAAGGAGTTGATGTTTCCTCGTACCCGGATCATATCTACAGTGTCTAACTTCTTGGAAGAAGTACGAGGAGCCTGCCTCCAAGAACCTACTCTCAATATGGGTAATCAACCAGTCACCACTAAGGACGGGTTGCACTTTATCCGTGGAAGACTGTTTATTCCTTCCAATAATCTCAGAAGACGAGTTACTCAGTGGTGCCACGATTCCAAGACTGCAGGTCATCGAGGAGTACGAGGAACTCTGGAACTTCTCCAAAGAGCTTTCATCTGGCCCAACATGAAGGCCGACACTCAAGCCTATGTCCAATCCTGTATGGTGTGTTTACAAAGCAAATATACCACCTCGAAACCTATGGGGCTGCTACAACAGGAACCGGTTCCACCTGGTCCCTGGAAATGTATTTCTACGGATTTTATTGTGGAGTTAGCGGTTTCCCGAGGCTGTACCTGCATTATGGTAACCGTAGACGCCTTCTCGAAACTTGCACATTTCTCTCCATTGACAAAGATCCGGTCCGCCTCGATCATGGCTGACGTATTCCTCAAGGACATATTTAGGTTACATGGGCTTCCTCAAAAGATAATTTCAGACAGGGGGAGCCAGTATACCTCCATTCTGGTCAGCATTGTGCAATTCATTGGGCGTTGAGAGAGCTCTTTCGTCGGGGTTTCACCCCCAAACAAATGGACAAACCGAGAGGTTAAACGGTACCTTAGAGCAATACTTAAGGTGTTTCATCAATAAACAGCAGGACAATTGGGTGGACCTGCTTCCCACAGCAGAGTTTGCATATAATAACGCTGTCCACACGGCCACAGGAATTAGCCCATTCTTTTGTACCTACGGATACAACCCGCAGTCCATAGTTCCGAGTTTCTGGGAGGAAACTAACATTCCTTCTTTGGAGAACACCCTTGTGCAGATCAAGGAGGCCCACGACACAGCCCGTCAGAGCCTCTCTAAGGCTAGCAGTCGTTACAAAGAGCAAACCAACAAACACCGGAGTCAAGTTCCTGCCTGGGACAAGGGTTCCAAGGTCATGCTGTCCACCAAGTTCCTTCCTCGATGGGTTCGGCCTTCTAAGCTGTCACCCCGCTACATCGGACCCTTCGAGATAACTTCTAAGATAAATCCTGTGGCCTTCCGCCTAAAGTTGCCAGAGGGACTCAGACGGATTCATCCCGTGTTTCACTCATCTCTCTTACGCCCCTTTGTGCCAGATACTCGGAAACAAGCATCCCCCAAGCTGTGGACTTTGCCAGTTCCAGCTTCCGATGAATATGAAGTATCTCAGATACGGGACTCCCGTTATCATCGGGGACGTCTTGAGTATCTCGTTCATTGGAAAGGGTATCCCTCCTCAGAAGACACCTGGGAACCGCAGTTCCATATTCACTCTCCTCAACTGTTACACAAGTTCCACCGACTACATCCAGAAAGGCCGGGAGGGAGAAGCCTTCGGAGGGGGCATACTGTCACTGCCGCCGGCGACTGGCGTTTGTGGCGAAGGTGGAAACAAGGACGCCATTAAAATGTTCCATTACGTTCCTCCTCACCTACCAGACTCGGTCTAGTTGTTTTCAAGATGGCCGCCGCCGTTTGTATATCTCACTCGGCTGCCGGCGGCTCGGCGCGTTGCAACTGAGTTCATTTCTCACCCTGTTGCTTGCGCTAGTTTTTCCATCTGACAGTCTGCCTTGCTATCACGTCTTCCTTACTCTTCCTGTTTTTTCTCCTCCTCCCGTTCCCTAGGGCCCCCCCCCCTTTCTTTGGACCCTGTGTACCTTCGCATGTGTTTTGTTCACGTGCTAATTTTCTGCTGAGATTTCTACGCTCTAGGATTCTCTATCTCCCGGATATTCCGTTCACTCTTGTCTTCCAACCCGAGGGGTATCTACCTGTAAACCGCCCTATTCATTTCCCTTGATTAACGGAGTCACGCCGACCTTACTATTTCCTGGATTTTCGGCGAAGGACCGTTCAACCTACTACAGTGCCGACGACTTCCACAACCTTCACGACTATATATGATCTAGGGTTTTTTTTGCCGTTCCAGTGGCTTTTTCCCCTCTGGCTGTCGCGGAGGGGAGTCACCGTGGGTTTTCTCTGTCTGGGAGTCACGGTGGCTTCTTTCCGAGGTAGACCATATCTTCTAAAAAGGAAGAAGCCGTACATCGGACTTACCCGCCGGAAGAAACTGGACTATTCAGGTGAGGAGGAAGAGATTGGGGAGGGTTATCAATCGAGTGAAGACGAAGATATAGCTGATCACCTAGCAAGTCCCGTAGCCCATAGTGTCAGTCCTGATAACATGTTGGCTTATTTGCAGAAAGGAGAGAGTGTTGAGAGGTCACTGGATGCTGGAAGCTGGGGTAAGGACCTTCCTTCTGGCAATGATGTCCCAATTGTTATCTCTGCAGCAAATGATGCACAGGATTGAAGTGCTTGCTTTATTGAGGGGGAAGATACCCCAGATGGTATGTCTAGCGGAAAGAAAGAAGGCGCTGGAAGGGGATCAAGTTTAAAAAATCCAAAAGAGGAGCTGCTGAAGTCCCCACACCTGCTTTATCTTTGCCTGGGTGGGGCAACGCCACTCCAGGACGTAAACACCAAGAAGGCCAGAAAACGAGCCAACCGTCGCCTTAAGAAACTCAACAAGAAGGAAGGATCCTTTATCAGCTGGGTCCTGTAAAAATGCTTGACGGTGGCAAAAATAAGCCATCAGTGGGGCTGCTTGATGCCACAATGGGGTCTTCCTAAGAAGAGGAAAGCACAGGTGACATTTTCATGAATGTGGAGTACTTTGAAGCACAGGATAGATGCTGTACTCACGACAATTTGATTTCTGATTCAGTTAAAGCAGGGCAAATTGTGGAGCATTGGAAAGACAATAATGATCTTCGCAATGTGGATGTGAAAAGGGACAGAGATGCTAAATCGCTTACCATCGGCTGTTTATTCAAGGAGGGGGAAGGAAAGTGGATAAACCGGTCCCATCTACTGCAGCTTTTTCAAATGGTCCCTGCCTTGTGGGTCTTGCACTCCGACAACATTGACCATGTCAATGTTTTGGACTACACTAGGAACACACCCTCAATGGTTCACTGCTATTCAAGTGGAATAGTAGAGTTAAATAGATCCCATCTGACACACTTTATTAGAATTGTCTACAACCGGGGCATTGGTTGTGAAGCCCAGAGTGTGAAGGATAACCTAAAGCCACTCTGGGTCACAATGGATCTTAGAATAACTTCTACCAAGAGTTGGAGGCTGGTTACAAGCAAGACGCTCAGGGGGGACTTGGACAACCCAAAGAGTGAATGGAACTGGGTTGCTGGTTTTTTGCAGGTGACAACCAATGCCAGAACCTGAACTTGCAGCTTTCTTACTTGGAACACTCAGGGTCTCAGGCACTTTGGTTTTCAGGGGTGCTCTTGGACTGTTTTAACAGAAGCAGGCATGTTTATGATACAAGCAAGTTGGCTGCAAAAGTGTTTTATTGGATGGTGTGAGAAACCTGAAGATGTCTGCCTAGCTAGTCCCTGGGGATCTGTCATCCAGGTGGCCAGGACACAGGTTTGCTATTGGATCCAATTCCTGAGGGTGGACCAGTGATGGAGGATCACCTGGATGGGGGGGTTCTTTTTTTTTTTAAACTCTTTTAATTGTTCAACAATGGTCTCAACAGTTACAGCATCGTACCCCATCAAGAAAACACAAATTGATAGGCAAAGAAAACATTAACATACAACATTATATGGACATTTCGTCATCTGAGAGCAACTCGCACAGATAGGTTCGGAAGGGGCCCCATATGTCTTTTGGTCGGCTTGCCCCTGGCAGAGTCAAAACAAATTGTTCCTCACATTCAGTGATGTAAGTAAGTTCGCGGAGGAAAGTGGTCACATTTGGTGGCACAGGCATCTTCGAGGCCTGCAGGATGCATTTCTTAGCCACAGCACATGTGATATTAAATAGCCGCCTTTTTTTCTCCGAGCACTTGCCAATGTCTCCAAATAAATATTTCTGGGGGTCAGCTGTGGGGGTATCTGTGTAATTTCAGTCACTATTTCGGCCACCTCTCCCCAGAACTTCAGGAGAGCCGGGCACTTCCAGTACATGTGAAAGGAGTCCGCATGTAGGGCCCCACACTTGGGGCATTCCCCCCCATGTTCCGCAGCAAATTTTGCCATTTTAGCTGGCGTATAGTGTAGCCTATTTAGAAGTTTAAATTGTATCAGAAGTAAGCCTGCATTCAATGAAACCTTTTTTGTTAGTGAACAGTATCTGCTTCATTTGTCCTCTGGGATAGGCATTTGCAAGTCTATCTCCCATTTGTCCTTGACCCGGTTCACCGAGGGGGTGTGGGCCTGTACTGCCCCATATGGTTTAGAAATGCCCAGCCCAGCCTTCATTGTGATGAGTTGTGTACAGGGGTGTTGAGGGGGCTCATCTGGGAACATTGGCCATCTTTTCTGAAATGCGGCCCTTACTCTGTAGTATTGTAGTATTTTGAGTGGCCCAGCCCCCATCGCTCTAGTAAATTCCTCGCTGGTAGCAAATTTACCATCTATAAACATATTGCCTACCTTCATTTCCATGTGTGGGTCCCAGCTCTCCTGAATACTCAGGTCTGACATAGGGGGGATGCCTGGAAAATTCCACAAGGGGACTTCTGGGTTGTGGTTGTATGGTGTTTCCAACTTCAGTCGTATAAATAATGCCCCCCAGGCCCTGACCGTGCAGCTAACTGGATCGTAATCACAGGTGTCTTTATGGCGTGAATTAAATAGGAGGACTTAATGTCCGCGGGGGATATAGTTTGTGCTTCCACCCAGGTGTGCGGTGTAACCCCAGGTTCCTCGTACCAATATTTTGCAAACTGTGCCTGTGCGACCAGGTAATAGAGCTCAAAGTCTGGAGTCGCTATTCCTCCGGTGTCGTAGGGCTCTGTCATTTTCTCCCACCCTATTCTGGCTGCCTTCCCGTTCCATATGAAGGTTACTACCAGCGACCGTAGTCTTGAAAAAAAGTCTCTACCCGGCCATATGGGTATATTTACAAAAAAATATAGCAACTTGGGGAGAGCTATCATTTTAAGTAGGGCTATCCTGCCGTAAAGGGATATAGGGAGGTGTCCCCAAATCTGTAGCTTGGTGTCCAATGTTTGCAGCGCCTTCTCGTGGTTGTCCGCGTACAGGGTTTGCCTGGTCCTAGACACTAACACCCCGAGATATCTAATACATTGGTCCGACCATTTAAGGCCGCAGGTGTTCACAGGGCATTTAGTGTGGGGTGTGAGTGGGAATATCTCCGATTTGGTTATATTGATAACGTATACTGAATAATCCGCGAAATCATGTATGTCAGTCATAATGGGTGCTATGTTTACTTCTGGTTCGCGGAAGTAGAGTAACGTATCGTCCGCATAAAGTGATATTAGCTGGATAGAGCCTTTCATGTTAATCCCCTTGTCCCTGTGTCTCAGCCGAACCGCAGCTGCCATAGGCTCAATAGTTAGGGCAAACAAGATGGGCGAGAAGGGACAACCCTGCCGCGTTCGCCTACCCAGTTGGAACATCTCAGAGATGGTTCTATTCGTGCAGACTTTGGCGCCCGGAGCACTATAGAGCAGTCTTACAAATCTGATAAACGCCAGCCCCACCCCAAATGCTTCCAAAACCGTGAAAAGGTAGACCCATGATACAGAATCGAACGCCTTTTTGACGTCAAGGGCTACAGCTGCTGCGCTTCTGCTCGAGTCAATCTGTGCTATTATACTAAATAGTCTGCGGAGGTTCATTGCGGTGGACCTCTGGGGGATGAAACCGTTCTGATCGGGATGGACTAGAGTGGAGACCATGGGCAACATTCGATTAGCCAGTACTTTAGCAAAAATGCTGGCATCTACATTGATGAGCGAAAGGGGCCTGTATGATGACATATCGCTAGGAGGACGTCGGGGCTTGGGGAGCACAGTGATAATGGCTTCCCTCATCGTCGGGGGTAATATGCTTCCCTCTAGAGCTTCCTCCCAGGTTTCCAACATTATGGGGACCAGTTCCATGCGGAACTCCTTATAGAATTCAGCCCCCAACCCGTCAGAGCCCGGAGCTTTGCCCGACGCTAGCCCCATGATTGCCTCACTCATTTCTTCTGCAGTGACCGGCTGATCTAGTGTCATTTTACTCTCAAGTGAAAGTTTAGGGAGCCCTAGCGACGCCAGGTATGTTCTAATCTCAGTAGTCGTCTTCCTATCCTTATTTGAATACAGCGTCTGTTAAAATTTGGCAAATTCTCCATTTATGCCCTCTTCACTCGTCAACACCTCGCCAGAAGCATTTTGTATGCGAGTAATAGGGTATGGCTGCCTCTCATTTTTAATCAAGTTAGCCTTTGTTCTGCCCGCCTTATTACTTTCACCGTATCTGCGTGCTCTGGCAGGGGCCGCTTTGTATTGTATTTCTCTAGCAGCCAGCTAATTAAAGGTTTGGATGTGTTTATTAATCTCGGCCAGAACGGCCTTGTCGTGTGTACGGCTATACCTCCCTCACGGCTGTTCAAGGTATTTTCTACCCCCTCTAGCTCCCTCCTCACTCCCTTCAGGAGTCCAGTGAATTTGGAGAGAATTGCCCCCCTAGCCCAAACCTTAAATGTTTCCCATACCGTGGAGACCCGTGCAACCGACCCAACGTTATTTTTGAAAAACTCTGTTATTTCTTCCCATAGTGTCTCTGCCACCCCCGCGTCACCAAGTATCCCACCCGGCATGCGCCATCTTCTGGCAGGTCTAGGAGCATCTCTTATACTAAGCTCCAGTGTAACAGGGGAATGGTCGGACAGTGTGCGGCACAGGATTTTGCAGCTGTGCAGTGCCTCTGAGAGGTTCTGGGATAAAAAGAAATAGTCTATTCGTGATTCACTGTCGTGCACGGATGAGTAGTGGGTGTAATGTCTAACGTCTGAGTGTAATGTGCGCCACAGCTTAACGCAGCCAACCGATGTCCCGTACCCTGCCCCCCCACCCGCATCATCTCCCCAAACTCGACGGTGCAACCCATGAACACTCATAACTTGCCCGAAGGGCTTTCCTGTTGAGTTGGTGGACATTTTCAAAGGGGCAACCACTGTCGACACTTGGCCGCCCACGTCAGAGGCCCCAGGCCTGGTAATTACGGCGATCCTTCCAGTCCAGTCGGGTCGACTTATAGAAAGGACGGTGAACAAATTATCATGGCGGGGATGGTGTGGTTTCATCCATTTGTCAGATTTCTTCAGTCTTCCCCAGGATTGGGTCTCGCATTTTGATCCACATTGCGGTCTCTAGGGGGCAACGGAATGGAGGCCTCCACGTATGCCATAGCTTCAGCAGGGTTCTCGAAGAAATGGGCCCTCCCTCCATGTTGGATTTTCATTTTTGTGGGGAACATTAATGTGTATGGGACACCACAGAGCCGTAGCTGTCTTTTGACCGTCTCATATGACCTGCGTTGTGATTGTATGTTCGCAGAGAAATCCGGATAAATGTGGATTCTATTCTCCTCGTATTGTAGCGGACCTTTTTCTCTGGACCGTCGAAGTATTGTATCCCTGTCCCGATAGTTGAGGAGCCATGCTATGATGGTTCGGGGTGGAGCGCCCGGCTTCGGAGGTGGTGCAAGGGTACGGTGTGCTCTTTCCACAAGGAAGCGGTCCGAAAGGGATCCTGTCCCCAGCACAGACTTTAGCAATTCCTCCACTTGCCTTTCCATGGAGCCCCTGCCGAACGTTTCGGAAACCCCAACTATCCGAATGTTGTTTCTGCTGGACCTTGATTCGAGATCCTCACACTTATTCAGAGTTTTGCGTAGCTCGGTTTGAAGTAAATCTATGTCGCGGCCATGTTGTGTGAGTACATCCTCGTTGGAGCTTATTCTGTTCTCTGCCTCCGTGATGCGTGAGCTTTCCTTTTCCACTCTCGCCTTTAGGGAACCAATTGTAGCCACTATGTCGTCCAACTTGACGTTAACGGCCAGGAACCCATTCTGCACGATTGTTGCCAGGTGGTCCAATGGGTCCGTGTCTCGGTTTTCGGAAGCTTGTGCCGCTGCCCCCCCCCCACTATTGCCTGCGGTTGGGAGCTGGCAAAGGTATCCATAGGGCCGTTTTCTCTCCCCCCTGCTGCCTTCTTCTCAGTGCGGCCCATCAGTTAGTGCCACTGGTGTATGGCGGGTTGCGTTTTCCAACGTGTATATGATGGGCCCCCCGGAGATTAGAGTTTTAACGCCAGCAGTCGTGCGAGCGGGCGGTGTAGCAGTCTTAGCCCTGTCTGCCAACAAGGATCTTGTCGCAGCCCAAATGAGGGATTGAGGCTTGGCGTGACCAAGGTGTATACTCCCGTCTTCAGGTCGTTATAAGTTCTCGCGTCCCTTCCCCCGGATCACTCACCGCGACAGCGGGCCACGAGCTGGGCCCCCGCTTCAATGGGGGAGTGTGTCGCTGCAAAGCCTTTCACCGGGTCTTGCCTTCCTGGTCCGATGCGGTGGCAGCGATGTAAAGCGTTACAGTCCCTCAGCCGTGCCCGGGTTTGGACGCGTGGCCCCTCCCCCACTCGGCCGGCTAGCGGTTACAAGCACCAGGCTCACGTAGATGTCGTGTGGAGCCCTTGGGCAGCCGCATTGCAGCCTGGCAGTTGCCGCAGCTTCACATCCGGATATCTCCGCTGCTCCGGGGCCGCCGTAGTCAGCGTTTTCAGGATTCCTTCCTTAGATCTTCCGCCGCAGTATTTTATGGTCAACCGTCGACCAACTTGGAGCTGGAAGGATGAATTTGTTGCAAGGATTTTGAACGAGCCGGAGCTCTCCACCTAGGCGGCCATCTTGAACGTGCGCAACAGCGCCCCCCCTGGATGGGGGGTTCTTGGGGAGTGGAAGTGGGACACTGATGAGTGATGCATGGTATCGCCCTTCTTTCAACACCTTTTCCGCATCCGACCACGTAGGATATTCCAAAACACTGCCCCCCCTTTCCGACATGAACACTTTTGCATAAAACAAAAGACAACTGACTAACAACAGAGCTGTTTACCTGACAGGTTGCAATACACACAATACAAGGGTCAGGCAAAGTCAGGCAAATGAGCAGAATTAAACATGCCCGACGGCCCTTTCCCTTCCCCACAGGGATAAAAGGTGGAGCACGAGAGCACAGGACGAGCAAGGCAGACCGCACGACGTGAGAGCTAACACAGCAGTTCAAGAGGAGGCAAAAGGCGACGAATACTGAGAGGGTGACAAGAAGAGAAGTGATCTTGCCCTTTACGACCAAGGCCCGTGAAACCTCTGCAGACGGAAACATAAGTCCGCAAACAATAGCCAGCATGTGCCAGAAGTTCTTGGGAAAAGGCAAAAAGAGGTCAAAGTGGTCATATAGGGGTCTTGTAAATCCTCTGTACCGTTGAAAGTCTTTGACCAACAGATGATTGTGAAGCTAAGGGAAATGAGACCTGTTTCATGAAATGAGCATATGAACAGTGTGTTGTAAATGTTGGTGAGAGCGAACCAGGCTGAGGGAAGCCGACAAAAAGAGCGAAGCCTGAAGAACTGTTTAAAAAGACATTAAGATTTGTGAAAGTAAGAAAAGCCACAGTGAAACCCAAAGGAGGGAGGTGAACGTCTGAAAGGGGTCCAAGCTCGAAAGAGGGAGATCCGGGGAGGAAAGTTGTCACCCAAAGTGCATTGAAAAGGAACTGTTGGATACGATTTTGTGAAGGGTCTACGCCCGGAAGAGGTGGACCCGGGGTTGAAACCAACACCCAAGGTATACATAAAGCAGAACTTTGTGTTTGTTCGTTGGATGCATCAGGCCTTGAATGCAAGAGACTTTTTATTGAAACATAGACTTGGCCCTAGAAAAACCAGACATCTGATGAGGAACTGTCGGCTCATGCTGGTAAAGCTTGAGTGTGTGCTCTGCTCCAAGGTCCCACCTTGTCCTGTGCTGAAAACGTGGGAAAGGGACCCCCTGGCAATCACATCCCGACTTATGATTTAAGAACCCTTCTTTCTTTATTGATGCATCTAAATTACAGAAAGAATGTGGCATAGTGTAAGGAATTGGCAATAGGTTTTTCATAGTATAGGCCCTTTTATTTGACACAACGCCACTAGGACTGCCTTATTTCTCATTTGATGGTTGACGCTTGCTCCCATCTTAGATTTAGGTTTAGGTAATGTGTTTTTCCACCCTGCATTCATTGTTCAATAAAAACCCTGGAACTGTGATCATTTGTGTCTGTCTTTACTGTTGCCACCATGAGCTCCTTACAATGGCTATGTTATAATAAGGCTGAGAAATGCCCATATGGTGTATTGATGATTGGAGTAAGAAAATCCTCAGAGGCTTTCTCAAATTAGATTATGCCTTGATGAGAAGAATGTGCTTGCTGTTGAAATTAGTCTTAAAGCAGAATTAAATTTAAAAAAGATGCTAGTGACAACGGTTTACGAGCCTCCAAGTAGCACACATAATGATGGTATCCAAGAGACTCTAATGAAGCGATTGCTGGACCGGTTAGCATTGAATAATGAAGGAATGGTGTTATTAGATGGTGACATGAATGCACGTATTGTGGATGATGATTCAGGGTAAGAGGTCATTAACATAAGGGCTAACTAACTAACTAGCATGACGCAACAAACGGGCAATAATCAAGGGCAGACGTGGCTCCGTTTCATGTAGGGCTGTCATCTGGTATTATTAGTAAATGGGTGGACAGAGGGAGATGTCCCAGATAAATACACGTGGTTCAGAGGAAATGGTAAGGCTACTCTTGATAATTTCTTTTGCAACCGTGTAATGTCTTATGTAGTCGCTAAATTAGAGGTTGAATTGAATGATTTTAGCGACCACGCAACCGTGAAACTTACAACCGACCTCATGGGTGGTCATCATAGTTCATTGCAAACTGGAGACATGGATTTTAACAAAGGAGTAATAGGATGTCTTGGTCGGCCAATAATTTGGCAAAGATGACCGCTCATCTCTTCACTTATGTCGGTTCTCTCAGGCCAAAATTGGCGACCTTAGATATTGTGCACTGGTTTAAATCCATTTGACCCATGGAATAATATTAGAAAGTAGCATTTATTATGTTCAGGAAGAAACCCCTCACAGAAGACGTTAAGATAAGACAATCCACAATGATAAAGGCAAATTAAGGAGAGAGATTAGGCATATCAGGAGATCCACTATCTATCCAGTTGAAAAAGGAACGGGTGTAAGGCAATTGAAAAATGAATACAAGATGTGGGTTAAGAGATGGAAATATTCTGATTTGAACGTACAATGGCAAAATATGGTGGGCATTCTTACCAGTGGAAACATAAGGAGGATGTGGAATTAAAAAAAAAAATATTGATGACTCTAAAGTAACTCAGCTGAGCGACCTGTTCAGCGAAAAATCTTTGAACTGAGGATATAAGTGCTGCTCACTCCACAGGGATGGGGGACGGGTGATTTGGCCAGGAGCAGTATGGAGAAGAGCACTGGGAGTCTACACCTGAATATTGACAGAGATGATATCATCACAGTTATTGGCAGACTGAGAAAATCGAGGGCCGCGGCCCAGATGGCCTAGCCAACGTAGTGAGGAAAAAAGATGTAGAGATGTGGCCCACTATTTTGACCTCGTTGTTTTCTAAAGGTTTGCCTGTAGGGTCTGATCTCGAACTCTTGGAAGCAGGCAAACGGTCCATTAAAATCAATCCAGAATGGATCCAGATAATTATCGATTACTATTGATGTTGGACATACCAGGCAAACTGTTTGCCATGATATTATTGAAAGAACTTAATTGCTGGGGCAGAAAGAGTAAACATCCTGAGTATGTCCCAACTGGATTTTGGATGGGCTCCTCAATGGTGCATAACATTTTGGCCCTTAACATACTGATTGAGGCAGCTTGTAGGAAGGAGAAGCCCTGCTCCCTATTATTGTACTTAACGTATGTGGATTTCCAGGCTGCCTTTGACTAAGTGAACTGACAGCTCCTCTGGGAGAGCTTGGAAAAGCAAGGGGTCGGGGGAGGGGGGGGCACTAGCAGAAATGTTGTCACTGGATGCCTGAGGGCTTTGGGGATCTATAAAGATAGATAGATAGATAGATAGATAGATAGATAGATAGATAGATAGATAGATAGATAGATAGATAGATAGATAGATAGATAGATAGATAGATAGATAGATAAGCAGTTGCATGAGGGAACAAGTGAATGTGTCGGGTTGAGCAGTAAAGGTAATGGTACGGCTTATATTTCAACAAATAAAGCCCTCAAGCTAGGCTGTGGTTTAGGGCCCCTCTTATTAAACCTGTACTTAGAGGATTTCCAAGAGAGATTATCTAACATCAGGAATTGTCCCTCGAGATTGGGTGACAAGCAAGTAATCTGGATGTCATACAAGGATGACATCATCCTGTTTGATCACACATATGTAGGCTATCAGAGAACCATGGAAGAGCTATGCACATATGCTGGTGAGAACAACTTAAGTTTGAATGTAGATAAAACTAAGTAGATGTACTTTGGACGGAATAAGCGATGAATACGAATAATGCATATTACAGCTGGTCCTATTGAGCAAGTGAACACATATTGCTACCTCGGGGTCCTCATAAGCGCCCATTGTACTCTTAACGATCTGATGCCCAGGAAACGGCAGGCTATAGCATGATGGGTGTTGTAAACGGGTAAAGGTAGTGCTACTGACCTGCACTCCTGTATGGGCTGGAAGCCATGGGAAAGACAAATGGGTTGGCTGAACCTTTTGGAAGGTAGATTTTGGAAGAGCATACTGGGAATTTCTCCTAGTATTCCCACGGCAGCCTTGAGACTGGAACTTGGCTTGACCTTGTTGATTAGGCAGGTATCTTGCCAAAGTGTGATTCTCTATCTACAAATGATGAAAGAGCCCACCTGTCCACTATTAAAATACTTGGCGGCCACTTTAGCCTTTCGAGCTGGTGTAACAGCAAGAGGGTTCCAATCCATTAATGAGTAAGTGTTGGCACATATAGGTTGGGTCCCAGACTGGTGTGTGAACTTCTGGGACACGAAGCAAGCCCTTGTTAAGAAGTCAAGATGCTGTGACTGGTTCAGTAATTACCACCATCTAGCAACACTGAAGTTGTATCAGGAATTTGGAGTTACTGGTCACACCTTTCTTAAAATGTGGCGTTACTTAGTGTTAAACCCAGCCCTGAGGAGGTTCATACTCTTCCTTAGGCTTGGCCTGCGCCCCACTTTGCAAAGGGTCCTCAGACAGGAATTTGGCCCACGAAAAGAATCTGCAGGGTGTGCAACCTAATAGACACGTGCTGACCTAATGTGCGGTTTTGGCAAGTGCAAATATTTGGCATTTGGCCAGATTTGTGCACGACTCTACTAACATCCCTTCGCAAAAGTTTGGGGTGTTTTGTAGGAACTCTGGTGGTATGGCAATAAGAATTGCCCTCTTCAGAGTCTGGAAACTGTTTCTAGTACTTCAACAAAGGGCGAAACTCCTATATGTCTGGATAAGACTTGGAGGGGAACGCTCAAGGGATTTAGGCCTTGTGCCCTGTATGTCCAAGGTAGTAAAACTAATGTAGGACTCTTATGCATCTATATACTTACTCACTGATGGGTGATATGCGATAAAAGCTGTTTCTGGTTTTATAAATTCTGTTTTTATGATTAAAATTGTTATTTGACATCAAAAGTAAGTGTAAACCAGTAAGTGAAAAGTTCTGTAAACTGTATCACATTACATGCAAATAAATACATACATAAATAAATATGTCAACACTTAATGGCACCCTGTTGTAAAATTATGAATTTGTGGAACATGGCTCCGATAAAAATTATATCAGCGACGAAAGTGGTCATTAGCCACTGATGCTACAGTCAATACTCTGTGGCTTTTGTCCTATTTCTGAAGCTCCCTAGATTAGTTCCTAAGTGAGTAATGATAAAAGATGTAAAATGAAGTGGTCTGTTGTCAGTTTTGAAAACCTCCTTAAGTTGGTAGTAACAGAAGGCCTCCCTCATATGTATGAGAGCTTGACGGGCAATCTGGAGCCAATCGATGCAATTAATGCATTTGATAGATTGAATGAGATCATTAAACATGCATTCATAGTTACTGTTAAATCTGAGGCACAGAGAACTACACTTTCTTGGTATGATAAATGCTGCAGGGTTGCTAAAGTAGCTCCTGTTACTACCCCTAGTAATAGTTCCTCGACTCAATCCGTGAAGGCATGGGTGAGAAGGAACTAGTGATGTAACTTAACTAGTGCCAGACCTGTACGTGACAATGAAGCATGGCGATAAATTCTGAAAGGTTACACTGATTGTGACTCCAGACAGTTCTGGACGTTAGTAGCCAATAGTGTAGATACCAACCCAGTAGTTGATGCTATAACGGGAAACATTTCTGAATGTGATAAGTACTTCTATATCAGTCATGTTTACAGCGTTGAGACTTGCGATAATGTGATCATACTAGATCGCATAAAGAGTATTGATGATCTCGAGTATTGTCTCGGGAAGATAGCTCAGCGGCAAGTGCTTGCTTTGGAAGCACGACGACACGGAGCAAACACAGGTTCGATCCCCGGGTCCGCGCTTAGAAACCGCTGGGTATTAAGAGCGTTGTAAATAACCTATCATATCATATCTTGTAGAAGTTCTTACAACAGAACAAGTCAAGAAAAACAGATTAGAAAGAACCTGTCTGAAATGAGGTGTGGGGCACTGATGGGGTTCTGGCTGATATTTATAAATCTAATGTAGAGCTGTGGACACCCCTGGAACTAAATACCCTACACTCTCTACGACAATCCAGAATTCTGCCCAAAACAGGGCTTACTAGTTCCATCATTACTGTGTTTAAAAAAAGGTGATCAAGCAAAGGCGAATGCTACAGACTGATTTCCCTTAGTAATATCTCTTTGAAGATACTAGGGAAATTTGTGTTATTAAGATTACAAAATTGGGTTGAGAAGGAAGGTGTACTCTCAGATATAGCCAATATGGCTTCAGACCCAGATTGGGCCCTACTGAGCAGTACCTTAATCTTGCATTCATTGTCAATACCAAGGAATTAGAGGAGGTGCCATTGATCTCGCTTTCAAACATGTCTCAAATAGACAAGGCACTGCTATGGGAACACTTATCTCATTGGCTGTCGAAGTCCAGCATCTCAGCATCTCCATGCAATTATTTTCTAGCACTGCTGCTTTTGTTACCTATCCTTAAAGTGGTGCTAATACCTCACGTTGTGTAAATCAATAAAATGGCCAGCCGGGATGTGTAATAGCGCCATTATTTTAAAATATATCTTTATAATTTGGAAGGTTATTTAACATCTTTTACAAAAGATGTCCCTCGGGCTGGAAGGCAGCTCCATTTCATGTTTAGCATATACAAATGATGTCGTCCTGATAAGCCATTCGCCACTTGTATTGCAAATATGTCTAACAGGCTACAGTGAGTATGTGTAAGATGTGAATACAGTTAAACAAGTCTAATGTGATTTCTTCGAAGAAGAAAATGTAAGAAATCATTGATGTTTGACAAAAATAACATACATTTAGCTAAAGTTGAGACCTTTGACTATCTAGGTGTAATATGTGATTCTGGAAATGTAAGCGTGGTTCAGATGAAGAAGGTTTGTATGCGTATGTCTCAAGTTTATTTATTTATTTATTTATATTTATTGTGCATTTGTATGGCGCTTATACATCAAGTAAATTGTGTTTCAAAGCGCCCACAGGGCAACAGGGAGGGAACATGGGAAAGAGAACAAATATAACAATGGAATATAGAGGTGTATGAGCATTCAGAACCTGCAAGTGCAGAGAGAGAGGGGGACAATGGGGTAGTGGGGGGTAAGTGCTAGGTATATTAAGAGGGAAGTGCTAGGGAGTGAGCAGCTGTAAGTGCATAGGAGGAGTGGCCAGCCACCAATAAATAAGTGCGGGTAAGTGATGACATATGCCAGTGGGTGCATAGGCAAAGTGCTGTGAGGGGTGGAGGGTGGAGGCTGTAGGCGATTGGGTGTGGGAAGCCAGGGCCTGGGAGGACACATGAGGAACCTGGTCCCTAATCTCAGCACCTGTGTGATTAGTAAAGGAGGGAGGAAGGGGAGGAGGAGGTGAAAAGGAGAGTCTTGAGGAGCTTCTGGAATTTGAGGCGATCCAGCTCAAGACTAAGAGTGGGGCTAGTGGCCACAACACTAACGGTCTGCACGGATAGAACTTGTGGAATTGCTAAATAGGCAGCCAGAGTCTGGGCTACATCTTCATTGACAGCAATAGCTAAAACAGAATGAATGTTTATGAGGAGTCTTCTGGGTGCAATTTGCAATTTACAATATAAACAAATATGAATATATTATTGGTTTACAGAGTTCTAAAGGGTTGAGATGGTGTTCCCAATATTTGTCTTTCTTCATCCCATTGTGGCAGCAGCTATTATATTAATTCTGCACTCTGTAGCCAATGACAAGATGACTGGGAAGCAAACATCTTATATCACAAAAAAAACTCCTTGCCAGAGCGTCTGCTCGTCGAGGCGCAGGTTGAGAGTGACCAACGAGCTCTGAAGCTCCATTTTCGCACAATCCACTCTTCAACGAGCTGTCAGTGCCAAAGCCTCATATATTTTTTTTATTAGTACATTGGTTTGTTACAAACCTTTTACTTTTACATCAATCATTAATTCCTGTTAGAAAATATTGAATCAACAGTATGTACAATTGGGTACAATGACCATTTATCATCCATTTACAGCAGGAATTGCTGTAAAATAGTTATCTTTGACCAGTATCGCAGTATTTTAAAAATAAAGGGTTTCTGTTCACCCAAAATCAATGAGGACCATCGTTCATCTGGATTAAGAGTCTGTGTTCTTGATTGGCTGTCATCACGATATTTGTCTCTGATATTTGATAACCCCTCACATTCCAATATATATGTCGGAGGGATTCCTTTTGCTGAGAATCGGCAGAAGACCATGTCACCATTGCCTGTTTCCATTGTGCCAACACTTCTCTTGTGGGCAGAAGATTCAGTTTTAATCGTAAAAACAGATATCTCGTCTTTGGGCACAGGAATCTGTATAAATACGAGGGCAGTTGATTCAGTGCTCGCGAGTCAGCCGTACAGTTAATCGATAGTTTAGATTTGGCTTTGGTCTGCTGCGTCTCCACCCAGTCATTGCACTGTATTTTTTTATGTTTAAGGGATTTGTTACTAAGCTTTCTTCCGTGGAGTCTAGCGTTTCTAGGCACCTTGCACATTGGATCTTCCAAAGGTTCAAAATTACATTTTGTTGCTAGTAGATGTTCTACTCAAGGTCTCCAGCGGGAGGATCCCATCAAATATATATCTCATGCAATTTACAGACATCTCTTTATTAGGGTGAATATTGTGACCAATCAAAACAGAAGAGTCTATTATTCACTTAAAAAGGGTTTCTTACAGAATCCCTATAAGGCATATTTAACATTTGAAATTGTGGACATTATGATGTTCCCATGATGCTCTTTCCTTGTATGCAAATCACCAGGATTGGGTTCTATGGAGAGATACGGGTTTCACAACCTGGCCCACCCACTCCTTTCCACAGCCCTGTTCCTCCAAAGAGGTGACATTTCTGCCAGTAATTTTTTTGCCATTTCCAGCGCTGCACACAATTGTGTTTTTATATGTTATATACGATATTATTATGGAGCTGGACCTCTGAAATCAAGTTGCTTTTAATTTGTTTAGGTCTTATATGGCTCGGCAGCTGGCATTTGCATGGCCACTCAGCGCTTTTGGGCCCTGACTGATTATATATATGAATGAATGAAGAAATTAATACAATCAGTCAGGGATCTGTTAATCAGCATCTTTTATATCTATTACTTATTAAGGCATCCATTCGTTTCCTAGTGCACACGTCTCCATTCCTCCAAACTTCCCTTCATGCCAATCGCTGTACAATTACGTCATCATTCATTCATAACATCATTCAATTATTTCTGGATTCATTAAAATAGTTGCTCGTGTAAGCCTTTGTGCATTCATCCCCCAAGTCTTTACGCACCAACATGCCCCATTCCGGTCGGAGACTGTAGTCCAACCCTGGTTTTAATGCCGCATTCTGTTAGTGGATTCTAAACGGGGAAATCCGGGATTACACATCGCAGAACGCAAAGCTAAATTAACATCTTCCAAATGAAATGGGGTTGTTGATTTGCATGTCTCCACTCAAATGGCTAGTCATTAATGCAATGCTCACATTCATTTCCAAATGGGCTACTTCTCGGCCCATACATATCTTTCTAAAATGCTGCCATTCGTGTCTTTCGTTCACGTTGTCTATTCTTTCGGGGCTCGGTATTAGTAAAATCTGCACTCCGATCACACCACCACCGCCGTCGTGCGCAGTTCCCCGTTCCATCCCCGTCCTAGCTAGCGCTGCGCGACCCCTTTAAGACTCGCTGGTGCAGTTGAAAGGCAGCGGTCTGAGCAGGCCCCGCCCCTCCGGCGCGCGCTTTCCAGTGGTGCCTGCGAGCGCGAGCCACTGCCACACCCCTCCCCTCCCCTCCGCGAACAGCTGGCAGCGGACAGACAGGGCGAGAGGAGAAAGCATCAGCCCCGGCGCGAGGACAGGACCAGAGCGCGCGAGGAGGACCGCACCCGGCTCCAAGCGAGGACCTGCCCCTGCGGCGCGCGGACACCCGTACTCCCTGCACGAGGAGGACAGCTGCGGCGCAAGGACCACAGACGCGAGCACCGTCCTGCCGAGCCCACCCTTCCTCCTCCTCCCGCCGCCACCCTAGTCATGTCCGGAGAGGAGGCAGCCGCGGCCGCCCCGGCGCAGCCCCCAGAGCAGCAACAGCCGGAGCAGCCCCCGGCCGAGGAGGCAGCCGAGCCGGCGACGGCCCCCGCCCCGGAGCAGCCCCCAGAACCCACGTACCGGTGTCTTGTCCTCTCCGGCCACGGGGGCTACGATAAGGTGAAGCTGCAGACCCGCAAGGGCGTGCCCGGCCCACCCCGCGCCGGGGAAGTGCTCGTTCGTGTGCGAGCCTGCGGGCTCAACTTCGCGGACCTCATGGGCCGCCAGGGGCTGTATGACCGGCTCCCGAGCCCCCCCACCACCCTGGGCATGGAGTGCAGCGGCACCGTGGAGCAGCTGGGTGAGGGGGTGACCGACAGGAAGGTGAGCGCGCTGCAATCCCCATCTCCAGCACTGGGCATGTGGGTGTGGGGCCATGCACCTGTGGCATATGGAACTGCGGGAATACGGCTTGAGCGCACCCGCCGTGTGTGCGGGAGTACACCTGTCACGCACACCTCTAATGAGTGCCGCTAACGAAGATGCGGCAGTGTGGTGGCCTAGACGTGTACAACGGGTGTCTGGCGCATGTACGCACCTGTGATGTGTACTGGATGGAGTGCGCCTGTCTACACGTGAGCGTGCGGGAATACGAATGTAACGCATGTCTGATAAGAAGGCAAATGACGTATGTGGCATTGTTATACTGCACATATCTGTAATGTGTGACGGCGTATAAATCACTATATAACATCTAATCGAGAATATTAAAGCATTCGGCTGCTTTAAGCGTGTGCGACGGGAGCGACTGCTCCACGCGTTCAGCCTGCGCTCGCGACCTACATCATTAATGCATGCGATATGCACCACGAGTATATGTTCCAAATGGCAGACTGTGCGTTATGAATGCTGTATTCGACGATATAGTAGAGTGGTGACTTGCAGGGGCGTTGCTGGGGGGGGCTAAGGGGGCTATAGCTCCTGATCTTTTGGTTGTAACCCCTGGTAGAATCTCAGGAGCTACAGCCAAAAGACTAGCCATCCCCCAGTCCCAACAGTTCCGACATCAGCTTAGCCCCGGGTCTTTTCCAGACCTAGCAACTCCCCTGGTGACTTGGCACATGCGAGGTTCCAGCAGGGCGCCCATCTATTATAACGGTGTATGTCGCGGGATCGTGCTGCTGTGCATCCAGGTGGCCCCTGGCGGACTATGCAATGTGCTCTCGCCGAGGTGGGCGGTGTGGCGTCGCGACTGCCACACGAGCCATCGCTGCAGTAAAACTGGGGATACTGTGACAGGTTGTTAGCCAGAGCTAAAATGTGTGGGCATTCGCGGCGCCGCACCCGAGGTTGTAGACTCATTGAAATGCAGCACGATGCGAAGCATTCGTGAAACGGTGTAGAACTGAAAACGGGTCTGTTTGGAATGCGGCAGGCGTCCGGAAGTAGCGCGTGCCCGCGTTATATGCAGGCTTAATGTGTACCTCCAAAAGCGGCATCGTTGGCACTATTAAGGAGAACAGGCGAGGGGAGAGCAGCGGGTGTAGGGATAATTCATGGGCAGAGCGTCAAGAAACGTGTCTGGCTTAGAGGGTATCCACTTCACAGGAATTGGACTATCAGCACTGGCCCAAATGGTATAAAGTATTATCTCGCTGTCATTTTATTGGTCCCCCAGGTGAGTGACAGCAGCAGAACTGTCACACGGATTTACGGCACTCTTGGAAAAATCGACATTTACGTGGTCCGAGTGTCCTTGATTTTCAGAGGGTTTCCGCTTTTTTATTTATTTATTTTTTTTATCCATTGAGATCTACGAGTCATCACAGTGATCGATGTAATACACTTAGCGACCACTAGCCTGCCAAATGGTCATTCTGCCTATACGTGTTTTGTGCCTAGCGCTTCTTCTGGACCACATCTCTGCCTATGGGAGAATCTCATGAAATCGTGGACCATAAAGGCCGGGGAAATGTTGCTCGTATCACTGCATCCTTGTACCTGTTCTTGCTGGATCAGTTGTCTGTAGCAGACTGCGATCACAAGTTGACCAGTAAAATGACCAACTTACATTTGCTACTTATTTTGGGCCAGCACAAACGGTCTTACCTCAGTTTAATTGGGCTACTGCCTTTGTTATGCCTGACACACGGCGAATACCTTAACCTGAGTTAAGTCGTGTAACGTAAGCCTGCATACCTACTTTATAATGGTGGGTTTTACAGGGAGCCTAGTAGGCTGTTTTTTTGCAGACTGGATAGTGATGGCTTGGTGTGTACCGCAATTAAGTCTATAGTGGATCCCAGGTCTATTTCCTTCACTTTACAATCCCACAAGCCCAGAGACAGCGAGGGGGGCCTCTCAAACTTTTCAAATGAAAGGGACCTCAAGCCCCAGCACCTGCCCCCATATTGCCAGTCATCACTCGGCAGTCTTAAAACATGGCATTCTATTAATTTCTCCATTTTCGTTCTGGGGCTTAAAATGTGCGCTTTGCAGTGCTCTCATTACAAGTGGTGGTTTCTCTTCTGCCGGGATACACGAGTGTTATCACCAATAATAATAAACCAACACAATGAGTGTTGCAGGCACCGGCCTTATCCTTGGTTTAGTTCAGATACTCTCTGGCACTTCCCACCTAGGAAGCTTGCTAGCAGGGCACGCTGTGTGCTGGCTGGGTACCAGTTCTGGAGCTCCTGGAGGCTCCTCTGGATTCAGTATCTCCCGCTGTTCCTTGGGAGATGTTTAGGGGTGGATTTTTATTTTGCTATAGTGCACAAAGCCCAGAGGCATCTAGGTGTTTTAACTTTGTTTACAGTAAGTGCTTGAAGAAAACAAGTTACAATAGTTACATACCAGGCATACATTGGACCTGGATAGTGCAAAAAATACATACTGCGGAAAAGCTTGCCTCTTGCTGTGGGGAACTACATCAAGAGTAAGTATGAGGGACATAATAGGTACATTTCACAGATACGAAAGTCCAACAATGGGCAAATACATGGTGCCTACCCCATGTTGCGGGGCAGCAGTAGCACACAGATGCGATATGGGCCAATCCATGGTGCCTACCCCATGTTGCGGGGCAGCAGTAGCATGCAAAAGCAAAAATGAATTGGGGGCACTATCTGGCTTGGAAGAATGGGAAACAGGGAGGGGGTGGGGGAGGAAATTAAGGGCAAGAAAGTGGGGTGGGGGCACATAGCATCACAGGCGACCGGGGGTGGAGAGCACACACAGCTTCACAGGTGACCAGGGCGTGGCACACACAGCATCACCAGTGACCGGGGGTGCACACACAAACTCACAGGCAACCGGGGGGGGAGCGTAGTGGACAGGGAGCAGACAGGGGCCTTTGTTGTGGGCCCTGGTTGGTCAGAGCCAGCTCCCGCCTCCCGGTTGCTCTGATTGGCCTTTCTAGACCAATGCAGCCACTGGGAGGGGGAGTTTGTCCAAACCAGGCACCACCACAGTTAGTGAACCAAGTAATGAAGCCCTCTTGAAAGGGCAGGTCAAGTGAGGAGCCCCAATCATGCCAGTGAGAACAAAACGAAAATCTCAGGTAGAGGGCTCAATCAGGAGAAAAGCTTTCACTGCAAGTGCTCCTTGTGCAGCACACGATTTAGAAATTGTGTTCTAACCTCTTTGGAAATCCTGGCCTTTCTTCATTGGTGGCGTCTGTAAGGCAACTTGTACCTTGAGCCAGCATTCAATGCTGAGTTCTACTCCTTGCGGAATCTTAAGATCTGCCAAAGAGGGACTCCACAACTCTTTTAAAGCCAAATGGGCCCCAGTGATTGGTGTAGGCTAAGCCTACCTTAATTAACCAATCCCCATCAACGATCTCCTTTATGCATGAGGTCATAACCAGAGTGCTTTGCAACAGGAAAGGTAAAGGGTGAAAACCTGTATTAAGTCCCACCCATCTTCCTGTCTGTTGTGGACAACAATCTGGTTTATTGCGCTCTCTGTGATTCCTGATTAAAGTGGCGGGTCTCCCTTGAAGCTGCAGCCAGAACAGACATTCGGTTGCCATCAAACTACATACTCGTGCTTTGGGGGCCCCTCTCTGCAGGGATGATTACTGTAAACGGCTGTCCTAGACAATACATTTCACTGCCCTTTATACTAGGAGGCGGGAGCTGGCTCCAGGTTGACACAGATGCATACCAAAGGTGTTGGGGTTTCCTGGCTTTTGATACCCCTGCGACAGGGCCTTTCATGGGCCTACTTTAAAAAAATTGTAATCGGTATGCATAGTTGCCACCAGCAGGGCCAACAAAGGACAGGGCGGATCCATAGGACCTTTGTCAATTAATCAGGCTGGCCATGGCATGAGGAAGGCTTTGCCCTCCCCGTTTGCTATGCCTTGATGTACTCCTGGCTGTCACATTCCAACTAAATGTGTTGGAGGGTTGGCACCTGTAAGCTGTGTCCACCCAGAGTACACCTGTCTGTCGTGTGGTGAGCACAGGTAAATGCACATGGATTAGCCCCACACATTCTTCGAGGTTGATATAACATTTCAAAAAAGCCCAGGCGACGGCACACCCACCGTGCGGATGGTTGAATTCCTCACACTACCACTGTGGACATTATGTAAACCCAAAAATCTGGAACGAGGCGATCTTTTTAAATCACTGGGCATGAAACTCTTTAAATCATGGGTCAAGGCAGGGCTTCTGGAACTCCTGCTGTGCAGAGCAAGCCAGTACTACAGTGGTCTTTCCTTCTCAAGAACAGTTCTGATCTAATCTCAATCGAGTGTCCATTTCAGTGTTTGGACCCAAAGCCCAGCCACACACATGACAGTCGTAATTGAAAGCTACTGCTGTGGCAGATCTAGCTGCATAACCCCTGGTGTAAACTACTCTCCCCTGGCCCCTCTCATGCCTTAATGCTTTTACGGCTTGTTTGCGTGAACCTCAGGGGCACGGCTGCATATCCACCAACAAATTAATCCACACTGTGCGTCTGCATCCATACTTTTGTACATTTCACCTTAACTCCTAGTTGTACCAGTCACCCTTTTTTAGTAGTAGGATCATGCTGTATTCCCGGCAGGTGCTGTATTCCCCCCCACAGGTGCATATTTATCGCATTAGGCATCCCGACTCCGCCCTCCAAGGACCACATCATGCCAGGCTTTCAGGAAAGTTTTGAGGTAAAGAATTAAAATGTGAAACCTTTTACATGCCGCTTTGTGGGTATCCTGAGTACCCGATGAAGGCAGCCATTGTGGCTGTAGGTAGACACTGCCTGTGGTTTGCCTGTCCGAAGTGCAGGAAAAAATGTACTGGGGGAACAGACTCCTTTTTGTAGGGGTGGGGCTGTGGGAAGGAGGGTCCAGGGGACAGGCAAGCAGTGTTACAGCACAGTATCTCTATAGCCCCCAATCCTGGCGATTTGCATAAAAGCAAAGAGCATTATGTGAACATGGCCACAATTTTAAATGTTAAACGTGTCTTATAGTGATTCAGTAAGGACCCATTTTAAGCGAATAATGGACTCTTCTGTTTTGTTTGGTCACAATATTCACCCTAATAAAGATGTCTAAATTCCAGGACTTATATCAGTTTGGACACCTGCATCCCTGCATGTGAGGCTTTAGTAGTTTCGGTGTGCAGTCTCCAGTGCTGGGGCTGGTGAAAGCTGTAGAAGAGCGGGTGCGATAATCCGGCATCAGATCAGATCAGGTTGTTGTTTGTCTGGGCGAGCCCCTGGGCGTGGGGACAGGCTAGTGCAGTTATAGCAGCGAGTGAGCACCTGTCCTGCACCTCGACGAGCAGACTCCTTCTAAAAGCCCGGGCAGCACTCTGCAGTGTCTTATAAAAGCGGTCTGCCCATCGTGGCGGGGGGGGGGGGGTCAATCCAGTCTTCTGGAGTCCACTACGAATCCAGGTGTTGGAATAGGCAGAGACTTTTTGTTGCGGTAGCAGTAAAAACTTTTATTCAGCACATGTAATGGGGTCCAATTTCACAGCACTATACAATGAAGAACACATTTGTAATCCGGCAGACAATGTATATAGAATATTAACCATTAAACTCCATATATGCCATGATTGATAATTCATTCAATTGTATAAAATCAAGGTGCGTGTGTGTATAATGAAACCTTGTTTAAATGACTCCAGAGAACAGACCCTAATGGATAAAGGCCACACATTCATTCGACACCAAAGGGGACTCCTGTTATTTACTGTATGCACGTGTGACTTTTGGGGAAAATGTGTGCTGGATTTAGTTCTTGAGGACTGGGCTCTGAGACCAAACATTAATGCATATAGATGGTCTGTAATGCATGCCTGCAGCAGACTGACCAATGGGACTGCATGCAAGGCAATGGCAGGATTTACACGGTGCCAGGCAACAGCAGAGTAGTAGCTTGCCCTTAAAAACAATTTGGCATTATTGTACAGGAACAGTGACCGTACAATGACCCCCCCCCCATTACCCCCTCGAGTGGCGCATGTGAGGGAGGACTGTGTGAGGGCTATGAATAACACAAGTGTCATTACTATGCTTTCTCCATCCTTCATGCCATAGTGTTGAGAATAGCAACATTTAATGCACTTAGAACTGCATTTACTGGTGTGGGTAAACTCTGGCATATTTTAAACATAACTGCACCGTTTACAGAAAGCAATGGGTAAAGACTGTAACATGGCGTGCTGTTGTATGTGCTCGATGCATTACCCGGAAGCCCTTTGTAGGAAACTGTTTTTATTAACCAGATGTATTGTGCACCAATATTATGGAATGTATATCTGACCTATGATACACCCTTAGTAAATGTGTTACTGCAACCCAAATACATGAAATCAGGATTGAGTGTTGCGTGCGTATGCAGCTTTTAGTTTTTGGGCCATAGTGGCCAATGCACCCATTGTGCCAAGGCCAACGTTGAGCCACGCGGTCCAGCGCTCCAGATCTCCCTCTCGGAAATGTTGCCCCTTGTGGCTCCACTTGCCCCTTGTGGGGGGGGCTAGATGAATTACCCAGTGTGGCTTTGCAGACCTTCTCAAATGTGATTGTTTTGGTAACGCCCCAAACCCTTGCTTTGGGGCTAATGGCCCCTCTGTGTTCAGAGGTTAAACCATAAGGATATTGGAAGCAAAGTCTAACATATGGCTAACGTTAACCGCCTAAAAGGACCATTTTCTTACTAGAGAAGTGTTAGGATCTATATAGGAAAGCTGTGCACGTCCCTGTGGCCCCATTCCTGTCTGACATGTGCTTCATGGTTGCTTGGGAGAGGAGGCAAGTGGCCTCCATTCACTGACGTCATGTGAATCACTTGTGTATAGGCGCGTTACAAATAACATATATCATAGTAGAATACTAGTGACACTATCATGTTTCATTCGTGTTGGTTTATCTAGGCCCAATGATTCCAAGCCACCCTGAACACCATGCCCGTCTTCCACTATGAATTGTATTCTGGGATATTTGCCTTGGTTCACTTTGGTTGCCTACAGAGGACTGAAGTGGAAGAACTTGAACATGATGTCCCATGATAGGAAGTACTCTGGCGGAGCCAGCATCGGTTTGGGGAGATGCAGGGGTGTAGGAGGGCTGGATGAGTTTTGAAAGCTAGTCCTGATTGGGGCCAATAACCCATTACAATGCCCCCCTCCCTCCACACCCCAGCCACCCCCCTTTGTCTGAGCCGAGTAGGCTGAGTAGTGGTTGCCTTACTTTGCCCCATTAGATGCACATTTTGCCCCCAAATAAAGACACTATATTTTGTTTTAGAAAGCAACGTGAATCATTGTATGCCTGGTCCATCTAAGTAGCACCCATCAGTTGCCTTGTGTATACCGGAGGGGTTATGGATATTGCCTGGGTAGGCTTGTTTTTCACCTGTTTGCTGCTGCCACTTTAATTGTGTTAGATGCAACTACTGGGCTCTTCCAGGTGGCATCTTTGACCAGCTCTTGCTGTAGCATTCCTTTCCTATTGGAGTCATGGTTTGAGCATCACAGCAGAGTGATGGCTTCTTCCTGCAACCCCCTTAAAGTGGGAGGGCTTAAGCACTCACCACTATGCATTCGCCTGGTAGCCTCACTGACTGGGAGTAACCATACCCCAATGACGAGCTATTACGCTTTCCCATTCAGTGATCCTAATTATACTTATAAGGCTGCCTGATGTTGGTGAAAGGGTGAGGCAACTAGCACAATGTGCCAATTACGAAAATGACTAAGAGCTGAAGGCGGACTTGCTTTGAATGATTCTGGGGTGGCTAGTGGTACTCTTGTTCAGAGAATTGTCTAGCACTTCAGTGCTGGACTGCCCAAGTGGGAGTGACCTGAGCGCTATGCAAATAGTTATTTCTCCTGTGAAAGGCACAGGTAGTTTGTAGTTGTAGAACCTCCCCACTCGGCACCATACCAAAGAACAGGTAATTTGCCTGGCTTCCAGCCCTTTTTTGTTGCTTTTGATTGCCAGGTGTGTTCTATCCGAGCTTTGCCTGTAGAACGGCTTTCCCTCTGTATTGGAGACCTCCTCACCACGCATTTTAACTGGTGACATGTCCATCTTGCCATGTCCTAGTTGAGACTGCAATGGCGATTAATAGGACTACGGGTTTTGCTGGACATTAAGAGCATCGCATTTTAGTCGGCGCAGGGAAGCCTAAAGATCTTGAAGCGCAAAGCGCGTCTTGTGATATCCCCGCTTTCTTTTTGTCCTCGTCTTCCAGCGTTCCTGGGTGTGGTTTCCTGCCGCGCGGTCTTGCGGCCCGGGGTCGGTCTGTGGCGGTGCTGCTCTGCGGGGACAGAGATTCCGGGCTGCGCTGAGTTTCCCCTCCGCCCTCGGGCACCGCCCCTGCACCACAGGGGGAGACAATGGCCGCGGAGTGCGCGCGCCTGGCGCATCCCCGCCTGGCGGCCTCCGGGAGGCTCGCCACGCCAGTGCCATGCCGCTCGCACCCCCGTTTCCAGCGTCCGCCGGACTCCCCTTTCTGTCACACCGAGAGCCATGCTGTTCGCTTCCATACAGCCCCCTTGCAGAGAGGAGACGTGGGGGTAGAGGGGGCGCGGCAGTTGTGGCATGCAGTGGGGAGGGGAGTGCGGGCCTGGAATTTGTGGCATGGAGTTGGGCAGCTGAACCCCATCGTCTGAATTCAATTGGCAAAAACTAGGCAGCATACGCTGCTGGCCACTTAAAGCGCATCTGTCTTATGGTGACGATGACTTTGTATATTGTCGTCACGCAGGCAAGATGCTTTCACATTTCGGGGGAAAGGAGGTTCATATTTTTTTTTGAATATTTTTGAAATGTTTTCTTGGTATAAAGATGACTTCATGTAAAGTTAGATGGGCGGTCCACACGTCTGACGCGTGTTTATCCCATTTTAAATCATGCGCATTAATCACAGGTCTTGTGCTTTTGCTTTTTCCATTGCAAGTCGAGGCTTTAAAGTCCAAGCACGTAGAGCACCTTTTGCTAAAGATCACGATTTTTCCTGTGGAAAATGGCCAAATTGGCATCGCTGTTGAGGTCTTAGTTCTTCAGTCAATATTGTTCCCCTCTCTGGGACAGAGGCTTAGCCAGGATAGTCTAACTAACAAGTGGGGACTGAAGCCAATGTACTTGGGCCTACCGCAGTGGCATTAAGATCTGTAAATGCCCACACAGTGCTGCTGAGTGGGCATTTACAGATTTTGGGTGGGCCATGCCCACTGAGGCCCTACTCTGTCTACGCCTCTGCTCTGCGCATGTGCTGTGGGTGTCAAAAAAGACTACTCAGCAGGAGTACTGGGATGAGTAATGGTTGGACTCCTACTCAGCATCACACCCCAGGTGCACACTACTAAACCAGCAGTGATCCATCTACTGCCTGTCCGTCTTTAAAGAAGACTGGGCAAAAGGTAGACAATATACGTTTTAGGAGGCATGAGAGTTGGCACAGATGCAGAGCCAACAGTCTTACTGTGGTACCAAATAAAGATGTTCCTAAACTTCTATAAAAATACCAACGACAAACTCCCTAATCAAACGCCATACTCCTCCCATGTTGGGGACAGATTGAATATGCAGTCTTGTACTGAAAGTGGGCCTGGAGCCAGGGGTGCGCAGTTTACTGAAGATGCCTTTTAGAAAGGTAGAGCGTAGCAGTCTTAATAGTCACTGTAGCCCTTTAAATCAGACCAGGGGAATAGAACCACGTACAATACTTTACAGCCTTGTTCTTGGGCCTGACGGTGGAGCCAGAGTTATAGGTGCTTTACAAAGGGTTGGCATTAAGCATTCTGTGCCTCCCGTGTGGGTTGACCATCCCCAAGCCCAACAGTGTTCCCTTGGGAGACCTAGTGGGGGTTCCCCCTCCGTAGGGCAAAGCTTTAGCACTGCCTGGCCAGAGCTGTAGTGGCTATCGGCTTGATCAGGTGAGGAACAGGAAGGTGATGGGTCAGTTGCCTCAGAGGTCCAACAATGCAGTTTTTCAGTGGCAATCTGCTCAAAAGGCTGGAGTAAGTCAGCCACTCAATGGCTTGGCAGTGGATTGAAATGCAGGGAGTGTCAATGGCTCCAAGTGCTTGCAGTGGCTCAAATCTCTTTCCATGTCTCAAACTGATCAGCATGAACTGAGTACCCAGGGCTGGCTCTCGCCTTTGTTTGTCAGGAGGTCCTGTCCTGGGTCTCCAGGGGGAAGGTTGGCCGTGCTTCTGTACTTCGCAGCCAGGAGGCTTTCCAGTGGACACTTGCAAGAGGCTGTTTCCTCCAGATTTTTGGATATGGATACCAGTGGTCTCTACTTGCAGTAGGCAAATGGGCTCTCCTTGTCCAGCCATCTGCTCACTTCAAAAGTCCCTCTGGGATAGTTAAGGAGAAAGGCTTGTCCTTTACTTTGATGTCTTCACCTCTGTGGAAGATTACTTTGGAGCAGATAGTAACCCCCAACAAAGTTCAAGATATAATCATGGTAGTCTAAAGGTTTGACAGAGGACATTTTTACACCCATTAAATTGGTAATTGTCTACAGCGGAATGGTTCCTTTGCAGCCTCCTGTAAGTGGTCCACTCCTGGTTGCTGTTTGTCTGCCTGGTGATCTACCCAGAGTGCTTCATATGCAGGAATTTGGGAGGGCTACAGAACGTTTTGAAGCTCTAGGAAATCCCAAGATGGTGGTACCCCTCTTTTTCTGGAAAATCTCCTGTCCCCATTTTTCCTGTCTTTTAATTGTGCTGGTGTGAGCTCCCCGTTGACCTGACACTACTTGCCTTGGTGGCAGTTTCCCAGCTGACCCACCTGGGGTGGTTTGCTGTCTTGCTGGAGAAGGTGGCAAGCCGGGGACGTCATTTCACCAAAATGCCATGGTTAGCAGAAGTGACATCCCATGACCCCCCTGATGACATCACAGGAAATGATGCAATTTCACCCTGTCCCTATGTAAAATCAGAGAAGTGATGGAAAACTACCTACACATTTTTTAGATGCATCTAGCAGTGTTTCCATGTGCTAATTTCAGCCAGATATAAGAACCGAGGCACATAGGGAGGCATGATTACCCATTTGGGGAGTGCCATTTTCCAGATACAACATGGGGTCTATATGTAAAACATACATAATGCAGTATTTCTAACGGGGGAACCGAAATCTTAACGCAGGCTACAGCTAGTGAATGAAAAATCAATGTACACAGAAGTATGTTATCTGTGGCATTGCTGGGTTAAACAAGCCAAAAAAGCACTGACCTATGGAGGCGTGTGCTGCTGTTTAGCCAGGAGAAATATGCTGCACGAATTAAATCATTGACCAGGATTTTGCATAAACAAAATTCCCTGGTTACAAATGTATATATGATTTAGCTACCACTACGCTAAAAGAAACCCATTAGACTGGTCTGCATGCACAGAGGGGAGTGCACCTGATAATCTTTGCTGGAGTATAATACCTGGGGAAAGTTTCTTTCAATGTACTATCTAAGCTTAATGCTGGGTGCCAGAGGACAAAACGCCACTTGATGTAATATCATTGCTGAACACACAAATTTATAGCACCACACAGTTATTTGAAATTGAAAAAACCCAAGCGTTGCTTCTCACCTGGGGACTCGCTGGATTTCAAGGCGCGCACTGCACACTACCCCTTTTGTGAAAACCGGTGGCGCCCAATGGCGTAGCACAAGCATTTGGCAGCTTCCCTGCGAGCCATGCTGTGGGTGCCCCCCTCAAGCTCCTTAAAACACAGGGCACGCCTACCTGGGCTGGTCCGGACCACCACGTGTGTGGAATGTACATGAGTATGCCGTTGCTGGGGCATGCACTACAAGTGAAAACTAAATGTTTTTCAACCAAAGCTTAAATCTTTAACATAATATAGAGAAGGTGGCGGTGCCTGGTCCACAAATATACCAGCCACCAGTGGTGACTGGTGAGTTGTTTTTTGGAGGGTTTAAATATATGCCACAAGTATGTGATTGTTCCGGAAATGGATTGGGGAGGAGTCCAGGGGTTTCTTCTCCCATCCCAGAGTAAATGTTTTGAATAAAGGATTAAAATGGTGCATTACAAAGCACACTTTGGGGAAAATGTGGGTAAAAGGCCAACAATGTGGGTAAAAGGCCAACAATCGGTTTTGTAGGGTAAATCATGAAAAAGCCAAATAGATGCAAGTCACCAAAAGTGCACAGGGTATTTCCCAATGCATTCACACGCCGATCCCCTGCAATATATGCCAGTATGAAAAACATCTGTATGCTAGCTGTGCCCATACATTTCCATGCTGGCTCCACCATCCTATGCTCTTATTCCCATATAAGAACATACTTATGTACACAGGTCCTTTTTCTATAGTCTCATTACTGGCACTGGGCACAAAACTGGCTCTGCCAATTTATACCAGTACTCCTATGTAAGTACATACTCCCGTTGGTTTGGCCATTAAAAGTGGCAGGTTACAATAGGAAAACCTGTCCAAACACGTTCCAATGTACGCCAATCTAGACCCATAAGAACACTTACCTTGCTTGATTCATCATAGATCCTCAGTTAATAAAAAAAAAAATATAGTGATGCTCCATTGAAGAATATACAGGCCGCTACTCCAAAACATCAGTCTAGCGAGGTAGCGCTGCTTATCATGGTTCTTTTTATTTTTTAAAGATGCTGAGTAATGCATGTCATGCTACAGTAAGCAATGGCTAGACTCACTGCACCAAAATGCCAGTCAAGCCAGGGCATGGCAGATATGACTTTGCCTTTGCCCAAAAATACCAGTAAAACATGCAAGTCAATAAAGGATGTGACAAATGCTCCAGACGCCCAGGAGCTTAAACGCACATTCCTCCCCTTTCACCCACGGTCATTCACCCATACTCTCACTGAATTCACCACACAGGCACACACCAAACCCCACCAAGAACATTCAAACACCCACTACCACATGTATGCTAATTCACCCACCAGTCACTCACACCTTCTCTTACATGCACTCATTGCATTCTCTACACAGGCACACGCCCACCCAGAACATTGAGAAACACGCCATCACATTCGTACTCGCCCACCAGTCACTCAATCAAACACTTTTTCTTACCTCCACCCATTACATTTTCTACACAGGCGCCGCACACACACCCAGAACATTCAAAATCACACCATCAGTCACTCGTTCACCGACCAGTCACTCACACCTTCTCTTACATCCACTCATTGCATTCTCTGCACAGGCATACATCCACCCAGAACATAAAACACACATCACATCACTTCTCATTCACCCACCATTCACATGCCTACATCTGACACGCTCTTGACACCTTCAAAACAAAAGCCTTCTTACCTTTTTGTTTCCGCTTCAGTCCTTCCAGGCCCCATCGGCTCCTCCGTGCTGCTCACAAACAGGAACCAGGAAGCTGCAAGAGCTTCCTGGTTACTGTATGTGACCTGCAAGGAAGCGGAGGGAGAAGGGGTTGGAGCTGAACATGGCATGTGACATGTCACCTCACGGTCAACTCCAACCCCTACTGAGTGCCTCCCTGGCCCAGCCTTCACCCTAATGGGTGAGGACTGGGCTGGGACCCACCAGACCTGGTGTGCCCGCTACACCAGAAGCACCTGGTTTGTTTTGGCAAAAAAACGAGTGTTTATCTTTTGGGGTTGCAAGGGAGTCTCGGGGGTTGCAGTTGCGACCCCTGCTGACCCCTAAATGATGTCCCTAATAGGGGTCCTGGGCTGGACCCAAATTGCTTTGGGTGAAACCCTGGTCCCCGAAACTGACTTGCATAAGGCCCTCTCGGTGAGTCACTAGCAACCAAGCTGACAATGACTGCACATGAGTTTGGGCCAATATAATGGATTCCCACAAACGGTCGGAATAAAGCATGGCTTACGTTTCATCTGCACCATTCTCTCGGAGCCCACGCATATAACATTGTTGCATCAGAGCTGGCCATGGTTATGCAGAGCCCGACTGCTCGTACAGCAGTCCCATCAGTCTTTTGTCAGAAATGCAAATGTCCCCTTGTAACTGCCATGTTGCCAAACTACAAGGCAACTGCTGATGTCAGACCGGCTCATCAAGTTCTGTTTGCAGTATGCCTTTGAGAACTGAGGGGAGGAGGGGGAGGTTCTGATTAGCAGGCCGCATTATCAGAGAATGATACCTGCATACTTGGACAATTAAACTAAAAACGCACATGCTGCTTTTGCCCTCAGAAAGCATTCTGTTATAGGGGGTTGGTGGTATAGGAGGGGCCGATGCTGAAACCTGCAGTGTTGCAGAGTATAGGTCACAAACACCTGTTACATGTGTGCTGGTTTGTAAACTGTGCAACGCGATTGAGTGTAACGCTGGGCTGTTTAGCTTTAGGGATGGCCCCTGGTTGTGGGGTGAGTTGTGTGCATGAGGCATGCAATGCAATGTGGAGAGCGTAGGAATCTGTGCTAGACCAAGTGGATCATTTAGGGAGGGAAGTGGGAAGTTGAAAGATGTTAATATTGTGGAGTTGGGATATCTGTAGAAGGCTTGAAGTGGCTAGATCTAACCGGTTTGCTACCAAGAGCATATACGTTGGAGTAAATTCTTAAGGTCTTGTACACTAGCCCTGTAATCTGCCACTGTTGGAATATGTTGGGGGTCTCTGGGTGCCCCCATGCGTGCCCGTGAGCCCCTCCACCCACAGACTCAGACCAGACACGTCTGTGTGCTTCGGGCTCCCCGGTCGCTCTGACGCGGCTGGGAACGCCCCGTTTATTTAAGACGCACGCGGCGACGTGCAACGTCACGTCGCCGCGTGCGTGTCTCCCTCACGGGGCAACGCCACACTCCTCCTTTTTCCGGGAGGAACAACAACAGACACTTCCAAAAATTGCACTGCACACAACATAACAATTACAAACTCAGAGCCCATGCCCCTTTAATGTCAGCCTCCCGATTCCCCTTACTCCGGAACACAGTCAATCGGCCCCAGCACATAGTCTCCGAGATAGGCAGGTCTCCCTCGCCCAGCCCTCTGGGGGTACCTCCCGCCTACCTCAGCCGCAGGATTCCCAGCTGCTCCAGTGCCTCGTTCTGGCGACCCCACGAGTTCCCCCCGGGGGGTATCTTCATCCGGGAGGACAGTCTCATCCGGGTCAGGCGGGAGCTCAGCTCGAGAGTCCCCCAGTTTCTTAAAGAAGCTCACATTTCGAGTGACGGCCGACTTCCCGTCCGAGGCCGTTACCATCGATCCCTTTACTGCCACCACGTCCAGCGGCTCCGGTTCATATGGGAGCGAGAGTTTTCCGTGGGGATGCCGATTCCTGATCAGCACTTCGTCGCCCGGTTCCAGCCGCTGCGGACGAAGACCCCGCCGTATGTTCTCTTGATGTGTCCTTGCCTGTCGCTCCGCTTCCACCCGTTGGTCATCTATTACGCCAGGTTCCTTTTCATGTACCTCCGGGAGGAGACCTCGGGGGCACCTTCGGAACAGGACTTCAGCCGGGGCCACCCCCGTCGAGGCGTGTGGGGTGGTGCGGTACACTCTCAAAAACTGGTATAGCGCCCGCTGGAGGGGCTGGCCCTGTCCCTGGGCTATCCGGAATGTTTTTTTCAATGTCCTCATCAGCCTCTCCGCGTCCCCGTTCGCACGGGGCCACAGCGGGGACACCTTCCGGTGCGCCACTCCACAGCTCTCCAGAAATTCCGAGAACCAAGCGCTCTGGAATGGGGACCCATTATCCGAGCACAGAGTCACGGGAAACCCATGGGTGGCAAAGATTTTCTCCACAGCGCCCACCACGTGCTCAAATGCCACCGACTCGACGAATTCCACCTCAGGGTATCGGGAGTATTCATCCACAATGGCCAGGAAGTGAGTGCCTACGGCCGTGGATCCGAAGTACGCATGTACGACCTCCCACGGCCGGGTCCCTCGTGGCATTACTTCGATTTCAGGCTCCCGCTGGACTGGGGAGGCCGCCTGGCACCACACACAGGCCGCTACGAAGTCGTCCACTTTTTTCTCTAGCTCGGGAAACCACACCTTCAGCCTCAGTCTCGCCTTCGTCTTGGCGGCCCCTTGGTGTCCCTGGTGTGCCAGGTTGATGACTTCATGGACCTTGGAGCCTGGCACCACCAGGCGATCGCACCGCAGCAGCAGGCCCGACTCCGTGAAGGACAGTTCGTCCTTTACCTTCCAGAGTTGCTCGAGGGTCACTTTAGCTTCTTGAGTGCGCCCTGCCACCAATTCCAGCACGGACTTCCAGGACCCCGACCGCATCGAGCTCCTCAAGATGCGGAAACACTCGTCGTTGGCCGCAGCACTCTCCAGTTCGGGTAGCGGCATTGCGTTGGGGGTGGCACCCTCTACCACCATCCTGACGTGGTCATCGGCTTCCTCAGCACACGAGTCTTGTGCAGGTCCTCCACCGCCCACCGGGTGCCTGGACAGGTAGTCAGCCGCATTGTTGGCACCCGGCCGGTAGATCAGGGTGACGCTATACTCCAGAAGGGCCAACATCCACCTCTCGATTCTGGCTGGTGGTTTTGAAGATGATCCGGCCATGATCGGAAGCAGCGGCTTGTGGTCCGTTACCACTGTCACGGGTCTCCCCAGCACATAAAGCCGAAAATGCCGACAGCCCCACAAGACAGCCAGGGCCTCGCGTTCAATCTGCGAGTATCTCTGTTCGGTCTCGGAGAGGGCTTTGCTGGCATATGCCACTGGCCTTATCCCCCCATCTCTGCCCACTTGGGTGAGCACAGCACCGAGGCCAAACGGGCTGGCGTCCACCACAATCTCGGACTCCAGGGCGGGGTAAAAAAAAAGCCACGGTATCATCTGCTGTCAGGGCGCCTTTGATGTCCTCGAACGCCGATTGTTCCAACGGGCCCCACTGCCAGGTGGTATCCTTTTTCGTCAGGGCCCTCAGAGGCTCCGACCTCGAGGCGAGATTCCTGATGAAGCGCCCACAGTATGTTACCAATCCCAGGAAGCTCCGCACATCTGACGCCGACTCAGGGGGGCGCGCGGTCCTGATGTCCTGGACCTTCCTGGGGTCCGGAGATACACCGCCCTCCTTGAAGATGAAACCAAAGAACTCAATGGTCGGGCGGAGGAACTCGCACTTGTCCTTGTGGAGAGTGAGCCCCAGCGACTGCAGCCTCTCGAGGGTCTTGGCCAGACGTTTCAGATGTTCAAGTTCAGTCCTGGCAAAGACCAGAATGTCGTCACTAATGTTTAGGACGCCCTCCAGGTCTGCGAGAGCGCCTCGGATCAAGTTCTGAAATACCTCGGCTGCTGACGACACTCCGAAACTCAGCCGCTTGTATCGATAGAGCCCCCTGTGGGTAGTGAAGGTTGTAATATATCGGGACTCTGGGTGGAGGACAACTTGGTGGTATCCAGCTCGTAAGTCCAACTTAGAGAAGAACCGGGCCCCCTGCACTTCAGCAATGATGTCATCGATTGTCGGGGTCAGGTGTCGTTCTCTCCTGATGGCCTTGTTGGGCAGCCTCATGCCCACACAGATCCGGACGGAGTCCGGCTGTTTTGGTTTCCTCGCCACTACGATAGGGGATACCCATGGTGTGGGGCCCTCCACCTTTTCGATTATATCCAGGTTCACCAGGTTGTCTAGTTCCCTGTCCACCTGGTCCCTTAAATGAAACGGGATCCGCCTGTGTTTCAGAGCCACGGGCTGCACCGACTCATCAATGTGGAGCCTCACGGGGTCACCATTCATTCTCCCAATCCCTTTAAAGATGTCAGCATATTTGTCCAGCAGATCGTTGATGTCCTCTAAGTAGACTGAGTACGCGAAGCTCACTATGCCAAGAGCCTCCGCTGCCGCACAACTCAACAGGGTGTTGCTGCTCACCGGAGTCACGTAGAAGCGGGCCTTGATCTTCGACCCGTCATGCTCCACCTTGGCGACAAACGCACCGTCCAGTGGCAGGGGCTCCCACCCACCAAATGCAAAAATGCGGGCTCTCGGCGTCGCCAGCCTCGGGGGTGGGTTGAGCGCGGCATAATGTCCTCTCGCCATTACGTTGACTGAGGCCCCCGTGTCGACCAGCACCGGGACCGGCGAGCAATTCACCTCCACGACGCATCTCGGCTGTCTCCTGCTCCTCCCCTTGAGGACTTCCATGCTGGAGACGAAGAAGATATTCTCCTCATCCTCTTCCTCCGCTTCTTCCGCCGGCGTCTCCTCTCCCGCCTGTTCCACCTGAGCTACATTGGGCGGGCGGTTTTGGCGAGGGGTCCACAGACGAGGTTGTCCCCTCGGAATCAGTACAGGCAGGGTCGCCCTGCACACCCTCGAGAAGTGGTCGGGCACCCCACAGCGTCCGCAGATCTTTCCTATTGCCATGCACTCAGACGAGTGGGGGAGGTCATAGCCGCACTTCTGGCATGACTCCACTGGCTTACCAGCTCTGTCTCTGGGAGCCCCACCGGGCCTTCGCACCCCTCTGCCGCCTCGCCAGACAGCGCACACCTCTTCCGGCCTCGCTGCGCGGGATCCGGCCTCCATCTTGTTGGCACGGGCCTCCGCCACCTCATGGCACCGCCGAGCTCCAGGATTCTGGGCAGGGTGAGTCCGGGCTCTCTCAGGACCTGTCGCCTCAACTTGCCAGATGAACATGCCTGGATTAGCATGGTCCTCATCATATCCTCCGCATCCCCCCACGCACACCCTTGGGATAGGTGGCGCAGGCGGCCATAGAAGGTGTCGAGCGTTTCATCCTCCTTTTGTCTGGCCGACAGCATGACGAACCTCTCATAGTCCACGTTGGCATGGGGAACGAAATGCGCGAGGAGGACGGCTTTGGCTTGGTCATAGGAGTTGTCCACCGGAGTTAACGACTCAAATATCTCCTGTACAGCTGCTCCGGCCGAATACAGCATCGTAGCCACCCTGCTGTCATTGTCCGTGACCTGGGCGGCCCGAAAGTACATGTCCAGCCGTCCGATCCATCTTCTCCATCGGGGGCCCAGGCTGGACGGAGGACCCGTAGCGTCAAACTCCGGAATGGGCTGCAAGGCCGCTTACGCCCTGGCTTGGGCCATGGCCAGGGGTGGTGGTTGGTTCGGGGGAAGAGCGGCACCAACCGTGGGTGTAGGCAGCCCAGACGTCGCAGGATGTGGGGTTGGCTGTGGGGGATTCTGTTGAAACAAATCTGCCAGGCCTTCGTCCTGCGAATCCTCCGAGGTCGTGGCAGTCGCACCCTCCAGGGCGCCGAAATCACTCATAGGCCCAAGCACACAGGCACCCTCGTTCTAGTCCTGAGGGCCGCAACTTGCACCTCTCCCCACACTGCCACCACCCTCGTGATGATGAAAGGGTTAAAGAAGCTACCTTGAGGCGTCTCGTTCCAACGTGGATCTCAGGAGCGGGTATGCCATCACCCACGTGATGATGAAGGGGTTGAAGAGGGTCCTTGAACCAAATGTTCCAAAAATTGAGCTTCAAAAATGGAGTGGGCTGAGAAGGCCCAGCCACCTCAGTCCATCTTCCAGCTACCACACGACGTTACAGACTGAAAATTGGCCAAAACATCAAAATTCAGGCATGGGCCTGCGGGTTAGGCTGCCCGCAGTCAGCAAATCCAAAAATTGGGCTTGGATGGCCTTCCGACTCCAAACCGGAGCTTTCGGAAGTTCCTCAGCCACGTGCGCAAGATGGCCGCCAGCCGCGTGTATGGTCCGCGGCCACAGCGTGAGACGAAACATCCGCGGATGTTTCGTCGTCGGAGAAAAATTATCCGGGATCGCTCTCACCGCCGGGCCCGGGCATCCAACACTCGTCGCCACTGTTGGGGGTCTCTGGGTGCCCCCATGCGTGCCCGTGAGCCCCTCCACCCACAGACTCAGACCAGACACGTCTGTGTGCTTCGGGCTCCCCGGTCGCTCTGACGCGGCCGGAAACGCCCCGTTTATTTAAGACGCACGCGGCGACGTGCAACGTCGCCGCGTGCGCGTCTCCCTCACGGGGCAACGCCACAGAATACACCTCTGGATCTTCTCCCTTTACTACCATGTTGCCCCACTTTGTCATTCAAGGTCAGATATGCCACCCACAGCAGCTGCACCCCGTCGCATGAAGTTTGGTGTTACCAAGTGATTGCCCCTTAGTAATGCTGACCCAGTGCCGTTTCTACACCTCTAGGGGCAGTGAGTAAAAGCTGTCGCCCTTGGTCCAGGGCTGAGCATTGCCCCCCTCATCCCCACACACTCTCCAGGGAGTGACTTGCCAGGTCTCGGGGTTCAGGACTGACTGTGGGAGGCGGGGGGGTGGGGTTGGTTCTAGAAAGCCTGACCGGTAAGCAATGATGGCAGAAGCCGAACAGGACTGAAGAGGCAGAGTGGCAGTCGGGTTGAGGTGTGGGAGGCGCATGGGGGGGGGGGGGTGATGAGGTTCGTACAGAGAAAGCATGAACACGTGAGGGTGGGGGAGAAAGGACTGGTGTGGAAAGAAAATGGTAAAACAGAGTGTCATGTGGGACAACGTAGGAGGGGGCTATACAACCCCGGGTCTTTTGGTTGTACCCCAAGGTAGAAGCTCAGGGGCTACAACTAAGCCCCTTGCTAGCCCAGAGTCCTGAAATGTTTGTAGCCCTGGATCTGTTACAAGCCTAGCGACACCCTGCAAGGAGGGGTGACGAGCAAAGGAAAGCAACGTGAAAGAAACCAGTTTTAATTAAGAAGGGGAAAGGCTGGCAGAATGTGAAGGCCAAGTAGAAGAACCGGGAAGGAACAAGCGGGCAGTAAATGGAGATGTGAAGGGCTGTAAGAGAACGCGGCATCTGAAGTGAGTGATGGGTTGAGAGATGAGCTGAAAACGGGAAGAAACTTCAAGGTTAGGGATGGAAATATAAAGGCATACAGGAGGGTTATTGAAGGGAAGAATCTGGAACTTGATGGTGCAGAGATAAAAACAACTAGAATGGGCAGGGGGTGGGCTGAGCAAGTGGGAGAGTTGGAGATATGATGCAAATACATGGAGGAATGGTGGGTGGCCCGACAATGGCAGGCGATAGCAGCACACTTGAGGTTGTGATGAGAGATGGACCTGAAGAGGAGTGGCAGGGGATGTAGGACAACAGCGAAGGTGAGAATGAAAATGATGGGTAGAAGAGAAAGGTACAGGCAAGTGTGGAGATGGAATTGAGTGTATTGTTTATTTGTATAGCGCCTATACACAATGAGTTTCAAAGCGCTTCAACAAAAGCATTCTAACAAGTCCTTGAAACGGATCAGGATGTGAAATGACTATCAATCATAAGAGATAGTACAAGTGCATGGAAACAATAAGGGCGAGGTGGAGGGGGAGAGACAAAACAAGCAGTAACAATACTATGCCTGAGTGACAAGAGGGGAGGGGGGTATAGGAATAGAAGGGGTACGGTTGGGGACAAAGAAGTGACTATCTAGAATAGGTCGACTAGTGTTCAAAATAGTACAGGGGGGGAGAGGTGGGTTAAAACAAGATGGGGCGGGGGCAGGGAGGACAGACAAGCTATTATCAGCGGTCAAAGGGAGGATGATGAAAGTAAGTGCTGAGAGGAAAGACTAGGGGGGGGCAGAAGGTTGCAATGAGAGGTGGCTACAGATTAATATGCCTAAATGGCAATTGGAGTAGTACCAGAATTTGACAGAGGAGGGAATTGAGGGAGGAAGGGGTGAAGGAGGAGAAACAGGAGGGGCAACGAGTAAGGCAAGAAGTGGAGAGAGGGGGCAGGAGATGAACCTGGAGGCGAGACATAGGCATAGGCGCTGGGGGTGGGTAGGAAAGGTGCAGAAAAGCATTTGTAATAAAGTAAGGGCACTGGGAGATATTGAGGGCTGGTTGCCTGTGCGAGTGGCAGGTGCAAGAAAGTGTGGTGAAATCGCTGTAGCTAGTTGAGACCTGAGTTAGCAAGAGATGTGCAATACAAAAGCGGGGAGTGGATGGGACCTTGAAGTTAACACAAGTGTATGTGTGAGGTGTGAGACAAAGGTGTGCAGGAGAACAGAATGAGACTGGGAAAGGGAGACTACATGGGTGGGTACATTGTAGAGACCACCATGGAAGGCCCCCTGGGACTGAGGGAGGTGGGATGAACTGAAGTATTGTGAAACCTTGCCACTTCATGGACTGAGTAGGAGATTACCCTTTCCAATGGAACTTGGGTCGCCTCCTGGACAAGCGAGATCTGGGAATGCTGACCTCTGCCTGGTGCCTGGTGCTCCCTAGTCCACTTCATGTCTTGGTCTGTTCCTGGGCCAGTTTCTTACCTACTAGTGGTGTGCACTAGGTAGGTGCCAGGAGACTGTACTATTTGACGACCAGTCTTTGTATTCAGGTTGGTTCTCGAGTTACTGAGGACCTTTTCCACTCTGAATTAATCTATCTGGCTGGCTAACAAGTGATAAATGTCTGGACGGTTTGCAGTATGCAATGCATCTTTCTCTGCACAGACGCCTTGCTCATGCACGGTTTCATGGACTACAATTGTTTTTCATCCTTTGTCACGTTTGTGGTTTGCTCCACAGACCGAATCTCGCTCTCGTGGGCCATCATCCTTGCATAACGTATGGGTGGGGGAGATAAATTCTATTCTGCAGTGCTTGGTGGATACCCAGGTTCTGCCTGGGGCATGAGTGGGCACTCTTGGCTGGGGGATGTGAAGGCTTCAGTTGCTAACCTGTTTCTGCAAGAGGGGCAGACTACTCTTGGCTCTGATGCTGGGAAGTGGTTGTGCAATGGAGCAGACTTTGGCATATTGGGGGGGGGGCACCTATTGGGGCTGGTGGGGGATGCCATTTGGCGATTTGCCCTAGGCAGTTTGTGTAATGCAGGTACACCTATAAAAAGGTTCCCAGTTTAGATGCCGGCACCCACAGGCAGCTGGCATTGTTCTACTTTACCATCCATTGTTGCTATCCATAGCAGGTACAGTAGCCGATGTGATGGTCACATTTATTCGACCCCTCCCCACCCCCACCCCTTTCCATTGGGGGAAGTTCATGTTTAAATCCAATTGGATCTTTTCTCATCTCTGGTAAACATGTTTAATTTACTTGGCAAACATGAGCTGGCTGATGTTTACTTCTGCCTGATCTGAATAAATATGTCTAAGTGGAGAAAACAGCCTTGAATGTAAATGTGCAGCTCAGGAAGAGGTGGCGCCCGCCTGACCTACTGGGATCATGAAGCACCCACTGGCTGGGATTCCCGGAGGCGATGCTTGTGGGTCCAGACACACCTGCTGCCGTCCATGAGTCATGCTTGAATCTGCTTTGCCTTATCTCGGATTGCAATTCAATAATTCTGGTTTGAGTAATTTATAGTATAATGTTGCTCCCAGCGCAACAGAAGAAATCGCGTCACCTTCAAAATGTCTTTTTGTTTTTCCCCTTTTTGTTAACGTAACCAATTTTGTATCTGTGAAATTGGGAATACTGCTTCTATCAAACATTGTACATCAGATCACCCTACAGGGTTGTCTGAGCAGTCTCATTCCCTGGAAGCTTTAATGGGAATGATGGACTATCCCACACTCCCACACTCCCAATCTGACTGCTGCCTGACCTCATTTTGCAGTGAGACATTTCAGTGGTAGGTTTTGGGGCTGATAAGGCAGGTTAAAACAGGGGTTGGGTGAGTAGGTGGGAGTAAGGGTAACAATTGGGGAATAGAGGGCTATAGAGGCGAGGGCTATAGAGGCTGGCCCTCATAGATATGAGGTTATTTATAACGCGCTTAATAACCAAAGCGTGGACCCAGGGATCGAACCTGTGGTGCTCCGTGATGCTTTGCTTCCAAGGCGATCACGTTGCCCCTGAGCTATCCTCCCGAGAAAAACATTGCAGTAAAATGTGGTGTGATCCACCATAAGTTTGCATGGTGGTTGGAGACTGGAACATCAACTGGGGATCATGTAGATCATGTACACCTTATTATGAACCGGATGTGGAAGGGTGAGAATTTAGTAGGAGGGTTGTTAATTTGTGTTGCTGGGAAGGAAATGGGCATGAACAAGATGGAGCAGAGCTCGGTCAAATTTGGGCTTGCGGAGCTCTGCTCCGTTACGAGGCCCAGGAAACCAGCAGCTCTGTTCCCAGGGTGCGCTTCAAAAGGCTTGGCAAGCCAAGACTGTCTGTTTCTGCTTTAAAGCCTCGCAGCCTGTTCAGAAGCTGTCCAAATTGGTATACGTGTTTTGCAATTTACAGACTTTTTGATGGGGTGAGAATTGTGACTAATAAATAGAGCATAATCCAACTTCCATTGCTCGATAGGGGTTCTTGGTGAATCGCACTTTTAAAATTTGTGGGCATTCTTATGTTTCCCGAAAGGCTTTTTGCTTTTATGCAATTTTCTGGCGGTTTGCATGAAAAGACATAGTTGCGTGACCTGGCCTGGGGCACCGCCCCTATGCTTCACCCTCTCCTCCCTTACCCCCAAGGATGTGAGGGTTCCCAGAGTAAATATGGTCCACTTCTGCACTAGTTGCAGGAACACCCTCTGGAGAGGGTGTGGTGTTTTTTTTTTTTTTTTATAGCCGTCTTGAAGGCAAAGGCGTAGCCAGAATTGTCTAACAAGTGGGGCCTGAAGCTAAGGTAGTTGGGCCCGCCGCAGTGACATTAACTTGTGTAAATGCTGACACAGCTCTGCTGAGCGGGCTTTTACGGATTTTGGGTCGGTCTTGCCCTACCCTGTATACACCTGCTTCAAGGTCTGAACTGTATTTGGGCTCTTGAATTCTGCGGTCCAAGGGGAATGTCGGAGAGGGGTGATAGTGGATTGTCTGAAGTATTGATCAGAGCTGTCGTCCCCCTGAATGAACAAGCTAATGAACAAATGGTTCTCATATAAAATGGAGCAACTGGAAGGCCAGTTCAAAATTCTCCCTTCTGTGCAGTACTATAATGCGGCTCTTTGAAAGCTTGTAGTCTCGCTCCCAAGTATGGTTTTTTCCATTGGTAACATACAGGGTACAGATAGATTAGTGTCCCAAATTCCCTGGATCGGTGACTATGCGCATTTCTTTCACAAAACGTTCTTGAAAATAGTGCCTCTGCCACTTCACCTGGCTTAAATGGGAAGCAGAAAAACTGCAGGGATTAAACTGAAAAAACACACCCTGGTACCGTAACGCCTTCTGGTCCCAAAAAGTGCAACTTTCTAGATGGATATTTCTTAATTTCCAACTTCTTAAAAGGCAACTCAGTGGCTGGCTGTAGTGTCTATTACCCTGCATCCCTTCCAGGGCGCTCTCATCAGTATTTCATACGAGGTTACTGGCGTGGTTGTGCTGGTTAGTTGGCGCCAGCACATCCCCTGTTCCATCCACCCTTCTGGTGTAACACTTGGGGAGTGTTTGCCAACAGGGGCAATGTGTTCTCTCGCATCACAGCTGACCGGCGGGGCTGGGCTTGGGCATTTAACCGGAGGGCAGTAGACTACTCCCAAATGACATGTGAAGGCCATGTAAGAGCTAAGGGGTTTATAGAAAGTCTCTCTAGATACCGAGGCTGACTTCCTTACTCTGCCAATGGCTAGCCGGAGACCTAATCGAACACAGAAAAACTGTGCACTCCCTAAAGCCCCAATATTGTTGTCGGGTGATCCCTGGAGGTTTCCAAGTTATGGTGGAGGGCAATGGCGAAGCACTGAAAGAACAAAGAAACCTCCCTTTATATGGAGGTCGATTCAGTACATGCCTTCAGATTTGCACTTTGCTTTTTTTTGTTTTTGCAATGTGTCCCTTACTATTTGCTTGCATTGATTTGCCTTTAATGCAAGTGCAAATTAGAAGCCCTCGCTACATGTAATCACCCATTTGTCTTCTCTGAGACAGCTCTACCATCCTCTGATCTGCCTCCTTTAGCAAGAGTGGCACAGTGATCCAGTAAGCTGTGCTACGAGTCCCTATCTATGCTGCTATTGCATCTTGGCTGGCTTGGGCATGATCATGTGGCGTATGGCACCTGCAGATTATGGGTTCCCCTGAGAATGGCTTTCCCCCTTTACAGTGCAGCTCTCGTTTAAATGGACTAGTAAAAGAACCAGGACTTGGCGGGCTAATGAACTGTTACAGTAGACCCAGGTCATGTGAAGCGCATCAGACATTTTCCAAAAATTGGTCAACGTGCATTTAGTGGGACAATGTGCGCATGTCTTCACTGTCTTGGGACAATTAAACCGCTATACCTAATCGGATCGCTTAAGCCTGTTCAGGCTCTGCACAAGCAGTGTGTCCTCACACTTGCTCCCTTTTTTTTTTAAGCACTACATAATTTTCCTAGCTAAAAAAGAGTGTTGCTGTCCTTCTGAGAATGAACATGGGTCAAATACCCTGTTCTATGGAATGTTTTACACTCGGGAGGGTCTACAACCATGTTTTGACTCCCTGCACCTTTCACAGAGGGGTAATATATATTTGCATATCAGTCTTTGTCCCACCTGCCTGGGCAGTCCAGCACTGAAATGCTAGACAATTCTTCTCTGAGCAAGAGTACCATCAGCAACCCCAGACACGTTTCAGTCTAGTCGGACCTCAATGAGGTGACGTTGAGCCCCTCTAAGACACAGTGAGCAAGGGGTCCACGTCTGGATTACCCTGGGTTACTTGGAGTGAAACCCGAAGTTTTACAAGTGGAAGAAATTCCATAGAGCAGGGTATTTGACCCATGTTCTCAGTAGAGGGGATCTCAAACTCCTTTTGTAGTTTTTATTTTTATTGCTGTGCATCACTCTAGCAACCATGTGCGTGGCACTGGGTAAAGTAGGCCTATTTGCCAGGGCATCGCTGCCCTTTAGAAGATGGCCACACACCAAAAAGTCAGTCTTGTATAGGGCTTAACTCGTGCACACAAACTCCCCACAATTGACCTTCAAGGCCAAGCACAGGACTTCACTAGCCACAAATTACTTCTGTGCAAAATCAAGTCCCATTTACCAATTGTTGACCCGCACAAATGATCATGACCCTGCTACCTAAAGACACTGATGTCCCCTTATGATCAAAGTGAAACTCGTTACTGCAGATTCGGGAGCAGAAAACACTCCACGTAAACTTGCCAGACATGAATGATCTCCTAATTACTGTGCGATTATTTTTTTTAAATGTCTTGGCGAAGTCCACATAGTGAACAAACTTGTTAAAGGATCATATTGCTCCTTGCACATTGAGCATGCACATTAAGATTGGTGGTCGTTTTGTGGCTGTCTGCAAGAGGATGGTGTGCCAGTGGGGTACGACACTCTGGCAGCACTCTTGCCTGGGACCTAATGCCACAGCTCAATTGGTAACCAATTCCATTGTGGCAGATCTCCAACAGGCTCAAACTCATGCTTGCACTTGTGAAGGCGGTGGTGGGGTGGGAGTTGAGACTAATGTACCAAAGAGTTCTACCCTCATAATCATAAAGCCGCTCCAAGATGCCCTTGGTAGTTTCTCAGACCAGGCACTCAAATGGTTGACCTCCTTCCTCACTGACCGCCCATCCCAGGTGCTCCTCGGCTGCTTCTTCACCACTGTGTGGTGTTCCCCAGGGCGCTCTCCTCTCCCCTTGGCTTTTCAACATCTACCTTGCACCTCTTGCTCAGCGGATCTCTACCTTCTCTCCTAATTTCCAGTGTTACGCAGATGACACACAACTCTTCAAGCTACCCTCTTCTTTCTCCTTTATCATCCCCAACTGCCTGTCTGCTATTCAGGCTTGGTGCACCCCCAATGATCCAAGACAGATTCTTTCTATCTGGATACCTGTTCCCAGTTTCCCTCCTGCACTTTGGCTGCCCTCTATCGGTTCCTCTGCCTCTCCTTGCCCTGAAGCCAGAAACCTTGGTCATCTTCGACTCTTCTCTCGCCTTTACTCCTCACATGTGAAACCTTGCCAAGAAGGCCCACTTTCAACTTGAGGCATTCTCCTTTGCCTCCCCTTCCCCCAGAAGCTCTGGTCCTATCTGGCCTGGATTACTGTAACAGCCTCTTCCCCCAACCTGCCTTTCCTCATTCTGTCCTCTTCAACTAATCCAGAATAGGGTTGCAAGACTTGTCCTTGGCCTCAAGCCCAGAGACCATATCACTCGAGCCCTAAAATCTCTCCACTGGCTTCTGGTTGCTGCAAGGATCAAATTCAAGGCTTTCTGAGCCCCAGGACCACGCTACCTGCAACTCTTACTTTCCTTGTAGATCCCTTTGATCTTCTTGCTCCAACTCTCTGCTAATCAAACGTTTCTCTGAGCAGAGAGCTGGGGGCAGATCTTTCTTCAGCTGGATCCCTCCTATGGAGCAGTCTCTCCCTCCTTCTTGAACCAAACCACCTCCTTCCTCAAACAACTGAAGACCTTTCTCTTCTCCTTCCCTCGCCCCCTCCCGTGCTATCCATACTGAGCTTGGTGACATGGTCTCTCAAGAGCCCAATGGGGTCCTGGCTTTTCCATCAGCAGTCTTTGCCCCCCCCCCCTGCCTCCATCAACCCCTCTGCCCCCTTGCAGTGCCCTCTGGGCCCACACCCACCTGTCTGGTGGCTTGCCTCCACCCTACACTTGCACGTTAGGTGGTAGACCTTCCTCTTTGCTTGTAACATCTCCGCCCATGCGCTTACCTGTTGCCTCCACACCAGGCACCTCTGGCACTTCTCCCCTGTGGGACCCGGATAGCACTTACCCCCTTCTGCCCCCCTTCTATTTTAACTGCATTTTCTTACTGCACTTGCACATTCCAAATGTCACAAGGCCTAGTACGACAGCTGTCGTTTAATTTATTTTTTATTTTTTTTGTGTTGGTTTTTGATCCCTTGCTCCCTTCTCTTGTGGCGCTTTGAAAGACTGGCTTGTTGTGTAAGTCCCTTTATAAATGGCCAATAAATTAAATAAATGGAACACACAAGTAGTCGCAGGCGAAACAAAGTATAACTCATAAAGAATGGGGGGTATAAAGATGTGGTTGGAGAGAGGGTGTAAGGGGGGGTTCGTGTGAGGATTAATTATAAAAACTAAAAAGATAGTTTAGTTACTTTTGTGCCCGGCTGGCTACATGTTGGTTGCATAGAAACTGCAGGAATGTATGAATTGCATCTTGTATAGATTGTCTGGAGCCTGTCGAGACTGCACTCTTTATTTATAGGATGGTAAGGCTGGCTTCAGGTGCATGCTGGGTAACAGTTGCTGCAGCCTTGACTACCATGCAGGCTTGTAACGGATCTTGCGAGAAGGATGGACCTGGACCGTTTTAGCTGAAGATGAATGCCCACTAAATGCGCCATTTGGATTCCATGTGCCAAACTACTTGGTTCACTTTCAAGGTCTGCTGTGATTGGAGATTTACAATAAATGGACAAGACACACTTTCATTATTTTAGAAGAGTAATAAACTACAATTATCGATCATATTAGAACTTTAGTTCCCCAATTAAAACTAAATATTAAGAAAATCAACCTATTGCGGGGAAATGGGGCCAAGTGATTTTTGTTATCTTAGGCTTTATTCATCACTTGGCTCCCACAGCATTCATGAAACATTCAAAAGGAGTCGCTAATATATCAGGACCCATTAAATGGAGGTCCTACTCATGAAGTCAGTAGTCTGCTCAATAGAACACGTTAGGACTCGCTTCCTGTTACTCTGGAGCCTAGTTCTGTGAAATTCGCTACTGCAACCAGCACACCAGGGAATTGGGTCGATTTACATATAGTTTCTGCTGAGTTCAGCCTGCCACCACCATCATTTAAAAACCCCTTTCTCTGAAACACCCCTGAACTGAAGAAGAAACTCATGCCTTCAGTCAGATATATCTCCTCTCTAAACTTGGGTTTTTGAATTCCTTTCAGATTTGTAGTCTGTGGGTGCTCAGATTGCGCTACGAAAAAATATTCAAATAAGTTTCACACTGGAAAATGTTTCACTTTCGAGCACTATGTACCATACGGGCGATTTCTACATTTATTAGATGGGCTCATTTCCTGCTATAGGATTTGAAAAACTACACTTATGAGACAGGATTACCTCCAGTCTTTAGATATTACATTCCAAAATGGCATGTATGGACTACGAAAGCATTACTGCAACGCCAAGATAACTGGACTTGATACTACACCAGTATCCAGATCAGAGGTTAAGCTACATGCTCAACCTTTTAATGTTTGTCATGTGTATATCATTGTTGAAAACGGGAACTCGCGCAGCTATGATTACTAACTTGCTGTTATGACTTGAAGTACCTCTTCCAAATTGATGCCCACCCCTTCCTTCTGAACCCTGGATCTCCTGGGCACATCTCACAGGCAGGAGAAGGTGGGAGACGAGACATGGGTAGCTCCGGAGCAGTACAAAATAACACATTGGTCGTCGTAAATGATGCATGGCTGCAGTAGAGGAGATGTAGAGTACTTACCGGTTTGAGGCCATTAGGTTGTGCTGCTTTGCAGACACCTACCTGCCATTTAAGCCCCCCCCCCTTCCCCTGAGTCTGGCCAAAGCAGAACCCTAAGGGAAGGGTGGGGTGAACTGCCCCCATGATAAAGTTCCAATCTGCGGACCTCTGGTATTCTAAATAGTAAAGACTGATTTGATCGCTCGTTGGAGGGAAAGGGGGCGAGGGAATCTGCAAAACACTGGGAGATGCGAAGACTAATGCGTGGGTGCTGCTGGCTGGGAGCTCGCTTGTGGAGAGGTGAGAAAAACCGTCTTTTATCCCCTGGTCTGGTCACTATTTTGCGACAGTTTCCACCTTGGCCACATATTCCCCCTTCCTCATGGTCCTTTTCCCATCGTCCTCCCTACTCTTTCACCTGAATCCTGACCATGCTTGCCAAATGCTTACATAATCTGGCTGGTAGCAGTGAACCTACTGGTAACAGACATCATACTGCCTTTTTATTGAGCTCCAGTGTAGATCAACTGAGGGTGTAGGCTTTCATAAATACCCAAGCTGGACTATCAGATGAGCTTTGAGGTTGTTTTGATACTGTGAAGTTGAGGGGCCACAGTGTCTCCCCAGTAATTTGCCATATTGCTGGCATTCATTACAGCGGACCATGAATGGCACCCCTGTTGGCTTTTTTTTTTTAAAACGGGGTTGGCACTTTAAAAGGACTTTCTCTATGTGGCAGAACTAAAAATGGGCATGGTAGTGTTTGACTAACGCCTATTTAATGGGTAGATGGCTAGCACTTTATGAAGATGACAATTTAGTGGGTAGACTTGGGCAGGAAGGGGTCTCATGGACAGTGCTTCTCCCTAAAAAGGCCTGAGCTGAACTATTGTCCAGTAACCTGCATTTAACATCTTCCCAGGCAGTGATCTGCAATCATAATTCCTTGCCTCCGATTGTCTGATACCATGTCACTAATATTTAAGATCTGCGCTGAATCGCACATGTGCACCAAATCAGACTAATAGCCACCATCAGATAACCTGCAACTGGTCAGATCAATCACTGTGATTAAATGCTACCCTGTTAGTGTGGCCCAGTTGGTGGTATTTGTGCTATGCTGAAAGGCTGATTTTTCACTTTCGGCACTCTGCCCACAAATCTGCAGGTCAATGACCTCCAAAATTAGCCCTTTTACCAAGAGGCTTGTCTTTATAAAATGGCTGGCGGAAGTGTGGTTTAAATTATAATTTTCAGACCCTAGAATGTGCCTATAACCTGTTGCTGTGAGGAATGCTGTGAGGAATGGAACACCCTCTGCCATTTTGAATGCATGGGAAAGAGGCATTCCTATTTGCACTTGGAAATTGGTGGTTAATGTCCTGCCCAAGAGAAACTGGTGAGTGTCCTGATCTCTGTAATTGCACGGACATGTTTGACCTTCTTATCGACACCATTACGTCCTGATGTATTTGCTACACTGAAACAGTTTCACAGTGGCATATTTCCTTTCTGGAAGGGAGTGCACTCAGCAGCCCCTTGTGTGATGTTGGCAGTATGTACGTTTCCCTGTCCTAATGTCTCAATAGAACAATTTGCAATATTGACACTGATTTATTGCAGTTTCTGTCAAAAGAATGTTGCACAGGTACACACTATCTACTAGCTTCAGCTGAATTATGCAGCGATAAATATTCTACTGCAGAAACATTTAAAGTTGTGCAGCTGACTCTTATGAGTTTAACTTCGGAGAAACTTTCAGTTGTGTTGTTTTAACACAATGTGCTTTTTTAGTGGCATTCCTCGAGTAACCAAAACTTTGTTTGCTTTCTGCGACAATTCACACTCCCAAGACTTCATTTTGATTCCTTTTATTTTTAGAAGGAGAAGTTGGCCAGTGGGTGTGGGCAGGTTTGGTAAAAGGGCCACCTGTTACATGCCAGACAGTAATGCAGTATAAATTGTACTGTATAATACGTTCTGCTTGCAGTGACTTCATAACCAATGAAGCCACTTTGAATGTGTCACCTAATCCGAGGACTAAAGAGTGCAGTGCTAAGGAAGATGACATTTGTTTCGCCTGAAGCTAGCCTACAACTAATGCCTCACAGGTCTGCACAACCCAACGCATGGTAATGAACCAAATCCAATTCGGGAGGCGGGTGTAAGAGGAAGTTGCGTAATATTATATGGGTCTCGGGATGCGAGGCTACCGTCGATAGATTCCTGTGCTACAACAAACCGCAAGAGGCAGTCAAACCGAGGGACTTTTTTCCATGTGCTTTTGAGGGAATAGAAGGTTGAACTATGTTGGTATTCAATATTATGTGGTGCTGGTCCACACACCTTTTAGGCAGCTGAGCAGATAATAATTACCCTGTGCATCATGGGTTCTTGGCATTTGTGCCCAGTGTTCACTTATGAAATCCAAACCTCATTTTGAGAAGCATTTGGTGAACCTACTAAAATGCTCACTATTCCAGTTTATTATATATATATATATATATATATATTCGTTTGTAAATTGTAAAGCGCTTATGCACAAGTGTGCTTTAAGTTTTTGAATTATCAAACAAAATGAACTAGTATACTAGGCCAGAGGCATTTCTACTAGTGCAAGTGCATGACGGGAGAGAAAGGAGAAGGGAAGAGCAGCCAAGCTGCTGAGCTAGGTCAAACGACTTGCCAGATAGTACTAGTGCATGAGGAGTGTGGAGAGAAGGAGGGGTCGGTGAGGACATAACTACCATGTTAGGCCTGGCCACATTCATTATTGAATGATATGCACAAGTGTTCCAGGCGCAACAACAAAGTATGGACAGGACAAAACGATCTTGTGAGGCCTAGTGCATTCAAGGCCGTGCAAGTGCGCAGATAGGAAGTGCGAGGGAGAACAAGTGCACCCAGCCCATCAGGGGCCTGGGTTATGTGCCAAAGAGGTGGCCTCTCACATGGAATGGGTCAGAGTGCAGAGGCAAGTGTAGGACTGGTGGGGGAGCATGGGACCTGTGGCTCTGGAGATGCACCAGGCGACCTGTCTGCGAAACTGAGCAGAATTGGGGAGGAAAGCAGGAGAGGGGCTTAGCAGGGGAGAGAGGGAGAGGGGAGGATGAGAATAGGAAAGTATTGAGTTTCCAGAACTTGAGATCTGGCTCAAGACGGAGACCCTAGCTAGAGAGCAGTTTTGGGCATACTGTTGTAGGCCAGTAGTGCAGTATTGTTGGTGATTAAGGGGCATGGATTTATTCATGCCAGGATGGTGGGGCATGCCAAACCTGCAGTGGGCTGGTCCTTTTCCTGCCATGCCCCGACCCTCTGTAGGGACGCCAATCCACCAAAATGCCTGGGGAGGCGGAAGTGACACCACAGACCTGATATCACCGGAAGTGAGGCCACTTGACTTTTGAATTGAGTGGCATCAGTTCCTCTTTCACCCTAGTGACATTGCCAAAAGTGGCTTGCAGGAATAAAAAAGTATGAGTATGTTACAATGCCAAATATGTACTGAAGCAGACAAGAATATTTTAAATGCCAACCAAGGGTGCTGCTTTCATATACCATAGATGGGGTCATGATATAATCGGTTTAGACCCAATAGTTGAGCTTGTAACCTAGCACCTTCACCATGAGTATGGTCCCAATGCACTGCTGGTTGAAAGCCGTCGAAGGGAACGAAGTATGGGTAAATTGGGTGCTAGTAGAGTTGTGTGCATGATGCCCATTAAGGGTTACGAGGGCGTGGCCGAGTCCCTTTTGGCCACCCATGTCTAATTGGCATGTGTGTGGGTGGAGAGATGTACACCAAGGAAATATACTGGAAGGTGTGTGTAAGACGATAGTCCTGTGTGTTGCTACAGTTAGAATTATTTGTCGTGGATGATCATTTGTATGGCAGAAGTGTTGTGAAAGGGTGGGTGTGCCTTTGGCTAATTCCAAAAGCACAGAGTGTGAGGCGAAAAAAAAATCATACACAATCATTATTCCATTCTACTGCCGATGGAGGATTCCTCCGCATCCATCCCTGCAGTATTCACTGTTTGGTCATCAGAAGTCCTGAATTAATAAATCTGTGTTTAATCTCGGGCAATTTGCCAACAAAACCCAAAATACACACCCGAGGTGACAGCTGCCATTGGGAACTAGTAATATCAGTAAGAGTACAACATACATTCCCGCACCGTCCTTCCCAGTGACGGACTCTGTCCCACCAGTGAACCTGACCAACCGGTCCTGCAAGCCCTGAACACCCAGGGAAGCACTGCCACCTCATCCTCCCACAAGTCACCTGCCTCCTTCAATGGCTGCTTTGTAGCCAAAAACAGACACAGCATCCATGACCTCTTAACCTCCAACAATCCTGATCACAAACCTGGTTCTTGGACAACTTCAAACTAATCGTGCACTATGCATTCTCCCTCCAGACTTCGCGCTCATCACCCACAACAGAACAAGAGGAGGCGGAGTAGCAATCCCCCACAAACCACACATTTGCATTACCGTTAACAAAACACAGCCCTGCACAGCAAACTGCAAATCCCTTCTAGTTAAAATCTCCCTGCTACCCACTTGCGAAGCTTCCTACTCGTCTACAGGTCTCCCAGATATGATTGACATTTCACCAACCACATTCGTGACTCACTAGCATCTAAATTAGTTAACCATCAAGCACTCACCCTACTGGGGGACGTCAATATCTGATTTGATGTGCCCAACAACTCCATGACCCAACCCCTGACCGACAGTTTGGAGGCACTCTGCCTCACCTGGCATACCACAGCACCCACCCACACTGCAGGCCACACCCGTGATCCCATTTTCCGCTCCTGACCTCGTTTCGGTATCCACCCCTAAACCCCTCATCTAGACAGACGACCCAGCCATATTTTTCTCTCTCCACACACCGCCTCAGCCTCCTCGGTCCCCCCTTCTCATTTCAAGTGCTGGAACAAGGTCAAGATAACGACTGACCTGGCTGATGCCTTTCTATTCACCCTGCCCTCATTGCCAGCCACTGATAGACCTGTACCCACTGAGTTCTTTGACTCTTGACTAAGTGACTCGCTGCTTCCTCTCACCCCTTCCAGCTCCACTCCCTCCTAGACAGGACCAACCCCCAAGTGGTTCACCTGCCCCCCACCTGAAGGTGCTCAAAACCCATCAACGCTCACTTGAGCACAAATGGCGATCCTCCAGAATCCCTCAAAGCAAATCAGTGTTTGCCCACCATCGCATAACTACAGCTCTGAGATCCAAAAGGCCAAAAAAGCCTATTTCTATAGAAGAATCCTGAGCTGCCGCAGCAGCAAAGAGCTCCACAGGGTCCTCATGGAATTCGTGGACTCTTGCTTCTATGCCACAACCACCTCCTCGCAATCGCTCAAACTCCCTTTCTGAACACTTGCACAAAACAGCTCTTGATAGGAGAGCCACCCGCCGAGTTCCCTGCCTGCCTAAAACCCGCTCTGCAAGAATCTGCCCTCCAAGACCTTTCTGCTCTTTCAACCCTATCGAACAAGGAGTTTGGGAAACTTCTATCGGACAGCAGAACCTCTGGCTCACCCCTTGATCCTCTTCCTGCCTCTCCTCAAAGAAATCTTCACCTCCACGTGTGCAGGTGTGCTGGTGAGGGCCAATCTTAATGACTCCCTTGCCTCCTGCAACTTCCCCGAACCCCTCAAAATTGCGCATGTCAAACCACTTCTAAAGAAAGCATCACTCGACCCTCTCCAAGCGACCAACACCCAATTCTTTGCGAAACTAATTGACTGCACTGCATGTTCCCAGCTAAACTAGTGGAATCCAACAACCTCCTAGGCCCCGTGCAATCTGGCTTAGTCTGCGCCACGGAACAGAAACCTCACTGATCTCCCTCTGGGATGACCTCAAAGTCTAGAAGGATGTGCAGCACTTGTTCTTATCGACCTCTCAGCAGCGTTTGACATTAACCATACAATCCTCCTTAACAGATTACACTCTAGGAATCTGAGACCTGGGCAATGAACTGTATCACCCCTTTTTTTAAAATCGCCTTTCTCCCCCTTTCCTCTCCACCTGCCTCTCACCCCTTTTCAACCTGTACATTACCCCTCTGCCTGGGATCATTGCTCTCACAATTTAACTTGCTATAACTATGGCAACGACACAAACCATCTCCTTCTGAACCCAGGGAAAACAGATCATGGTGTGCAGCAATACAGCCCTTTTCCTGCAACTTTCTCCCTGGCCACCCTCCCTCAGCAACACCCCCTGCTCCCGCCACATCCACCATTAAAAACCTGTGCTGCACAATGGACTGACCTAACCCTGTGTCACCACATCAATGTATCAAAATCCTGTCACTTACACCTTAGGCCTCTGAGGCACATCTTCCCTTACCTGACCTACCCCAATAGACTGGCTGCAATTAGGTCCATTGTCCTGTCCAGACTTGACTATGCATGTGGGCACCAGCCTACCAACTTAAACTCCAAAGAGTACAAAACTTGGCTGCCAGACTGCTCCTTGCACTGGGACGAAGGGATCATCTCACCTGCTCTCCGTACCCTACACTGGCTCCCAATTGGACCAGTTTCAAAATCCTGTGCATCCCTCACGGAGTGGTTCACAAAGCTGGCGCCAACTAAAAGAAAATATTATGCCTTACTACACAACCTGCACCCTAAGGTCAAGCACGGCCCTTCACCTAGTGGTTCCCACCTCCATCTCAGCCAGGATTGGAGGGTCTACCTACTTTGTGGAGCTCCTTACCCCCCTCCCCCCACACTCTAGTCAAGACTACATGGCTTTCCAGAGAGCGCTCAAAACCTGGCTATTTCTGCAAAATCATTTAAGGAAGCGTTCTGGCCACCCAAACAATGGCCTATGGCCAGAAATGGCTTGACTCCAATTATGGGGAGGTAAACACTACAGGGACATGGAATATGGTTCTACTGATGAATTCATCTCTACTCCAGGAACCTCCTGGCCCTACATGCTTGGTAACAAATGCTTTGCTGCTCCCATGCACCAACACGTTGAATGTGCTATGCTAAACCAGTGTACTGATGTGATGCCAAGGCTCCAAACCAGAGACATGGTCTCTTGTGATTGTATGCTATGACTGGGCTTGCACACTGTCCTCCACCTGGCATGCACAATGCTCTGACTAGCAGTTATTTCTCTATCTAGAAACTGCCACCCTAGGCTCCGTATCTGAGTCCTAGTCACTTAAGTTCTTTGAGCCTGACCATTATCCCCCTGCAGGTATGCACTGTTAGTCTAGGAGATGTGAATCTCTAGTTTTCTTATCGGAATGAATGCGCAGAAGTAACCCAGGGCCTGTTAGCACTTATGCTGAAACAATGCAATTGAGCCTGATCTTGTCATCCACTGGATATGCTCATCATGTTCTGTTTGGGAATTAGTGCCCCAAACTCCTTTACTTGGGACCCAGCATCACCCATGCTCTGAAGCTTTGACTGGGCTTGCTCTGGCTCGTTTGCCACTTGCAGATATGCACTGTGCTCTCCTACCGTTTGACACCACTAGCGCAGAGCTCTTCCCAAGGACAATGATGTGCTACAATTCCACTGTCCAAACCACAAACCACGCCGGAATGCCCATCCAACTCGTCAACGAATTCCCAGGAACCGGGAAGAATGGGCCAATTAGCACTTTACTCAAGCTCTAGAATTGGACTGCCTCTATACAACCTCCAGGGAATACGCGCATGGAATCTGGCAAGGCAAGCTCCTCCAAGTGTCACGGATGGGCTCTTGCCTGCTATCAGCACTCAAACCAGTCACTAGACCAGGATCACTTACGTCTGCTGCATGTAACATGGTCAGTCACGCACCACAATAAGGCCTGCTGCTGGACCTTGGAACACTAAGCACCTGATATCTTGTTGTAGGATTACTTGGAAGTCTGAATAGAACTGGAAATAACTGGGCCCTGAGTAGATGTCATCCAATACGCAAATGCCGACTCAACAAGACTCTGATATGACTGCAGACGATGCCCAGGGACATTAAAATTCACTGAGCACCAGTCATCGAATCTAGAATGTACGTATCCAATAGAATAGAATTGGATGCAAGTGCACAATGTTAGACACCCCGGTAGGCACTCAAAGGTAATCCGGGACAGAGCTCTCACTACAATCCGCACAGACCCTAACTCATACCAATATGCTCACTCTCCTGCATCAACAATCGAATACAGCTATACCTCTCGTTCAATTCCGCCTAGCTGCCCACATAAACTACACCTCCATGAACACCGGAACAGTCTTTAGAACGCAGCTTTAGCCCACAAAATATTCAGGCTAGCTGCACACAATCTTACACAAGCCCCCCGACTGCTAGAATGCAGATTCCGAGGCCAATTCGGGCATGCTGCACATATTCTACTGATCTGACAACCACTGCAACATGCATTGCTTTAGAATGCAGCTACACACCACATAAACAGCACTGGCTGCACACCTACTGAGGGCACCAAAGCACCTTTTGACTAACCTATCTCCACTGACCGGGACTGCAGTCACAATAAGCCACTTCATGCCAAAGACACCTGCGACGGCTGGATCAGTAGCCTGATCGGCAGTGTCTGCTCTCCAGTGGCACATGTTCAGGGGGTCACAGGTGCCCAATTGACAGCCAACTCACTTCAGCACACAGGCTGTATTTAAGATATGAAAATCTGTTCCCAAAAAACCACATAAATGAGTTCCTGTCCTGGTGGCAGCTTCGTATAGGTCAGTTTAAGGTATGGTAGCTATATCATTTATCTAAGTCACACTAAATTGATATGCATGTGTCGGCACTGCCAGCCCAAGCAAGCTGGAGAATGATTGTGTGTTTTCTGGGCAGAGACTGGCCCTGCCAGTTTCAGGGAAGGCTACTGAATAGCTGGTCTATACTTCGATCAATTTTGAAGTCCGGTAACACCTTTCCCCACCAGGACAGCCTCCCAGCAGGTGTGGTCCTGAGAAGCTACTAAAAGGGCACAACCATCCCAAAAAGTCTAGCCTCTCACCATAGTGCTGCATACCAAAAAGGCCTTTAATGCTATTGACAAGGGGAGGGGCAGAGTTTGTCTAGACCGAGGTAGCTCATCATACCTGGAGGAAGGTTCCACCATCTTGGTTCTCTATATGCCCGCCTTCTGGTCCCCTCAACTTCCTTTAGCACAAAGCACTTCAGGTATGTCGGATGACAAAGACCACTTGCCTAAAGGACAGGGTTTGGAACCCTTAGGCCAGGCTTCCTTTAAACCAATCACTGGTGGACTTCCTTAAAAAGCAGTCTCCCACTCCTCCTGGGATTAACTTTTGGACAAGCACTTGAACACGTTTGACCTCTTGGGAAAGTTGACTCCAACACCCTCTGCCAGTAAGGTGAAGTCAGCGTTTTCAAAGCAGCGGAAAGCTCTGTACCCTAACCATATCTAGTGCATATTAGGGTGACTTGCTGCTGGAGCAAGACCTGCCTCTAAGCTACACCAGTGCCCAGGTCCTCGCTGGAGGTGAAGGACTCCTGCAGGTGTGCCATTCTCTGTTTGGAGAAAAACCTGAACCCATCTTGTCCCTAAGCCCCTGGGTTGGGCAGCACCTGAGAAGATGAAGCGGCTGGAATCTGTTTGCACAGCTTAGAACCCCCTGTCACACGTGCAAACCAATACAGGGCCCAGAGTGCTGCTTTTACATGCCCCGAACCTCTACTCGCAACCGTCCAACACTGGATTCAACACTGGATTCAACAAAGAATATGATGATGAGGCACTTTGAAGAGGCCCCTGTTCTTAGTCTCTAAGGTCCCAAAAGTGGACTAACAAGACAACTTGTTGCAATTTTGTCTTTAAAAAAAACATATCCTTTGAAAGAAAAAAAAAACCTGGTTTTTGATTGCCTTTCATCCCTGTTTCAATGACCAGAATGCCGCATCTTTCCACCTTTTCTCGTTCTGTTTTGTGGAGTATTTTCCATTTATTTGGTATCGTTATATGGTGTGTTTGATTAAAATATATATATTTTTTTATACAACCTTGATTGGACATTCCTTTATTTTTGACTGTTATATTGCGGTTTGGGTTGCAACCAGGTAATTATTATTCTTTCATAACGTGCTTAATACCAGCAAATGGTTTCTAAGCACGGGATTGGGATTCAAACCTGTGTTTTGCGCTGCATTGTCTTGCTTCCAAGACAAACGCGCTGCCTGAGCTATCCTTCACAGCCTTCCCTTGGCCCACATTCCCACAAAAAGCGATGGAGGCATCTCTGTAAACGGTTTCACTTTTATGATTGAGATCACTCGTTTTGTAGATGTGCAAGGACAAAGTAGGGGGTTTATGCATAACTCGTTATTCTACTCCTGTGGGGTCAGAAGTAATTTCATCCCGCCTAGTCCAAGATCAGACATTAGGCAAGTAATTTTTGATTGAAGAAAAGCCACAACTCGGTGATACAACGCATGATGTACCACTGACATCTCATGAGAAAGAAGCCAGATACTGAGGTGAAAAACACGTTACAAGTTCAGACAACTTTGAACGAGTATCAAATCGTAACTGCCCCGACAAACCCTTTCACCCACTCCCATCCTCGGCTTTAAATGCCGCTCAATAGGAGAAGCTGGTACAGATGGTAAACATTCACGCTCTCTGCTTGACTGTTCATCAAAACTCAAAAACACGAGAGAACTGTCAGAAAAGCTGAAAATGCCGAACTATTTGGAAAGCAGGATAGTCAAAAGAATGTCAAACTGCGGGGTGGGGTAGAACACCCCTAAACTGTTCCCATAGATTTAATCAATTTTAAACTAGTACACACTGGCTCATTCCCGCCAACTTTGAGCCTGTGCAAGGATGCACAGCATTGACTATGGTCACTGCCAGCTTATATAGGAACTGAATGGCAAGGAGCAGAAGCGCAGATGCTTTTGGATTGGCATGAACCACTTGATGCTCCCTGCCATTCTTCTGATGAAATGCTGGACCTTTGATCAGCTCTATCGATTGGTACAAGCTGGTAGTCAGGACTCCTTCCTCAAAATATAGTAGCGCCACAGGGTTCCTCTCTCCCCTCTTCAATCTTTACTTGCCCCCCTTTCATTAGGAAGGCAGAATCTGGGGATCCATGTTCTTATTTATGAAAATGACTAGCTGACTATTAACTCAGACTCTAATCCCCAAACCTTTCAAAACAGGAAGTACTTTGATTCCGGGATGTGCCGTAACTTATAAAACACGGATGGCCACGGGCCATGCTCTCCATGTGGCTAACGACTGCCCACAAAAGGAAATCTGGCGGTCAAGATCAAAACAAAACATTTATTCACCATGACATGTAAAATCATATATTCAATTTTCTAAAGGTCTCTAAAATTCGCAGCATGTCAACATTGACTATGTCAAGGTCATGTACTTGGGATCTCCTGCATATCGGTTGGACTGTCTGCTGAGAAAACAGGACAATGCTGTGCTGATATAGTACGAGGGGCTTCAACCCTACACCACATGACAATAGCAGCAAGAGTCAAATTCAAAGCCCACTGTACACAACAGGTCATGTCATCAGATACTCCTGCATAATAGGTTCCACTTCCAACGACCACAACTCTTGCAATCTTCAAAATCTACCCTCCTGGTCCTGCCTAAATACAGACTACATAGAGCAGTGTGTAGTAATCTGCTGGCAAGTTGTAAACTCCTATGCCAATTTCAAAAAAACAAGAACCCCACTTAATTTCTAGTCTGCACCAGTAATTTGACAGGACATTTTTAACTAGTGGATAATCCCCTTGTGCCTGTTTCCCAGCACCGTGAGACCACAATAGCCACAAAAGGGATATTTGCTAATGGGGACTACTTTGTGCATGTGCACGTAGGCAAACATATTGCAAAAGATCAGGATATAGGACTCGTACTCTAATCACCACTCCACATAGCGTGTGACCTGATGAAGCAGCTTGCTGTGCTACTCACCTACCCCAAGCAGAATTCTAGACTTCAGCAGTCACTAGGTTACAGGAAGGACAATCCGACTTCATTCATGCTCTTTGCTAAGCAGCCATCTTCTGACTAGTTGCAAAGCCCGCCTTTCCAGTAAAGGATAAAGTGAAAATATTGAGAACACTGGAGCAGGAAAAGGAGATTTCCTTCTGAAAATCTGCACCTCTCCCAAAGATAAATCACTGGAAACCAAAATGGATTTCAGAGCAGCAGATGCATAAGTTTGAGGTTTCTGTCCAATGGAAACACCAAGGAACACCAAGCCATGAAACAGGTCAAACATTCTCTTTAACATCAAGACCGTGTCAGCTAAGAGAACTTGAACCAACCAGAGTTTAAGATGTTAAGTCATGCAGCGGACACTTGGGTCTAAACTAGAAGCACAGAATTCACTAGCACATCTAGGACGTGCGTGCCACCAGTGGTCGGTTCAAGCACCTACCTGCTGCTGAAACAGCTTAAATAACTGGTTTTGAGGGCACATTTTCGTAATGGGCTCTAGGAGAGCATAATGGATGTAAAACTGTTCCATGCCCCTTCTAGTCCTATCAAACCGTGTAAAATGGGAGGAGGAAGCAGGTGTACCGAAAGAAGCTACTCAAAATTTCGAAGTGCTTGATCCGAGGGTCAAGAGCACGCCATTGGCAAAAAGGCCAGACCACGACCCTTGCCACAGGACTGGGTCCCCACTTAGCTACTTCGCACACCTCCAGCTGGGCTCGTGTCCCACAGGCTGTGGTCAATCCCACCCACCCCCCGTGCTTATCCTTATCCCTTGAGGCAGGATCACCAGGTCGTGTGCCATCGGAGCGCAGGCACAACTTCAGAATAAAGGCAAGAGTTTAAGTTATTCAGTTGGCTATAGCTGGAGAGCACTTAGGAGCTGGCAGCTTGTCAGGCTCACCAGCACTCCCTCATCAAACCTCAAACTCTATATGGAACATATTGGAATTTTCCAAAACAAGAGACCCCAACATAACCCTTCAACAAAACACCAGTGAAACATATCTGTATCGGACCTCCATCCAAAACTAGATGTCGAACGCCTAGCTTAAGCTTAACCCCCACTGAAACTGAATTCATCTCCATTGGCTGCAATTCTAAACAGTATTTCCAATATTCAATCGATGGGCTTTAATGTCTACAGCAGCCTCTTCCAAAAGAGGATGAAAACACCCAAATGGCACAGCTACTCCACAAAAATCAAACCCTTCATCACCCCCCTCCCCATAAGACTTTTGCACTGTTGTTCAAGTTCTCGTGTTGTCCCACATGGGACAGGGAAATTCTCTTAATTGGGTTCCCACCAACACTGCAGCCCTTCCGCCCACCCCCTCATGCCACCCAAGGCTGTCCACCATACTGCAGCCCGCCCAGTTAAAGGCACCCACAAATTCAACCATATTTCTCCTTGTGCACGAGTCACTGGCTCTGACTCCCTACCAGAACTTTCAAAATGTCTTGCATCAATTACAAAGCAGTCTTGAATGGCACATCAAAATAATTGGTGGTAAACAACCCTGGAGGCTCTTGCACCTCCTGTAGGAAATCCATCAAAAGGCTGGAGTTAAGGCTAGGCTGCAAAGAGAAGACCTGCAAACAGCTACAGGGTCAGGGATGCCAATCTGGGGTCTGCAAAGGGAGAGAGAGAAACCAAAAGTAAACATGGCTCTCATTTGAGATTGCCATTAACATTTATTTCTTGAAGTCAGTCTGACTTGTAAAAGAAATTATTTGTGGTACAGTTCATTTCTTTTTGAAGTTAGACAGACTTCAAAAAGACCCCCCACCTCACATAGGACATTGAAGGCTCCGTTTCCCCTGCTCTGCGCATGAGGGGAACCAGAGCCGGTTCCTTGTGTGCGTGGAGTACAGGAGGCCTGCCGAGGAGTTCCCTGTAGTAGCAATGGATTTGGAAAAAGGTACTTTTTTTTGTAAAAATGTGTGCGTGCATGACAGGGTGTGAGTAAATGGGTGCAATGTAAACTAGCATGTGAACTTGTGTTCAATACCTATTCAATTACTTATCTGTAATCTTCATTACTCCTAGTCTTACTCTTCCATGTTGGGACAAGGAAGAGGGACGTGGAGGCAACGCTGGGCCAAGGGGTGGCGTTTGGGGGTTAGAGGCAGAGAGTTGGAGGGATAGAGGACAGGTAAGAAGGGTGGGCAGAGTAGGTGTGCTAATGCGTAATGGACATCCATGATAAAGCAGGAATGATGTGTAGAGTCTAGACTTGCATTTTGGTATAGCAAGTCTGGTCATCTCTTACTGTGGAATGACATTTTTACATGGCTTCTATGATAAAGTAAGCATGATCAGTGTTATTACATGTCTAGACTGACATTTGGGTGCAGCCAGTCTAGCCATTTCCTACGGCGTCATGGCATAATTTTCTGGGCATCTATAATGAAGCATGTTATTACATGGTGCTGCCAGTCTAGGTATGTCTTACTGTGGAATGGCATTTTTTTTATTGTGCATCAAGGCCACAGCAAACATAAGAGCAGTCAGTTTTTACATGGTTTCTTATAGATAGCATTGCTTTAATAGCAAAGCGTTTAGATATCTCTGCGGATTGAGCGCTTGCTGCTGCGATCTGTGCGTGATCTGCAGTTTGCAGGTTCAAATACTGGCAAGGCCACCTTAGCCTTTTCATCTGAGGTTGATAAAGTACCAACTTCGGTTGAGATAATTGTATTTAAAAATGTGCCATGTACAGCGATTTGGCGAAAGCGCGAAATAAATAACAAATCAAAGCATCAATGCTCCTGTGCACAGAAAGGGACTTGCATCTATTGGAATTTTGGATACTGTATTATCGTAGCAACTGGAATGTAAGATCTACTTTTCATATGACAATACCCGACCTGCAGCTATTATTGGCATGATATGGAGGAAACTGGCAATACATTACAACATTCTAAAACAAACATTACAGACATTAATTAATTCAACAAAACATATTATATACCTCAAGGCCACCTCCTTTTCTAATCCCCAAGATTACATTTTCCACCCATCTGACAAATCGCTCCCTTCCCTACCTCGGTGGACTCCAGAACAACATTACCCCCCAACGTTTTGTGCATCACTATTAAATATTCACTACAGCAAGGGTCATTGAGAGAGTATCCATACAAGAGCCTAGCCCACATGGCTTCAAGTTTAAATCTAATCTCCTTATGAACTTTCCCAACATTTTCCTCGGCCCTAGTGTTGCGCTACAGCAAATCTGCCAATGTTTTAGTGTTTCTGCCTCCCCACACCTTTTTACAGAGCCGACAAATGTCTTTCTTGCCAAGGGATCCCTCTAATCGGACAAACCTTTGTAGGGAGCCTAGTAAGTTAAGACACAAGCACATATAAATGTAACTATTTCTGCCCTGGGAATCTCATCAGAGGAGAGCATCTCCTTACATTTCCTCAGTTGTGTGGTTAGCTCCCTTGTAGTTTATACAATGACATCTGTATATGTTGCCCCATTTTACAATTCATTTAGTTATACATCTTCACCAGGCTTTCCTCAATGTAAATTTTTCTGAGTCTATTTCAGCAAGAATGAAAAGGGAGATCTGCTTAGCAGGCCACCCTTTCTGAGGTGGAATTACCCACACCCTTTTAGTCGTAAGAATCAAAAAAAGCCAGGGCTTGTGCATCTTTGCCAGATGGCAATTACTCACACTAGGCATGCACACACATTCCTACCCTGAGGCCAGATTACCCCTCTTTGAAATGTTGGAATCAGATGGGCCTTCCTCCCTTTGGTTACCAATGTAGTGACACAAGCTCTTTATCCTTGCACCCAAATCCAATGGCTGTCTGAATGTCTGTGGTTCATAGTTAACATTTTAATGTTGGGCAAAGTGTTGTGAAAAATTGTACCATGCCCAGGATGCATTATGTATTCGGTGATGTTTTTTTACTTGTCAAATATACAGCTGTGATCATTTGTAATCTTCCAAAATGCCTTCATTTCATGCAAAGCAGGTGGGGTCCTCAATGTTTCAATGTGTTCTCTTTCCCATAGGGTTATTTCGAAAGGGTGGCATAGGACTGCAACTGACTGCCCATCTTGAAATGATAACGCATCAGAAAATAATTTGATGCGTCTTTCCCAGGTTTTGATGTGCTTGAGCAGTAAAACCGGTGTAATGTGTTCACTACAATATGCATTCTGCAAGGAGCTGGCCAATTCTTCTGCAGTCTCTACCTCTCCTGTCCCCTCCCAGGCCCTCTGCACAGCCTTGGCTTCTCATTTCATCTCTAAAATTCAGGACATCCTGTCCTCTGTTCCTCTACCCCCTGCTCTTCCTCTGGCCCTTCTTCAGCCACCTCTCCTCCCTCCTTCTCTGCCTTTCCCCTGTTCTCCTCGGACAAGTTTTCTAGACCAGTCTTATCTCTGAGTCTCGTCAAAACAGGTTCACCCGTGTTCCTCCTCAAACCACCAAGGACCACATTGACAGCCTGGCTCCTGCTCTGGCTGATTTCTGCAACCACTCCTTCGCCCCTGGAGTCTTCCCCCTCCCCCTGAAGCACTCCCTTGTGCACCCTCTTCTTAAGAAACCCTTTGCTGACCCTTCCTGCCTGGCTAACTATCATCCAATCTCAATCACTCCTTTCCTAGGCAAACTCCTGGAAAAGCTGCCCATCTCCCAGCTTAATCTTCACTCTGAATCTATTGGTTATCTCAATGACCATCAGTCTGGCTTTAGAGCTGCCAGAAGCATGGAAACCCCTCTCCTGAACATCCATGAAGACCTGCTCACCAACCTTGATTCCAACAACCCCTGTGTCCTCCTCTTACTTGATCTCTCTTCTGCCTTTGACACGGCCAACCATGCCATCCTGCTCAACAGTCTCCATGATAATCTGGGTATCACCGATCAGGCCCTGGCTATGCTGACCACCCTCCTCTCGGATTGAAACCTCCCAGGTCCAACTTGGGTCTTTCCCCTCCTCTATCTCTACCTGTGGTGTTCCCCAGGAGTCTAACCTATCTGGCTGTTCAACCAATACCTGGCACTTCTTGCCCACTGCATTGCCACTCTCTGCCCCAACTTTCAGTGCTATGCGGATGACACTACTCATTTTCAGGCTCCTTTCTGCCACCTCTTCTCCTCTCATCTCTGACTGTCCGCCATCCAGGAATGGTGTGCCACCATTGATCTCTGCCTTAATGCCAGGAAGACTGAGCTTCTCCTCATCAGCACACCTGCTCCCTCCTTTCCCGTCACTCTCCGGCCGGTTTTTAAGCCTGGCCAAAAACCTTGGTCATCTTCGACTCCACACTTTCCTTCTCTCCTCACATCTGATGTCTCTAAGAAGTCAAACTACCAGCTGCGTCTCCTCAGAGGTAATCTTACTTTCCTCTCCTTCCCCTAGAAGCTCACTGTATAGAGCTCTGGTTGTCTCTAGGCTGGACTACCCCAACATCCCCTTTCTAAATCTGCTTGCCTCTACTCTCCGCCCTCTGCAACTCATCCAAAACAGGACTGCAAGACTTGTCTTTGGCCTCAAGCCCAGGGATCGTATCTCTCTAGGACTGAAATCTCTGCACTGGCTCCCAGTGGCGGTGAGGATTAAGTTCAAAACCCTCTGCATTGTCCACGGGCTTCTGGGGTCTGGGGCCTCAATACCTTCAACTCTCTCTCCCTAAAGATCTTCCTTCTCGAGCTCTTCGCTCATCCGCCTCCAACTCCCTCAGGGTTGGTCGCTTCTCCAAGCAGCGAGTTGGTGGTAGATCTTTCTTCTGCTGGGGCCTCCCTCTGGAACAGCCTCCCTGACTCTCTGGCACCGAAGCACCTCAAGCCCTTCCTCTTTGCTTCTGCTTTCTCTCCTCCTCTACCCTGCTGATCTCCTGGCTGAATCTGAAACTGCACTGGTTACCTGGCTACCCTGTGATCTCTGGCCCAGGTCCCCTGCCTGCCAGTTGCACATCTGCACTGCCCCCCTTCCTTGGCAACCATTGCCCTCTGGGCCTGTTTCTGTATCCCTACAGCCCCACTAGCACTTGCCACCAGCTGACTGCACTTTATTTATTGTCTTTATTTTACTGTTATCCTATGTACTGTACTGCCCCCTGCCCTTACCCCCGCACTTTTCCCCTCCCCTGCACAATCTCCATGTCACGTGGCCTAGTGGCCTAGTAGGATTGTCTCCATCTTCCCTCTGTTCCCCCCCCCCCTCCCTTGCCTCGTCGCACCTTGAAACACTTTTGTATAGGCGCGTTATAAATACCAGATCATGCAATGGCAGTGATTGTTGGTAATGAACCTTGTACACGGTTTACTATGCTCAATATCCTTTGTTATTGGATTCTTTTATCTAGAGTAACAATTCTGTTCATGTTCTTCTTTGTAATGTCTCGATCATTGCTTTTAATATGATCTGTTCTTCTGTAAATACTTTTCACTTTGCCAGCTGGCCACTGATTTGCAGCTCAACCTGTACAATTGGTGTTACAGTATGCATAAGCACTAACCACATGGAAAATACACAAATTGCCTGGTCCCTTACATTGTCTGTCGGCACCCTTGCACTACCTGCAGAGCAAACCTGTGTGGCCCCTGCCCAGTTGCTTACAAACTGCAAATCTCTGTATGATGAGTTTGGGCAGGACACTGAGGCAATGTATGTCCAATGTGGAGGCTGGTTTCCACTCGCGAATGCTAGTTGCTGCTCTCATGCTACACGTCACCATGGACTTGGCTGCCCATCACCAGATGCCGTTTCCCTGGACACGCTGTGGCAGCGATGGCTGGGGTGGCTCCAGCAGACCTACACCTGGCAAACTGCTTCCTACAGACACTGAAAAGCATGCTAGATTGGTGCGATATTGTAAGTACTGCTAGTTTTCAATCCCTCCCAAACCTTTGTGTTTTCTCGAAAGATATGTTGGTGGCTGCGTTTCCTATTTGTTTAACTTTTGCACATTTCTACTAGTTTTGGCCTCTGCAGGTTTTTTTTTTTTTTTTAAATTTTATTTTGGTCTAGTGAATGACTTTTATCTAGTCCCTTTTGTCATTGGAAGAATCCCGTTTAAAATCTGTCCTCGTTTTGTTGATGGCTGTGTGAATAAAGTTGAGGGATTATGCCATTTTCATTCGTAATAATACTTAATTTCCACGCCTAGGTGGAGGTGACTGATTATATTAAGAGGCTTGTAAGGGGCTGACCAGGTAAGAGGTACACATTTTTGGGTTTCTATTAAATGACCTGAACTTGGTCCAGGGTATGACCTCCCTTTGGGCTTGTCCAATTACTCACCCGGTGTAGATAGTTTGGGCTCGCAGTTTAGGTTGTCACCAAGGAGGTGATTTAGCCAACTAATCTTGAAGTCCCCTAATATGGCTAGGTTTGACAAGAAGATGGCTACTGCAATTGGTTAAGCTATTACGATGATGCAGAAATGCTCAAGGGCTTGTGTGACAAAGTTCATGGCCCTTTACCAGTGCACGTTTTCATGTGCAATAGTGAATATGATTCCTATACAGCAATTCTTTTGGAGTTTATTTGGGAACACGTTTGTAACTGAGGATCCTCAAATGTTAATATCGCATACCTTTTTTGTGGTTTTCGATATTTCAGTTAACCACTTCATGCATGTTGATAATATATTTGTTATAGGGAAGTTGATGTGGGTTACAGCAAGGTGTCCATATTTGAGCTAATTTAGTATGACTTGCACTGTGAGGCCTGCATAAATGTAGTGTTGTGGTCGGTGTAGAAAGTTCATGTAACACCTCTCACCCGAATGTGCCTTTCTGGGCTTGTTTCAGTACCTCCTATGTAGCATTTCCTTGAATGGTATTGCAAGCCTCAAAATGCCCCTCGGTAAGTGACACATCCATTAAGTTTGTGTTTTATCTGCTGCTTTGTCAAGACTACATCATGGAAGACTCCATGTAATGTTCGTGCGTGTCCTCTCCTATGGTAAACTGAATGCATTGCTGATGGAAGTAGGTGATGTTCACACAAGGTAGGCAAGGCAAGTCCCATTGTTCACGCACTCTCCTCCCCACGCCCCAACCTCATCTCAAGGACCTCTGTTACTTTATGATGGGTGCATTAGGGGACCTCTTGCTAGCTATGTATCAATTGTGCACAAAGTTGCCCCTTCTCAGTGGTCTGCCAGCTGCAGCTCTCCAGATGTGGGACTACAAATCCTGTGGTTCCCCAATCCTAACTATTCTGGGAATGGCTAATGGAGTTGAAGTACATCTCCGTTTAGCTGGTCAGATAGCACAGTGACTAGAGTGCTTGCTTTGACATCCGTGCAGAGCCTGCCGACTCGGGTTCGAATCCTGGCAGGGCCAAACTCGGCCTTTCAGCCTTCCCAAGGTCAAATGAGCACAACACACCGTGGGTAATAATAAGCAGTGCTCAGATGCCTGAGGGTTTTTTTAGTGCTATATAAATGCAAAATTACTACAAAACATCTGGATAGTTAAAGGTTGCAGACCCTGTCCTCTGACTTAACGGCCAATAGAGCATGAGTGGAACTACAGCTCACTAGCTCTTCTGGTTTATGGTTACCAGGACAGGACCCCGGATCGGGTTCATGTCAGCTGGGTAAACTCTTGGATTAATACATTCGAGTACTGCAGGATCGGGGAACCTGTGCAGAAACACTGATATTAAAAATGGAGCTCTGCAATGTCATTGCCCTATTGGATGACTGTCTGCATGGAAATCCAAGGCTCAGAAGTCCAAAATGATTACTAAAACGGCAACTGTTTTGTTGAATCAAGGGGGTGGTCATCTGGTTTTGAACTGGAGCGCATTCTTAACTCCATTAAAGAGCCGGCACTGTGGAAGGATTTGGAGCCTTTTAGAATTCTCATCAGAAAGCAAAGGTGGACCTTCGAGCATGATTTTAGTGGATCTTCAATCGCACGTGAATAAGGAACCAAGCGTCCAGTAGGTTTCAAAGTTATGGTGCTTCATTGTGGTTTGAAATTGGAAGTACCTTCAATACACTCTAAAGAACCAACCTCTAGGTCTGTTAGGGTGCAGCCCTGCAGGGTGTCGGTCCAGATGCTGAGTGAATATCTGTCATCTTAAAGGGACATCCCTTGGGGAGGCAATTGTCAGTCTACAGCTAATTTATGAGCGATTATGCAGCCCAGCAGGACACCTTCACTGCCCCATAGCCAATCCTATGCCTGCACCCTAGGACCAATGGTTGACTCTGGTAAAGCGAGTAGGCCAACTTTTAAGCCAGAGAGGGGGTGTATTCCGAAGCAAGCACCCTAGCACGGAATTAAAGGGGGAAACGGACTCATTCACCTGCCTAGCCATGGATGCGACCATCCAGTCTCAGCTGGAGAGCCCTGGCAAATGGCTCCATGTTCTTTTGCCGACCGAATATTTTCAATGGAATTTTTGCCTAAAAAATGTCATTGAAGAAAACATGTATTTTGGGGGTGCCCCCTTTACCCATGGTATCCCCCCCCAGTTTTTTGATGCAATTTTTCTGGCAAAAATTAAATCACAAAAAACTGTCAGCAAAACATAATACCCTCGCAAACACCATTCCACCTCTCACGCCAACCAAGCTTGAACTTGAGATCGCCCCATAGCTAAAGCATTTTAACATATGTAACGCCTATGCTTGCCAGGAGGCAGTCTGTTCCACCAGATGGCATAACAGCATTACTGGGTTGGGTCCTCCATGTTAATCTGTGGATACCCATGCGTCCTAGTCTTTGAAAGCTAGGAGGCGACCACTCGGGCAATGATGGAGCAGTGCATTCTTCTCCCACGTCGAGTAACTAACTTCCTCTAATATCTGATGCGCCACGTCTGGCCCTCCTCTCCACACCTTGTTCCTACAGTCTACACACTGAGTTGGCTACAGAGTGGCCTGGTGTATCAAGCCCATCCGAGTTTGTCCCAAAAGCTATAAAGAACGTACTTCCATGACAGTGGAGGTGAGAGAACCCCAAACAATTACTAATCAACAGTCCACATTTGGGTCTTTGACTTAGCTGCAGTGCATCCATGGTCACCCTAGTGAATCACTAGGCAAATCCATTTTGCCTTGAGCAATGCAATGGTATTTTGCCTCGAGATCCTTTTCAGGAATTTCTTCACATCAGACGTAAAATGCACATCAGTTACTAATTGAGGGGGGTGGGGACCCCTTGCTGGAAGTGCTCATTGACAAACTTCCATATAGTGCAAGTTGCTTATACAAGCTCAAAAATGGGCTCCTCCCATAAATATAATTTGGGCAATGTCACCACAGTAGGTATGGGGGATAACGGGAGGGCTCTGAAACCTCGGACCAGAACCGCAAAGCCCTAGGACCAGCAACTAGAATGATTGGAGGGAGGATAAGAAATGTGTAAGTGAGATGGCCTCTCCCTGGGTCAATTCGGAATGGTTTAAACCATTTCAAGGACTTAATTGATCAATGTAATCAATTTCAGGTATATTTTGGTATTTTTTAAAGCAGAGATCTAGAGTGCAGTTTTATTCTGGCGAGGGCAGATTATAGGCCCTATTTGAAAGGATTACTGTAAGGAGTAGATCAGGTTTTCTTCACCACCTTACTACCATTTTGTTCTCCTGCGTTCACTTATATTCGTTCAGTCACTCGATGTGTAAATTCTTTTTCCTCCTTCCTCTCACTCCTACTTCTAGCTTGCTCTTGCATACAGGGTGTTTTTTTCAGTTGTATGTTGTGCCCCCGGTCATGCCCATCCCTTCTATTACTTACCCGCATACATTGCACTTTCCTATTCTGTGCACTTCCATTTTTCTTTTTTGTTGGATCCCTTTGTTACTTTCAGTTAAAATGTTCACATGTGGCGTTTCTCCCGACTGTTACTTTTTCCGTCAATGCTATCCTTTTCCCTCCTTTTTCTCACTTCAATTCCTTGCTCTCCTCATGCTGATATTTTATTTAATGTCTTCAATCAAGACATGTTTATTTCGGAACGACCGTTCTATAAAAACAGCGTAGATAAAACAAGATAAAAACTTCAGCATTACAGTCATTACATTGAACATTCGTGGGACACCACTGCAGCCCCCAATTTTGTTTCACTTTTACAGTGGGAGCAGGGGACATGACCCCCCCCCCCACAACCCGCCCCCATATGTTACCAGTGGCTTTTCCCAGCGACATTATGTATGGGGACATTATTACCCAATACAAATGTGTTCCCTGGAGACGTGACTCGACATTTCTTACCACATAGTCTAGGTAATGCCAACTAGCTTTAAGACTACCATCAGGAAGGTTACTCAGAAAGGGATAAACTACATACAGAATTAGTAACTGCTCAGTTCATGTTACAATGTGATCGCAAAATTCAGACAATACATGAAATCCTGAAACACAAGCGATTGGGACCAGCCACCGCATATTCTGACACCCGACAGTGCTTAGCCTTCACGGCCTTCATTTTTCAGTCCTACTTTCCTGTCCTCCTTGCCTTCCCTTGCTACACGCTGCCTTGTCTGATCTCGCACTGTCAAATATCTGGTGCTCTTGTTTAATCCCATTCACATGCAGGCAGTTCTTAATCTGTTGGGGCTATTGCCAGGGCTCAGCCCTGGCACTTATTTCTGAGCCCTGGAGTTTATCTCGGACTCATTTGGTGTTTTGGCAACTTTATTATTTTAACTGTCAGTTACCTAAGAAGCATCTATAAAATCAGGACAAAAAAACTTCAAGCCTCACTTAAACATTTGTCTCATATCGAGGCACAAGTATGGTTTGTTGATTGGAATTTGTAAATCACACATCTGCCATAGTCTGTACATCAACCCCAACTAGCTAGTGGGAGTGGCAGCGTTAAGCCCACATAACTTCAGGGAGCAGCCATGAGTCGTGGCAGCAGTGGGAGGAAAGCTACCTGCCCTGATGGGTCATGGGTATACTAGAAAAAAATAGAACCTTGGCATTTATTCTTTTACAAATTAAACACTGCATGTGGGTATGCTTTCCTTGCAGGTCTACCCGAACAGCCAGAAGTGGCATTGGAAATGGAGGGGCCGGGGGGCGCTAAGAATGGCATGTTGTCGAAGTACTGGGCATAGCCTCAAGGGAAGCAGGCGGTATAGGCAAGGGCCACCCCCCCCCACCCCGAGCAATATGTTTGGAGTACCTGCAACATGGTGCTCATTTGATTTGCCACCACTCACCCGAGCAGTAACCAGTCTGAGCCATGCATCCTACGCTTTTGAGAAGCTTTACTGTTTGGATGCGAGACATAGACTGTCTTGCTAAAGCAAAGCATGACTTCCTCAAATGCATTCCTTCAATTGATTGGCTGTTGGCACTGTCGGGCGCCTAAGGTGCACCCTGGTGAATTCACATGTGCTTGTGGGGGGGGGGGGGCAGACTGAGGAAGCCCCTGCAGCACCCTTTCTCTGCAGTTTTTGGAGGGTGCATGTTCACCACTCCATTTCACTTAAATTCCTGTTAAGGGCACACCTCGTTTGCCACGGCAGTGCTCTGAGCCCCTTTTAATGCCTTCGCTTTGCTGTCAATGTCCCTGCCACTTTAGAATGCCCCGGTAAACCCCCCCCCCCCCCGACCCTCCTCTGCATGAGTTTGTGTTCATGTTGCATTTGCAGTTTTAATATTGTATCTTTCTATGTGATTCATATGGATTTGTGACACTATCCCAGTTTTGCTGTCACCCCCCTGCTGCCAGCAGTATGGTGTGGGCAACATGAATCCCTGGCAATAAAGGGTACCCCCTTGACCTCCCTGACCCACCCACCAGGACCCAAATACACCCCAACTAATATTCTTACCCCCGCCGCACACCCTCCCTTTTTGTCTGGCACCTATTCACTCTTACCCTTTCCCCTGCTCCTTTTTACCCTCTGCAGACTCGAATGTCTGGGTATCCCTCGCAGTGTGGAGGGCTGGAGTGTGGGGGGGGGGGCATAATACGATTTGTGGCAAGCCCAGTTGCTCGGTGGACTCTACTGAGATGACTTGGAGCAATGTAATCATGCCACTGCATACATTTCCCAATAGTGAGCCTTTTCTAAAAGGGAGAAGGGGGGGGGGGGGGGCGGTTGGGCTCTAGAGTTGAACACTCCTGTGCTGATCTCGGTGTTTGGTCTGATGGATTCGATAGTTCTGTGCAAGGTCACAGGTGGGAAGAGGTGAACCCAACACCTCTTGTATGGGAATAGAACAGTCCTGGTTACCTTGCAAAAAAAAGTATTTGATGAATCTTGTAATTCGAGATTATCACACTGGATGCAATGTTTCGAAGTGTTTCTTTATTTTCTGTAGTGTAGACACATGGTCTAAAAAGTGGTCAGCCGACATGTGTTTCGACCCCGGAGGGTCCTTCTCAAGGCAAGTGAAGTAATATTGAAGAGGGGTTTGTTACCCCAGAATGTGTTAGTTTGCGGCCGTTTGGATACCTGACGGACGGCGGCACCAACCATGAATTCCAACCAGACCTGACCTTGAATTACTTGATTCAAACGGCCTCAAATGAACAAATTCTGGGGCAACCAACCCCTTTTCAATATTACTTTATCTTGCCTTGAGAAGGATCCTCCGGGGTCGAAACGCGCGTCGGCTGACCACTTTTTCCGGAAAATAAAGAAACCCACTTTGAAACATCGCATCCAGCGTGATAATCTCTGTAATTACAAGATGCATCAGAAACTTCCTTTTACAAGGTAACCAGGACTGTTCTACTTTTCTAGAAGAGAACTTAATGTATCTGCTTTTCAGAAGTGTCTGGGGAGAGGTACATGTCATGGATTCTTCCTTATCTTTAATGCATTTTTTAAGTGGCTGCTTGGTGGTGGCGGACCAAAAGGAATCCCCTTCCCAGACCTGTTCAGTTGACTAATTCCAAGTGCAAGCGTACTGTTATTGTCACAGATAATCGAGGCTTCATAATTGCGTAGGACCTGTCTCTTGAGGCCCATAACAGACAAAACTCTGCCTCCTCAACCGGAGTTGTGACTACTCCGTTCCCACACGTGCTTTTACCATGCTTCTGCCTAAATGCCCATGGCTGGCCAGATCCATAATGCACACACAGACTACCGCCATCCCCGAAATAGGTGGTCGCGTACCACACCCAAAACATGCTCCTGGTCCCTGCCAGGGTCAAAATTGAAATTCATGAAGCTGGAAGTGGATTTTCCTCTAACCAGGAGGTACTCATCCTGACCCGGGAGATACTAAAGTGAAGGCTCATTCATGATTTCTTAGGATGGTTAAATTTTTTAATATCTTAATATGAGTAGCACAAGATGATTAAATTAGCAGCACGTGAAGATTAAAAAAGTGGTGTTTTAATATTGAGATCTACACACATGTGAGAATAGACTTCCAGCCGTGCCTGATAATGATAGAACTGCTGCTTTTCTCCCCTGTGGTGGGCGCATGCCATTAACTTCTTTCTAATGCTGCTTTGCTCTTTCACACTTTTCAGTTGGCTTCCTGTCTTTTTGTTTGTTTAATCTTTCCCGTCAGTTCTTAAGTCTTGCAGTTACCTTGGTCATTACTTATCTGTGCCTCTACACCCACACCTCCATCACTGTCTGCTTTCTCTTCACTACCACTGCATTTGTAGATCTGCTCCCACCTTTTTCTGGGATGCCACTTTGCTTGCTTAGTCTCTGCTGCAAAATTAGTAAACCTTCCATAGCATGGCGTAAATCTTACTTCCAGATGAGATGCAAGCTACATTTTAGTCCATTATTGCACTTTCCATCTTCAATTATGCACGCTCTCAAACACACATTTAATGTCATGTGTGTATGACACCAGTTGATTTGGGGATCTAAAAGGAGCTCCTGGTTTGTTGGTGTCTAGCTTACCAGACTCTTCTAGGTTTTATCCAGGCGCTAAATGATCTCCCAGCAATGTTGAACCCTGGACCTCATTGCACGACCGATCTTCCGCCACAAGCCCTTTCACTGATTGCCCGGATCGGTCTGCTGCCTCCTTCCCGATTCAATGTTTTCCGGCTCACCACAGTGTTGACCACTACCTCCAGAATTATTGTCTATTCACGGCCTGTGGCATCACCTTTAATCTACGGGTTATGTAGTTGTGATGGGGGAATCTAACATGGTGTCCTGGTAACAAACATCTTCCACTCTGAAGCCCCGTAGGCCATATATTGATTCTGGGTGCTTGTATTACTGAGCTAGGAGTCCTTTCTAACCTTCAAAGTAGGTATTAGCAAAATGTAGGCAGTCTAGGGGCATTAACACAAGCATTATGGGGTGACATGCACTGGAAACTAGCAGTAGAGCACATCCTCTTATAACCTTGACAGCCTGAGGCCATTGTTTACATGCTTTGACGTACATGGTGGTCCTGACTGCAGGCGAGGTGGTTCTAGAGTTTAGTTTGGATGGGAGGGTGAAGTATGGGCGGCTTCAAGTGATGCCCATGGATAGCCCCTAATACTCCATGGACTAAAATCTTGTGATTATTTTTAACCCTAAGTGGGATGCCCTACAAGAATGATTTTTAAGATGCTGTGCCCCCTTTTCAGCAGTGGAGTAATTCCTTTTGACCATTGCAAACTACACAATGCAAATGCTGCCGCTGCCACCGCTAGCTTCTCTTCCTGCTATTGGTGGGTAAAGGGGCACCTTAGGCAGTATTGGCAATATTCTCTTAATACTAAGTTTTGATAGCAGTGAAAGGCTTAGTCCATAAACCTCCATTGTTTTTGTAAACCAGTAAAGGGGTACTGTTTGAGGTGAATATCTTCATGAGTTTAACCCGTATTCCTGGAGACCTTCGAAGGACTGCAACTCCTCAACCTTCACTGATGCCTCCTTGCCTGCCTCATCCAAGCTTGCCTTGCGCCGCATTTCACCAGCTCCCAACCTCCCTTCTAAGACTGCCAGGTTTCAATTGTACTCCCACCCCCCCCCCCCAGATATTCAGAACATGCCACAATATAGTATCAGTGTGCCACGTCACTCCCAAATATCAAAATGTTATCCAGAAGGCACTTCACATTGGGCATGTCCTTAAAAGCTTCTGACACATGCCCAAAGTTTCAGCACCAAGGGCAGCCAAAAAAGCAGCTCCTTAAAGCCCCTTTGGGCCCGCCTGCGCTGGAGTGACCTGCACATTAGCAGTGCTGCCCAGTGGCGGTACTAGAAAGGTCTGGCCCACAAACGTATTGGGTAATGGCTTCGGATCCACTGAAATGTTCTTGACTGAGCGCACAACCACACACGGCCAGATGGATCAGACTTTTGTAGATGGGGGTGGCCACCCACTCTGCTAACGTCACACTACCTGTTGTGCCATTTCTCATTCTACAATTTCAACTGCTTCTGAATCATGACGGGAACTAGGCCCACCTTATGCACTACAGGGTTTGCTCAACTTCAGCATGATTACATGTTTCAAATACAATGTTTAGCGATGCAAAAGGTTAACTGACGGCTACACCTTTCCTGGAACACTCCTGCCAGCAAGTGGGTCGGCCAGCTGCCACGGGATCAAGGTATATTCAAACACCTTCTGGCAGCATCACCCAAGTGGAGGATCCTTGCCAATTCAAGTTGCACCTAATCGGACTCCCTAAAAAATAAAACTTCATTTTGTCTCGACCATTTGATACTGGATTCATATCCCCTAAAAGTAAATTCTCCATTCTCATACCCACGACTGCTTCCATGTCGCTGATCAACACAATGAGCCATGATTGGACTACTTTCATGTGCATTGCTGCCCACACATGCGGTTTGACCACCTCAGATGTCTTTTACATCCTGGATTTCTACTTCCAGTCACTGCACCTTCCCTTGCAGATGCATACCAGATAACCCTGACACTTGCTTTCTGCACAGTTCCCCTGGGGTGCTACACCTTTTGGCTCCCAAGCCACGCATTCTCCCACGCTGCACGCGGGAGGGTCTTTTCCATACAGCATAGCCCTCTTCTCAGACATGCTCTTCTGCTCGAGTCTGGACTCCAGGGGCTTGGGCACAATGTCCCTTTTTTCACTGTTGTTCATCTGCCTTTTCAGGTGTATAGAGACAGATGGGCTGTCCTGGCCATGCCTGTTACTTGCTTAGGATCCAGCTATTGGCCAAGAGTCTCTTGAACCTTGGCTCTGTCTGCTGAACTGATCTCTAATTGGTCAGCCTACCAGGTTGCCAACACCACACCACTGCTAGCCCTCAGTGCTTGCACATTTGCTGCTAGATTTTAATTTCCTCTTTACCCTGTAAGCAAATGCCTCTTGAATGCAATATTTCTTATGCCCAACGTGCTCTTCCAGCAAGTTGATGGGTGCCTCAAACCTATGCTGGGCATTGCCTGCAGTGCGACCCACTGGCACGTTATACCCGCCTTCCCTCTGCCACCGTCTCGCGCCTTGAAACACTTGTGTATAGGCGCGTTACAAATGCCATATCATATCAAGAATACTTGGTTGAGGTTGAATGCAAAGTTCTTTCCATCAATTGCAAGATGTAATAGTTTTTCAAGTGCCCCTGATTGAAGTACGGAGTTAGCTTGCTGTAAAATCAGCACTGGTGGCAGTTGTGCCCTTGACTTTGTGCGCAACAGACAAAATACACGTATGCAGCAAACTAATTTAATTGCAGGTTATGCTGCTGTCTTGTGTCCTCTAAGGATGCCTGGCCTGCACACTTTCCCAGGGTTCACGGTGGGATAATATGGTAATTTTGATAGAATACCCTATGACCACTGGATGCGACCACAGGGCAATTATGGAACAAAGCCTACGTCCTATCTGTGTGATCTTCACACCATCAGCGCAGGATATGGGCCGGATTACAACAGCGAGGAGTTCCAGCAGGGCGTGTCTTGCCGGAGCAGAGTTCTGGCCAGACATCTCTTGCTGGCTGCTGCCCTATCCCGAGACCCTGGGGCTTGCCCACGACACTAACACCCGCGCCCCAAAGAGCAGGCAGCTGGCAGAAGATCCTGCAGCGCTGCAGAGCCTTCTGAAAGCGGCCTGCTCGAAGTGCGTGTGACAGCTCTGCTCCAGAACAGGATACTCCCAGGAAGACCATCCTCAAGCAGTTACCCACGTTTCAACAGACACTTAGACTTTGCATAAGCTTCATATACAAGTCCGGACAGCTAGAACAAGTATGTAGAAACTAGTTTGAATAAAAGAACCTGCAGTGTCTTTAAGATGTGGGGGTATAGGGGCGTGGATTGGTCTTATGTTCCAAGAGGAACGTTTGAAACGGCTCTTTCTTGTTTTTGCAGCAGTCTTCATTTTTGCTGAGTTTAATGCATGGATGGCTTTTTCTTGGCAAGCGCGTCCCTCTCAGTGGACTCGGGCTGCCAAGACGTTTATGCCGCAGACTACACCGCGTTCCAAATTGGCAATTGGTATTAAGAATGCGCTGGCAGTGGTGTTCTGAAGAGGAGCCTACTTCAATGTATGAATGGCGTCTTATTTTGTGGGTGGGGGGAGCCTTTCAGGCTGGGCAATGAACTGGGTTTGCACAATAACCGCGGTTTCCTGGCACTTCTTGAAGGTTGTTTTGGGGATGGGAACCTGGTGGGAAGGCTCCATGCACCACAGTACTGCTTTTATTAAAAGTAGGTTACCCAACCTCCATCCTGACAGGATCGGATCCCGGACTAATCTGTGCCTAATGGCAGTAGTTCCTCCAGATGAGCACTGGACAGACTTGTCCTACTACACAACTATAAAATGGTGGGTTTTGGAGCTGCCTAGCTTCTCTGGGTTCGGACTTGGGGAGTCGCTTATGTTTTGGTGAGTGAATTGTCCTGGTAGTGATCCCTAGCTCGGCTTCTTAAACTCCCAGGATTACCCACCCGTGCACCGTGCACTCGCCCCTCTAAACACTGGTTTAATATACTGTCAACGATCACACAATTCTGTTAGTGTTACAAGGAGTTCGTAGGGCTGGGTTTCTCTTTTGGAGGCAGTGGCACTTTGTAGACCATTGCTGCTCGCTTTTGGGAATTACAATTGGGAGCCTCTCTTCGGATGTTTTTTGTTGCCCCTGCCACCCCCATGCACTTAACTGTAATACACCTTTATCTGAGGTGCCGTCATTTTCCGTAAATGTACTTGATCAATCTTTTCTGGAGTTAATCTTTATCTGCACCATCAGAAACCAGTTTGTACTTAATGGCACTAACTTGGGTGTTCTCAGCCACATTGTGACCAGATGGGCTGCCTTCTCTGAGCTGGATGAGCCAGTCTAAAGACTTTAACTTCTTGGGTAGAAAGCCCCCTGTACCTTTATTTGGGTTTCAGGTGTATTTTTCCTTCTCAGCTAGGCCAAAGCCTGACGGAGTGCATGCTTCTGATCTGCCTTGGGAGTCCTTCTGACGGATAAGGCAGGTTTAGCCCTACTCCATTGGTAATGCGGCTAGGCTGGTAATGACTTTATGGAAATTGGCTCTGCTGTTAACTGGCAGTGTCCTTTTTTGACCCCTCCACTTCCCAACAGGAAGGTGGTCTTTTTATCTTTGTCTCCTTGTGTCAGTGGCCGTGGCCGTTTTTGGCCATAGGCTACCTGTATTCTGAGTGGAGGGACTGTCGTCTGAAACTAGTTCTGACCGGCAAAGGCGGATACAAATCTGGATTGGTGTGGATGCACTTTCCCGAGTCCTGGGTTTGCTTGGAGGGTTGAGCGGCATTGGTTGACCACACCTATAGAGGCTGCCTGGGGTGATTGGTTGCTGTACTCATTCGCTTCCTTCAGAGGGGATAAAAGCTGACCTGCTTACCTTGTTTTCTTCTGAACTGACCCTTCACTGCTGTAGCTCTGAGATGGACCAAAGACCTGCATCGGCATCCTTCAAACTACCAAATCGGATGGTGAAGCTCTGCCTCCCTGGAAGATCAGAAGGGCATGCCTTTCACCTGATCCGGTGGAGGCAACTGGATCACAGTTTCTGCTTGAAGGCCCAGTCACCTGCAGCTCCAGACCATGCCTGTATCACAGGATCCAGATGTTGAGCCTCTTCACTGTCGAGACCGTAAGTACTGCCTCCGCCCACTTGACAAAAGTTTTTGTCTGGAGACGTTAGGAAAGCCTCTTGGTTCACCTGCCCTGCACCCTCCAAATATGAAGCTTCAGAAGCCTGTCCTGCCTTTTGCCCCATAACCACACTGCCCAACTCTCCTCCTGCCCTTGGGCTGACTCCTCTCCGGCGAGACCTTCACAAGCAAATCTGGAATAACCATCCTTAACATTGGGTCTTAATCTGGTCTCCAGCCTCCTAAGCCAAATCCTGAACTAAGGACCGAGGAATCCTGCATCGTGACCTACTGCTGACCTCTGCGTTTCCTTTCTGTTCCACCCTAAAGATGCCAAATTTCTATTTTTCTCACCCAGGATGTTGGGTTACCTCTGGCACTGCTGTCCTTGTTAGAGCGTTTGGTCACCAACCTGCAGTAACCATTTCTGGTAACCATAGAAGTTCCTTTTCAGAGTATGGTACTCCTGACTCCCGGGTACTCAGGCAAGCCTTTTCTTAGCGTCCATCTTCATCTCTGGGTGGTCCTTAATTGTTTTTCATTCGCCTAACCTGCATCACAACTCGCCTACCAATTTTTACATTCCACAAAAGGTAACTTCAGGAAAAGCTGCATAAATCTGCACCACAGTTATGGCCACTACTAGAGAAACATTTTACTCTCCTTTTCTTGGAAAGACTTTGACCTAACAACTCTCAAATTATTTCTACATAACTGTTGGTGTTTCATTTTTTTCTTTTGTTTACTTAACCTTAATTGGCACGCAGAATGGAACTAGCACCCAGAATGGAACATTAGAATGTTGCCAACTAATTGTGATTCAAGGCTTTCGCACATCATTTGCTTGTCTAGCCTTAGATCCTGCCGGTTGGCAATATTCCAATGTTCACTTTGTAGTGCTTGTCCTGTCGTCCTCCACCTCCTGTGCTCCCCTGTCTAGTTCGCCAGAAGCTGTCGGTCCTTGTCTCTGGCTGCCCCTTAACTCTTTTCCTGGAGGGAAGCTCCATGCTGAATCCGCTTCCTACCTAGGACTGCCTTTTATTCCCTCCCACATCACTCTTTGAATGTGTAAAGGGACTTAAGCCCACTACCTGCTGAGAAATGGGAAGTTTGGTGGGGCCCTCGGATCAGCTTTCGTCGCAGTTGTGAGCGCTCCACCTAGCACTCGCCCCCTGCCTCTGCCTGCTTATAGCAGTATTACCTGCCCATGCGTGAGTCTGGCTTGTGGGCACACAGCAGTATAGTCCACTCCAGCTGGCAGAACATTCTCTAATACTACGGCAATCACCCCCACGTCGGGGGGGGGGGGCGGCCGAGTGTACAAGGGATGGCTATTCGTACTCCAGGGTTCGCCTGGGGGGCAAATAGTAAAAATAAAATAATAAAGTTAAAGGGATATGGGTTCTGCATGCATTGCATGCCAATATACCATGAAAATAAAAGATGGCTGCCGCCACAACAAGGGTGACTTGGTCCCTTTTTCAAATTGCCATGATGGTGGGTGGGAGAAACACCAGGACTGGAGTACAAAGCTCCAGTCCAGCAGGTAAGTGGGTGGGAGGTGGGGAAAGGGAGCAGAATGTCTTTGTGGAGGAGGGTGGAGAGCCTTGCCGATGCCCACCCACAATGTAGATGGGACCACCCAGGGAAGGGCTTAGAGTGGCTGGAAAATGCGTGCGGTACACTGTTCACTCCTGCATTACCAGCCACCCGATTGGCTGGTCACTCTTCCCTGGGAGTGAATGTTTATTATCTTTCCTTTTCTGCACAAAGAATATAGTTCCCAAATTAATGTCCACACTCATTTTTTGTAAAGTGTGTAGTGTACCAGTCAACCATCCAACTCTTCCAAAGCGTTGAGCTTTGGAAGCTTTGCCATACTATCACTTAGGAAGCCTAGCAAAACTATAGAGAATCCTTGATACTCAATGAAGACCTCATTGCCATCTTTAGCCTATCCTTTTATGGATGCCTTTACTTACAGGATACCCTTAATTGCAATAGGGGGCAAGTGCATGGTTAGTTTGGCTTATTCCTTTGCCTGCGTGGCTGATGCAGGAAACGCACGCAGCCTCATTGCTTCCCTTTGTTCAAATGGTCCCTTTTTTGAAACCGGGAATTCTCGACTTTGGAGATTCGTTTTTAGAAAAGTGATGGTTTGTGGAATTTAGACTTCCAGTGGGTGCCCCGTCTCCTCTTCCTGCTCCGTGGCAGTGCCTCGGGCACACTTAGGATGCGTATAGACCAAATGCTCTGGGCTTCCTTTTGTAACCAGACAACGGCTCTGTTCCTTCGCTCATCTTGCTTTGATTAATGGGACCTCGTATGTGCAGAAATGAAATGTCCCAGTCTTCCAGCAAAAAAGTTCCCCATCAATCTTATTAAAACGTTTTGCAATGGTTGTTCCTTTTTGAGAGTAGCAGAGGACATGACATCGCAGGACGACCAGATGTGACCTGCAAATTCCTTCTAGCAGGAAAGGGACAAGGTTTACATGTTTGACACCAACTGGCTTACTTACTAATCCTACATTTCAAATAGTACTATATGTACACGAGCTCATATTATAGCAGTAGCTGTAGTAACACATGTTTTGTCCAGTACAATCCATGCTAAGGGTATTGTTTTGTTAACCGAATGGTCTGCAGTCCCCATAGTGCTAACAGTACTAGTTGTGATCATCCTAATGCCCTTTTAATAGTACTAGTATGGCTTCTACTAGTAGCAGCAATAGTACTACTGCTGGCTGTACAACCACCCTACTAGTGCTGGTACATCTGTGACTAATCAACTTCCCGGGGCACCAGTGGTCCAGGGATGAATATCTGTTTCTAAACAATCCATCGGCCCACACCTGCAGTACACCAGAAGGGATTCGAATACAGATTTGAAACACACGCAAAATAAACCTTGTCCAATTTTGGTAACGTGGATGCAATGTCAGGCTTATCTCTGCAAGGTCCTGGATCGTTGTTTAGTTGCAACACGGCAAAAATACAATGATTACCCAATGATAAAAGGGACTGTTCAGTCAAGATTGTACACAAATATCTACTTTATCACAACACAGTTCTAGCACACACTAAAATACAACTCGCCCATTAAAGGAATGCAGAGGACACAGTTTCAAAAAGGAAAAGAATGCACTCTGGATAAGGACAGGAGGGTAGTTAGTAAACTAATTGCAATAGTTCAAGGATACTCTGTTTCAACACAAGGAGCAATGGGTCGTAAAATGTCACTAGGGGCCTTCGGAGAAGGACAGAACCACAATTTACTTTGTGCTTGTATTCATGCTAGACAGGGTCGAGTCGGTTTCTGGATACTTTGCAGGTCTTGCGAGGAGTTCCAAGACAGGAGACTGCTGCAGGTATCAGGCGGCAGGCAGTTCTACGAGTGAGGTTGGACAGGCAGCTGCAGGCTGGATACACTGCTGCTCGGGGTCAGGAATTCTCAGTGCTGGGTCTGAAGCACTGCTCTAGGCATTGCAGACGACATTAGCGACTGCGACGTGACAAGTCAGCGGTGCAGTCGGTTGCCATTCAAGGGGCTTGACTGGCTCAAATGTCCTTTAAGGCAGACTGTTTGCTTGTCAATGCACTCCTCCTAGCTTCTTCCCTGGGCTTGTCATCCAAAGCGGAGTCTTGCCGGCAATGCCCTTGTCTTTGGTTTGGTTCAGAGACTCTCTGGCCTTTCCCGTCTAGGAAGCTTGCTTGCAGAGTCTCCCAGGCCATGCAGTGTCCTGGCTGGGTACCAGTTCTGGGCTACTGGAGGGTCCTCCGGATTCAGTATCCCCTCTGCTCCCTGGGAGATGTTTAGGGGAGGCATCGTGCCTCCCTCTTTGGAAATCCTGGCCTTCCTTCAATGGTAGAAGCTATAAGGCAGATTATACCTTAAGCCAGTGTCCAAATGACTTCTTGTTACTTCTTGTGTAGTCTTCAGATCTGCCCAAAAGAGGGGCTCGACCCTTTTATAAAGCCAAATGGGCCACAATGATTGATATAGGCTAGGCCTACATTAATGAATCAATCCTGGGTCTCCGCCAACCATCTCCTCTATGCATGAGGTCCTAACAAGAGTGCTTTGCAACAGAAAAGGTACAGTGGTGAAAAGTCCCACCCATCTTCCCGTCTGTGGATCAAAGGGTCTCCCTGGTTATTTGGCCTCAGTGGTTCCTGATTAAAGCGACAGATCTCACTTGGTGCTGCAATGAGAATGGACTGTCTCCTGCAAACCACATTCTCATACCTTATGAACGGTGTCTCCCTGCAGGATTGCTTTCCCAGACATGACCTGTCACTGCCTTTGATACTAAGAGGTGGGAGCTGGCTTCAGGTTGGCAGTGCATGTCAAAGGCTGTTGGAGGGTGGGGGGAGGGGGTGGTCCTGTCTCCTTTTTTAAACTCTGCAGCCAGGCCCCATGTGGGCCTGCTTGAATTAAACTGATCAGTATGCGAAGCTGCCACCAGCAGCAGATCCTAATCCAGTGGAAAGGGCAGATCCATGAAGCCTTTGTTGGTTAATTAGGCTGGCCGTGGCAGGAGGAAGGGTTGCCATGCCCCTTCTGAGATGACTGGCGTAATCCTGGATGTCATATCCCAACTAAATGACAGGGGGACAGCGCCTGTAGGCTGTCCACCCCTAGTGCACCGGTCTATGCTTTTGTCGTGCAGTAAGCATAGGAAAATGTGTGCGGATTAGGCCCACACATATTCCGTAGGTGGTTCTATCATCATTCAATTTCATATAAAATGTCAAATAAGTACAGGGGAGCACACACCCACCGTGTGGATGGTTGCCTTCCTCAACATCTGCCGGAAATGACACTATTATTGCTAATAGTGCTCATGGTAGTATGAAACTTTTTACAAATTTCATCACTACCAGTATTGGTAATGCCTACTGCATCAGTTAAGTGGTACTATTGGTAGTGAGAAGTTATATTGCCAGGAATACTATTGATACTGAGAATACTTATGATAGTAATCGTAGTGCTAGTAAAAAAATACTAGTAATGGTAGCATTGCTACTTCCGATGTTGCTCCTATTGGCAGTGCATGATTAGTAGGTTAATAAACGGGTTGATAGAAGGTGAGATGCAGCCTTGTATTTTGCCAGACTATTTTCTCCATCCCTTACTCTTTAACGGTGGCTTGAAAGCAGCTTGAGAAATGCCTGCAAAAATATTTATATTCGGATAGATTGGAAGCTTTTTGTAGATTTTTTTATTTATTTTTTTTTTGCTGGAAAATAGGCCGAGGGTTAAACTAACACATTTTATTTTTAGATTGCACGTTCCGTTGAAGTATGGATGGAAATTGTGTATCCACATTGTTCTCCCTTTCATGCCACTAGCCTTGCAACTACCCCTAGTTGCTCACTGCAAGACCTGGCTTATCGAAAGCCACCATTGGCTTGGCGGTGGGGGATGGTGGAGGTGTGGGGGGGGTGGAGTTTGGTATCGTTTACTGGTCTAGGTTTCTAACTTGGTCGTCCTGTATCTAAGCATAGTGGTACAACCTTGCTTTTGCTGCAGTTATTTTGGTAGTGGGTTCTAAACCACCTCCTTGGCCAATCAGAGTGGGGACTGGATGTGCTTCCATAATCCTACGCCACAAGACTGGCCATTTACTTTGAGCTGATAAATATCTGGCTATTTCCTGGTGCGTGTTACCTATTCCAGAGGCACTCTACCAGCTCTTCAATCCTGTTTGGTTTCCAGCATCTTGTGATCGTCCAGACCTATGCTGCAATTTGTCGTACCCAGTGTGGGTTACAATCGTGTGCTGGGTAGCTTGTGCACAGGAATGCTTCGGTAGTAAGGGACAGTATGGTGGTGACTTGTTTCTGCCCAGGCCTTACTAATGAATTTAAGACATTTCTAAGAAAATGCTCTTTGCCAGCCTGGTAGTCTAGTGCCAGCACTTTCCATCAGGACACAAACTGCCGTGTGATTGAACTGTTGCCAACTATCCTGCTTGAATAGTTGAATGCAGGGGTGTTGCTAGGTCTAGAAAGGATCAGGGACTAAGTTATGTCTGGACTGTCAGCAGTCTGGGCTAGCTAGTATTTTGGTTCTAGCCTCAGAGCTTCTATCCAGGGCTACAACCAAAAGACCCAGGGCTATAGCTCCCCTCCCCCTTGAAACTCCTCTGGTTGAATGTGTGTTCAGCCATTTTGAAAAAAGCCCAGAGCCTAACCTGCCTTGGTGGCTGCAGCATCGAGGTTCCAAGGAGTGATGTACCAGGTGTGTACGGTCGTCTTTTGGGACACAATGCGGATGCAGGCACAAATGTGTTTTCCTCCTGTATCAAACCCTGGGACTGGTAATTTTATTTGGAGGGCCTCTTATCGCTGGGATCTGCTAATCACGGTTTCCAATAAAGCGTAATGTGGCCACGCTTGCAATTCAATTAGTGCCATTACAGCAGGAAATAGCCTGCCCAGTCCCAGAGATCCCCAGGGAAATTGACTCCATCTCCAAGGCAGCTGCTATTTGTGGGGCGTAGCTGGTTGGGCTGGGAGGTTTCACTTCAATAGTCAATTGGGGAGAAGGGTGGCAGGGTAACATGCAGGTGCCCAAGGGGGAGCAAATCAAATGTGAAGTGTGGGTTGGCAACGAAATTGCAGAATAGTTTTAGGCACAACCTGCTTCCTGATCCTGACTGGCCAGCAATCTGAAACCTGTATTTCGAAGCATGTGCACAATATCACGAAAGACGGATTTAAGTCGTCCTGATTAGTGTGGAATGCATGAAATGTATGTGGGCAAAAGGTCACGGTGTAATGAACAAATGCCCCACATTGCAAGCCTACAGGGCCAGAGTGCAGTCCTAGTGGTGATTGAAATGAGGGTGTCCAATCGGGAGCCAATGGAAATTTATTTGAAGTGTGCGAAGGAATCCATTTCAAGAGGTTAGTTGCAGGCTCTTAATCAGCCAACATTGCAGGTTGGGAGGGTGCAAGAGCGGGGGTAGTAATGTGTAGAATGCGCTCTGACCATGTAAATAGTTGTCAACATAAAGGGCATTACATTACCTGCAGGCTTAACTTCCAATGTCTTCATTAAGGATTAATGGGCAGTAAAGATCCTGATACATCATTCCTGCCCCCCCCCCCCCAATAACCCAAGATAGCATGCAAATTGAACCTGGCTGCAGTCTCATCCGGGCCTGGTCCTTCTCATCTGACCACCTCTCTGTGCCAAGTCATTAAATTGGAAACTATCTACTCTCATCCCTTGGGTGGGGTGTGTTGCGACCACTGAACCTAGTTACAATGCACTTGTTGGAACGGGTGACTTATGTGGATGGAACACATGAAGTATCTGGAAAGTACTGGTGTAATATGTGAAAGGTACGGGAACTATGTGGATGGAACGAGTGAAATATGTGGATGGAGTGCATAAAACAACTTAGAAATACACAGAGGGGACTGGAGGTTGTGGAGCGGTCTGGAGCGCATAGAATTGCGCAACTTACATGGAATGGTTTGGAGTGCATGGAACATTTGAAAGAGCATGTAACCAGACCCTCCAGGATTTTGCGGCATGAAATTACAAATGTTGTGGCGGCATTTTTGCAGCACAAATTCTATTGACTGGAGGGTGCAAGATTGATACATTGCGGGAAAGAGGCTGTGTACAAGGCTACAATAGAGCCAGGGTGTCATTATCTTTTGTATCAAATAGGAAGAGTCCTAGATGTCTCTGGCTTGCCAGAACAGTGTTTGTTTTGGCTACGTTTTTTGGTTTAATGTGCATCCCTATTTAATAGTTATTAATCATTATCAGTTGTAATGCTGAAAATATTCCCCTTCTATGTTCCCCAATCCCACAAACACCCACACACCTCTCACCCAACACACATCACACATTTCACCAATTCCCCATCACAACTTGTATTTTTGAACCTCATGCTCAGTTGTACACATACTCACATACTCTGTCACACTGCCAAGTCACAATTTGCGCTCTCTAGTCCCTGCCAAACTCCAAATCATACTCGCACCGTACGCGCCCCAATTCCTCCCGCAGTATACAGTCTTTCATTCTTGCGTGCTACTTCTGCATCCTTCATCCTTTCTCCCATTCTATCACTCTTCCCTCATCCTTTCTCCCAATCTGCAGCTTGCTGCCTCTTTTCCCATCAACCCCTCTCTGCTTTTGGCTCACTACTACCCCTGAGCCCACGTTCCTTCCACTTTCTGTACCTGCGCTCTGATTTCTGGCCCACCGCCCCACTGCATCCGCTCTGCTCTTGCCCACTGCTTCCACCTCTGACCAACTGCTCTCCCTCTGATCTCCCTTTGCGTTCTTGCCTACCACGTCACAGCTCACCCATCACTCACCCTCTCACTCCTTTCTCCCATATATTGTGACCATTTTTTAATTTTTGAAGAAAACTGTAGATTTTGGCCTAAACAAATGGGGCATCTAAAAACAGGGCAGAGGATGTGCTGATTTTAGATAACCCATTTTTGGAAATGAGCAGGCCACCTTAATTTCAAAGGTGACCTGCGCATTTCCACGGGGCTGAGCTGTAGCGCAAATGATGCGCTGGCCAGCCGCATTGAATGTTTGTGTTGGAAGCACTCTCCCGATAATTGTCTACAGGCTCCCCTTTCATTTCACTGTGAATGGCCCTTAAGGGACCTGCCACTGTAAAATGCAACCCAAAAAGACTTTTCTATCCCATTTGGGGAACAGAAATGCAAGTGGGACAGCAGTTTTTTTTAATTATTTTTTTAAAGTATTGCATGAGTCAGTAGGGTCAGTAAAGACCCTGTAAAGAAGTGGCACCCCTCCTGCACGTATTTAAAGTAGGCGCATAGGGTGGCCTACAATTTCTGCACATTTAAAAACGCATCTTGCTTGTCAATTTGGGATGCACTTTTAAATGCGCAGAAACGCCCCCTGATTTGAACAAAGGGGTGAAAAAGGACACCTGAATGGGTGCATACAAGAAGCATCCATTCAGATGTCCTTTGTGGATCGACTGCTCTTTTTTTTTGCAAAGGTTGAGAAAATGGCCCCTTGAGTATTTTTCATTTTTTATTGCAAAACGCCCATTTGTGTTTTTTTTTTTTTTTTTTTTTTCTCCAAAAACGGCAATGTTTGTGCTTTTTTGCAAAAACGGCCGTTTTTCGCTGAATTTTGCGGGATCGCAAAATCCCTATAGGCTGGAGGGTCTGATGTAACCCATCACATCACAATGCTTACTCTCTTCTTTACACCACCACTCAACTAGAACACATAGATACTATGACACCATTCGGTATAGCTGTTCTCATACCAACATCTGCCGCATACTCCACATCACTCTAACTAAACACTGCTGGTTACACACCCCCCAGCCAGGCGTTCTGCTCAGGCCTAACACAGCCACAATCGGTCTGGATAAATCCTGCCAGAACGAACACATACTCATGCTCACTCAACCACCACACCTACCTCTAAGAAGCAGCTATTACACGAATGCCACACCAGCTGCACACATATCCGGTGCTCACATGCACCTTTGACTCTCTACTTTCTCTACTGACTTGAACTTCGGTTCCCGAGGGCGTTCAACCTACCGGAGCCTTCAGACCATATCAGTGGTATATAAGGCGCTATATAAATGCAAAGTAACGTAACGTAACATAACTTGTCTTGCTCTAATTCTTAAGTGGTGGGGGCGCATGGGTTTGGCCATCTTAACAAAAGGACTGTTTAGGGATAGGGAGGGGGGTGTGGTGATGCAGGAAAAATTAACGGGGTTTGGGATGGTTTAGTGGTAGGGGTAACCAGACGTCCCAGTTTTCCTGGGACTGTCACAGTATTTGGTGCTCTGTCCCCTTTCTCGAGATTGTTCCCATTGGAAACTGCAGTGGTCCCGGTTTTTGGTAGTAGGTATTCATAGCTTTAACTAATGCGTCCTTGAAATTGCGTCCCCTTTTGTAGGCTATAATTGGGGGCTTGGGAAACAGTCTCCAACTGTGGATCCATTCCAATTATTCTCCAATTTTTCTTGATCATCCTTGTGATATGATGACTTTGTCCTGAGTATTGTAACGCATAAATAAAGGGAAATCCTTCTGGTTTCTCTTTCGGAATTAGTAGTTCAGTTCGTAAAGAATATCACCTACGCATTAGTTAAAGCTGAAAGACCCCCCATGGAGAAACAGTCCACTTTGAAACCAAGAAAGTCAGGGACGTTTGCATGTTTGAACTGTGCTCATTGCAATAACATAATGAGAGGTACACATGTGAGACATCCATATAACGGAACTAGAATCAAGCTAAGAGACTATGCCACATGTGACACTAAGTCGGTGATCTATGGTTTGAGTTGCCCTTGTGGCATCTTTTACGTAGGACAGACAAACAGAAAAGTCAAAGAAAGATGGCATGAACATAAAAGTAACATCAGAACCAAAAACACAAGGTCACCAGTGGCACGTAATTTCGACGAGAAGAAAGTGTAGCTCAATTGAAGGTAATAGTCCTAGAAGTAGTCAAAAAAGCAACAAGGGGAGGGAATCATACCAAAAGGTTGAACCAGAGAGAAATCTATTGGGTAGACAGGCTGAGTAGCTTAGCCCCTAGGGGCATGAACGAAGACTACAACCTGGGAGTATTTTTGTGAATTATTGTTGTGAATGTTGTGGATGAATCTTCTAATCACAGTATTGAATTGAGCTGGAAGAGGGATGCAATGCATAAATAACGTTAAGAGAAATCAGAATGTGAGCACACCTTTTCATCCTATAATTACCTACATATTAAATGTATGAACTATGAAGGTACGAGATCAGGGCACTGCACAGTACAAAAAGATTTCATGAGATGAGTATATAGTTGGACATTAGAGAATTTAAGACTAAGTACATTAACATATATCACCTAACGCCTAGTGGAATCTTCTATTTTTCGTTCCGATAAACGGCGAGATTAGTCACAATTTTCTACACGGAATACACTTTCAATTCAGATCATACTGACAGTGAATCATCATGATCTAGACATCCATAGTCATTATCACCTATATAAGCTGGTGACACATATGAATATCAACTTGTTGATACTTATTTAGATTACACGAGCGTGACGTCATCACGCCGCCGCGTGATGTCACCACGCAAACGCGTCAACACCGTGACGCTTACATAAGCGGCCATTTTGCGGATCTCTTCTACCGCGGCAGTTTAGCAAGATTAGGAGAACGAACTGAGGTAAGCACTAAAACGCCCTAAAACCATGGGGAATTCAGAACCATATGCACATAACCATTGAGGACTTAATAGACTGGAGCATGAGTTCTAAACTCAATGAAGAAGTAATTCCATATTAATTCTCTACAGATTCACCATCGGGTGTAAAGTTAACCCACTTAACTAGGAGGACAATTTGAATACCCCTTACTGGAACAAGGACATATATCATCGGATTATGGTACCAGTTGATCTCCTGAACAAAAATCTTCTCTTTAGAACATTGATTGAAAAATACTGACGTAGGAGAGAGGCATCTGAGCACCCATTGGTGCATCAGCTGAGGACAGCAAACAGGTAACTCTTGAACCATTGGTATTGCACCATGACTCTTATTATCCACATAGGGGTTTTTATCACAAGAACCTTTCTGGAAGTGTAAATAATAGTAGGTTCATCCTTATATTTATTCTTTTAACCTTACAGGCCGATTTCAGTAGCATAACAAACGATTGCTATAAGAAAGAACACAGGTAATTATGAGATGAAAATGAATGACAGATATAAAACATATAAAACAAGAAAATGTAAATTTAACAGATGAGTGACAATACTCTATTTACTTATTTGTTGTAGATGTGATAACTGCACATGAAAAAGGATAGACAACTCCTGAAGAAGGGGATAGAATACCCCGAAACGCGTAGAGACACATAATCTAATATTGGATGTTCAATAAGAAGTATTATTGAAAGGAATGAAAAACTATCTGATATTAATGATTTGAATTCGTTTATCCATACTATGTTGAAACAAAACATAAGTCAAAAGCTAATACCAATTTCGAAATGCACTTTGTTTGAATAGTAATGAAGATTGGAAAAGAATGTTCTTTTTACTATAAATTGATTGATAAAACACATCACAAGATTGTTTGATACTATTTTTTTTACAATTTACGTTTATAATAAGGTTTGAACCTACAAAAAACATATTACTTTTTGGTTGTATTTACAATAAACATTGGGTGTGCAGGGGACGGGAGAGATCCACAAGGTTGTGGACATCTGTTGTATTGTAGTTTTGTTTTCGCCTGCCACTTGTGGAGGCGATTAACATACCAATGGAGGGTACGGCAAACAGGCCCATATAGGGCATGGCTGCAGAGGTGAAGAGACGGGAAACCAAACACTTTCATATGTAACTGTCTCAGGCTGAAGCCAGCTCCTGAGCCGTCCTATCTGGGAATGCTGTTTACAGTAGGCCACCCTGCTAGAGGGGGACCCCATTCGTAAGGCATGAGAATGTGGTTTTCACTAGCCTCTGAGTCTGGTCTAGCTGCAGCTTCATGGGAGACCTGCTGCTTTAACGGGGACCACATGGGGGACCAGTAACCAGAGAGAGTCTGAACACAACAGACAGGAAGATGGGTGAGAATTAGTGTCACAGGAGCTTTCTGTTGAGGGAAGGTTGCTGCCATTTTACTTCTGGGGCACACATTGTTAATGTTTTCACCCCTTAACTGTTGCAAAGCAGTCTGGTTATGACTTCACGCTTGCAGTAGATTGTTGGTAGGGACCCCCAGGATTGGTTCATTGAGATAGGATTAGCCTTCACCAATCATTGTGACCTGCTTGGCTTTAAGAGGGCTTTTGGCAGATCATCTGAAGACTTCACAAGAAGCAGCAAAAAGAACCCAAACTTGGACCCAGGCTGAAGGTGCAGTCTGCCTTAGAGCTTCCGCCAGTGAAAATACCAGAAACATCCAAAGAGGTAAGCAAGGGCCCTCCCCTAAACCTCTCTGAGAGAACAGAGGGAGATGCAAAACTTGGAGGACCCTCCAGGACAGTACCCTGCTAGGCTCTGCAGCAAGCCTCCTGGATAGGAAGGTCTCTGAACCTACAACCAAGGACAAAGCAGCTACCTGCAGCACTCCTCAGCATTGGGCCACCTGCCTTAAAGGACGACACGCGCCCAGTGAAGAAGCTAGAAGTGCCTCAATAAGCATCTACTACTATCCACCTTAAAAGGACCTTTTTGAGCCAGTCTAGTGCCTCAATCCTCAACAGACCGCAACATTGACTGTTGTCAAGCCACCCTTGACTCGAGACGTCTTGACCAGTGCTTCAGAACTGCCGATCAGCACTGGGAACGATTCCTGACCCCGAGCTGGTGTGTAGGCCCGCCTGCTGCCATTCATCCAGCTTTGCTCGCGGAACCGTTGTGCTGCCTGATGGCTGCAGCGACTCCCGTCTCGAAATGTCGCAGAAGTCTGCAAAGTGCGCTGAAGCCGACTTGGCCCTGACAAGCACCAACAACATCTACAGCACAAGGTTCTGTCCCCCTGGTCCTTCCCAGAAGGCCCCTTGAGAAATTTTAAGACCCATTGCTCCCTTTGTGCCAAAGCCAAGAAACCTTAAACTGTGTGGTCATTCCTACTGACTACCCTGCTGTCAGAATTTAGAGTGCATCCCTTTTCCTTCTTTGAAACTCTGTACTCTGCATTCCTTCCCATGGTGGGTCATATTTTGTAGTCCTATAAAGTCAATATTTGTAATGCAACCTTTACTGGACACTCATTTTATCATTGGGTAATGTATTTTCTGTTTTGCCACTAACCAACGATCCATGACCTTTTCGGAGAAATGCCTGCCGTTCCATCAATGTTACCAATAAGGAGGTTTATACTTGACTTATTTCAATCCCTTCTGGTGTGGGGCTGATTGGTTTAGAAAAGCGATATTCATCCGTGGACCACTGGTATCCCTGAAGTTAATTCGTCACCATAATGGTATTCAATTTATAGTTGTTGAAGGATGAAAATAAGTCTGCTCCATAACTGCATGCTGGCCTTAAGCCTGGGCAGATCGTTGACTGGTAATTACTGAGGTGGGAGTGCGGGGGCTTCACTGGTAACTGCATGCAAGCCCACAATATGTGAAACCAGGGCCTCTGCGAGGGCTTGGGACATTAATGGTGAAGGCCACCCATCACAAACGCTACTGACATTAGTACGGAAGCTGCATAAGGGAGGTGCTGGTTTTGAGGGGGTGAGTGGGAGCATGTGGCTAAAGACAAGATGGTGGCCCGCAAGAGCGGGGGGGCGGTGCGTCAGGCAAGCATGGAAGGTGAGTGTATACTGGTGGATACAGCCTACCTTTTTGGCCTTGTGATCTCTCCCGCTGGTGCTAATGTTCTTGCGTTGGCAAAGATAGTGGCTGACGATTCTAATGCCTGTCCAATATGTCATTGGTAAGTCTTCACTTTTTTTTATCTTGTCAAGTTTGCCTTTGCTCAATAGGGTAGGCCAGGTCTCCAATCTTATGTAACCTCTGGTTGGGTAGGGACATTTCTGGGGTACCGGGTGAGAAGAGGATGAGTAAGGGGTGTGGGGCTGTCTCAGAAAGGCTGAGCTTCCCTTCCTTCATTTTGAGCCTGGCTGTGCCCAGACCAGGCGGCTTCTAAAACGAAAAGGGAGCCCCTTGTAGAGCCAGGTCTGAACCAGGTTTTTGTATGGATGCATTGTGCCTCCAAATTACCTAGTACAGGGGTCTGTAACATAAAGACATGTTTTGGATTCCAACTCCCATTGGCACTAGCCAGCCTAGTGGTTTGATCATGGGATTTGTACTAGCTGGTGATAATTGACTCTTGACAAGTACAAATGTATGTTTTTATATACAATTGAGGTGGCTAGACTTTATGGTTGGCTAGTAGCTTCCACCTTGAAATGTGTACCCCTGCTACATCTGGCGAAGCACAGGTCGGCGCCCCTTGACCTAGAATAAAGGTACAATGGTGGAGAAACCCCCACTCTCTGAAGAAGAGCATGGTCGGACCTAAGGCCAACCCGAGGGATCAAAAGTGAAACTGGGAGAGGCAGCAGAAACCTCACAACATTGCTCCCCTCCCACCCCCCACCCGGAGCTGCCTGGCACACCAGTGGGGTTCCGTCCGCCCACTATAAGCGTCCACCAGGGAGGGCCGCCACACCTTGTAGCACTAACCTCACCACTCACCAGGCTGCCTTTACGCTTCTCCTGGGACTGGAGCAAGCAAATTCATGAACCCTGCCCAGGCTGCGGTGTACCGCTAGCTGCTGCCCCTCTGAAGAGAACTTCACAAAGGCCCAAGCGGGCTGTGCGTGAAAGCTGCTTCCTGGTACTCTTGCAGTTGTGGGCGGAAGGCGTGGGCACGGAGAAAGGCCGATGGGTCCCGTGATGCCAGGAAAAAGCTGAACTCGTGCCGAGAGAAATGAGCTTCAAGGTCATGCGCTCAGCAGGCGTTGCTAAACACGTGCCCCCACCTTGCAACACTGTCGCACGAGGCCGCTGTAGGAGCTCAGTGACACTTGTCTTTTGTCTAAATTTTGCGAATGAATTGTGTGGCATACGGGAAGTGTATCCATGGAACGTACAGAACAAGAGGTCAAAGTGTCAAATAATGGCAATATGCCCCCCTCTTGCCCCTTCTCTGCACTCGGGGTCGGACTGGGACGTAACATTGTCTCTCTCTGGCAGCAATGAAAGGGTCCCACAGTTGCAAATGCCATTTAATGCCTTTTGTGACACTGGAGGAGGTTTTTGATAAAAATGTGAAGCAAATTATGCATTTTAAACAACGTGTATTCAGTAACAGTGGTCAAAATGACTAGCCGCAAAATGACTAGCCGCATGGTGAAGTAACTTCTCAAACTGGTCCAAATGGGCCCAAAAAGTAGCCCACACTAGCATTTAGTTTTTGGTTCCGGCGTTGCCCTATGGACCAGTCCGAGCTTGTCTGCACTCCATGCACCCACTCGCCCGCCTCCCCTCATTCATAACCTGTACCTGGGTCCTTCCTTTCCTCCACGGTAGTGTGTTTCAACGGTTCTATCAAGATTGACAAACGCAATGCAATACAATGCATTTGAATGACCACCATTAGTTTTGTCCCCCACCACATGCAGCTTTATGCACCTACCCTTCCAATCACCAACCATAGGGTTATATGCCCCCATTACCTGTACAGACTCCGTTGGCAGTCCATGCTTAACTGCGGAAGAGAAACGCAGGTCCTTGCTCAGCATAGAGCTCAGCACAGGAGAATTGGGTCTGAAGCTTTCTTTACAAATGAGCAAATGCTGTCCAGCACCTGCGGGATGGAGCAGTATGTTGGGGCACTGGAATGTTGCCTGCAGGGCCCAGGTTTGAATCCCCAATAGGGGACGAGTACAAAAATGGTGCCCTTCCCTCCTGCCCTGGAACGGTGCTCATGGTCACATGGGGAACAATGGCAGATTTTCAGGGAACAAGGCAGATTTCCCTGAAGAGTAAGGGGAACATTGTGTTCCTGCCCCTGGCCACTTTGACCTCTGCAATACTTGCAACATTTGTCATGTCTGGGCTTTAGTTCTGTAATAGATAGCTGTTCGGACCACCTTAAAATAAATCCGGTCAGCTCTTCTGCCGCAACTGCCCATGTACCAGGACATGCCGGCTTCCGCAGAATAGGCGACACTACAGGCTTTACTTTGTCATTATGCTGTCGCCTTATGGCAGTTGGGCCAAGTAACATGATGGGCACAGAGCATTGCCGTCCAGGTGATGTGCTCGTGTGCCCCTTAGGGCAGCTAGTTTGTGGGTACTAGAGTAGGCGTGGCTTACTCTGTAAAATTGGCGGGAGGTGATTGTAAGATTTCCCATGAAGCACTTGGGCATGCAGAACTAAATGTACTGTTGGGACTGGCACACTTGTATTCTTCATTGCGGGATGTATCCGTCGAAATCATTCATTCTTGCGCCAGTGCAAGATACTCAAATTTTCAGGTTTTTGGCCATAATTCAAGGAAAGGGTTTGAACATTCCAGGCACCTCAAACCTGTCAAGGGTTCAAAGCAGACTAGGGCCCAGCAGAGGAAGGGGAGAACTGCTGCTGCGCCAGCAGGACCTTGCTTTTGCTCCATTACAACCTAGAGTTCCTGATAGAAATGGAAACAAATATTTCTAGAGATGGAGAAGGCTCACTGAAACATTTTTTCTAATTTGTAGGGCTGACCTCCAGACACAGAATAAATGCAGCCCTTTATAAAGAAGCTCCGAACACCTTTTGCAGGAATAACTTTTCTTCCAAAGAGAAAAATACATGTCAGCAGGGGCATTCAACCCCCTACTGCAATGGAGCACACTGGTTAGTTCAAAGCACACACAACCTTTTTAAAGAACAACAATGTAATTCATGACGCAAACAAGAAACAGTAACATCATTGGTGGGCCCCTATATACATAATGTTGTTCCCTGATCGACCACTATATTGGCTGTTTCTTGTCAATCATCTTCCACGTGGTCCTTGGCCTTGCTGATTTTACAACCTGGCAACACAATGGGTTCATTGGATGAAAGACTGCTCCCCACACTTAGACCACGTGATGTGCACTTGGAAATGAGCTCAGTGGATACTCTTGGTCAAGACAGCTTCTCTGAAATGGGAACAGCTTCGTCTGATCACACTCTAGCGTCCCTCCACACCTCGCCCACTGTTGGCCTAAATGTTTTGCTCACCCTGCACACCTTGCAGTACAAATCACAAAGCATTCAGTTTGTGCTCCTCCATTGGCACCTGCTCCCTTCTTGTTTGTGCTCCTCCATTGGCACCTGCCCCCTTCCTGAGGTGTCCACTACGAACACATAAACCAATTGGTCGTTGAGGGATTTAGGAGTTTGGATAGTTGGCACCTGGTAGTTCAAATAGAATGACTGCTTTTTTGGGGGGGCATGCATACTCTAAATCTGGGATACATGTTTTGGCAGCTCCAGGCCTCTACCCTGCCTCCCTTGATTGTCCCTCAGAGATGCGCACAACCATACATGCCCTTTGCTGTTCACATCCCTTTCAGATTACATAGGCCTGCAGTGGGGCACAATAAAGGGTTATGTCTTGCTTGGTGAAATGACCTTCTAGTCTACCACCTGCGGTGGCAACAGGAATGGGAGTGTATTCCTACATCTATCATTCTCTGGTACTGGATCCTGGCCACTCTGGGCCTAGCTTCCAAAATGGCGGTGGTTCAGTATACGTTTTCCTCTTAGAATGCCCAACGTCTACAAACTCGACACTTCCTGAAAGCTTCTACATCCTTTTGTCCCTTCTATACACCCCCTCCCCACCCCTGCGCTACCTCGTGCGATTGGGTATATGATGGTGGGCTCTGAGTAACTTACAAATGTGTGTATGTACTTTTGGAACTTTAAAAAAATGGTAAACTATGGATTTTGGTGACATTTGTGACCGTTCTAACTCTCCTAGCCATAACTCGTCGTTAATGCTTTTCTAGAATTCATGCTGGGTATCTCAAACCCTTCTTACCTAACAAACCTTGTAGCAACATCTACTACTCCACTATCTGTGTAGAGCGCCACGGCTACTGATGCTAAACGGGTGAGCTCGGACTATTCAGCCTGTTGTATGCACTAGATATAAACTCTTATTTATGGAACTCACTTGTATGCACGAGGGAATTTTTCTGTGATGCACATTTATGATTCTTTTCTCTGAAGGGAAACCAGTTGGAGCGATGTGTAGTTTTTTCCCCGGGAATGTTCAAGTTGGTAACACTGAGCTTGAGACCATGTTTCTTGGTTATACATTTTGCATTTCAGCAGCAGCCTAGCTCTCATCCCTTCTTCAGATGTGCACCGACCGCTCATCCTGCACAGGTCTCCTTAAAAATCTGTCTGCTTTTCTGTAAAACTACACTGGCAGTATTAAACCTCGTCCTGAATCAACCTAACCATATATTGCAATTTTAAAAGTAAACGGTTTGCCAAAGGAAGTTTCGTTCACTCTGAAAGGAACACAACAGTATGTGTTTGTATTATTTTGATATTTCAAAACTTGTCTCTTGTACAATTTCAAATACTTTAAATGCCACGCTGGGGAAACGGTTGTAGTCTGAAATCTGAAAGTTTCACTAATTTCATGTGAGCAACTGTTTGACAAGTTGACAAGTGGTTGGTGTTCAGTTTTGGGCATCTAGAAGGGTATACCCCATCATGCAGGACAATCATGGCAACCTAGCTGAGTGGGTTGAACGCCCACTGCAGAGATGTACTTAGTTTGAATCTTGGTGTGACCAACGTGGCGTTTTAGTCTTAAGTCATTAAAATAGGTACTGCCATGTTGGGCAATAATGCCCAGTTGCCACATCTACCAAGGCTGTGTCTTTTCATAATATTAACGTAGAAATGTGTAAGAGTCCTGCACTTGGATTCCTACAGAAACAGACTTGGGGCATGTGCACAAGCAGTAAACCTTTTTTGCGCCGTCTCCTAGATCCCACGATCATGACCAATTGGAACATTAAACCAGATTCTGCTCTGCTGGGCAATGAGCTCCTGCCAGCAGCATCTCTCAGCCAAGGGTGTACATTCCTCAATGTGGGACAGTAATTGCTTGGCCATGGGTGATAGTCTGAATGCAAAGGCACATTTGTATCAATGTACCTAAAGTTGGCATGCAGGCTACTTGCTTTATTAAATCCAGATCTGAAAAATATGCAGACGCAGCGTACTTGGTGTCCCATGGAGGCTCTGGCGTTCTGCTGCTGCTGATGGTGTTTGGGCTCATGTCATTTTCGTTCCCTATAAAATACTGAAGTTTAATTTCCCCGTGACTAATGCAGGACCACGAGGAGCAGATTTAGTGACCATGTTGTGGGTCAGAGGGCTGGCACATTATCTCATCTCACCTGACGTGTAACAGCGCACAGAACTACAGTGGGGGAAACTAAATTCCAGCAAGGCTCTTGGTTTTTGTAGGTGGCCCCTTTGTATTTTCATAAAGCCCTAGATTTTCAGTCAACAGCTCTGTTTTGAGACTTTTTGCTGTTCCCATTGGGCTGGACCCATACATCTCGAAATGCAAAGTACTAGAAGCAAGAATCGAAATGCGGTCTCACTTGGCAACTACTTTCTTACCACTACTGAGTCCCTACTGCATGGAATGGAGGCCGGTGTCATGATCTCTGCAGGACTTGCCCGACTCCCTTGGAAGCAGACCCATAACCCCGGTTCCGAGTGCCAGCCAGTCCCAATTGGGACCTTTTGGACCCTGTCCTGGCGCCAGTGGCACCAGGCTCATAAAGATGCCCAGTCCCAGCGCTGGAAGCGCCGGGCACATAATGCTTGGGTGGACTTACCTGCAGCAGACCATGCTGCTTACTTACCTGCCAGTTGAGCCCCTGATCCTCTTCTGTTTGGGACTACTTTTCCTGTTGGGTGGGGCAGGAGCCACTCCCTAGGTTCAGAACACTGGAACTCTTTTGGAAAGCAGGAACTCTTTTCTCACCTAGGCGAGGCTGTGGAAGGAAACACCTAAGCACTACAGGAGGCTATTTAAACCACACCCGATGGATGAATCTTGCTTTGCGTTATTCTGCATTCTCTGCAGCAGAACGCTCATCGTGTCTTCTGCTTCTGATCCTGGGCCTAAGGGAACAAAGGCTTACCATCCTGGAATCCAGTCTTCAGCAGCACCTGTAAAGACAAAGAAAGAACAGGTTAGCACTACGGTCTTCAGTGGCAGCGCATCTCTTACCTGGTCCATCGGCAGTCACCAACGCCTCGCGCTGCATTCCGGCATCTGAAAGACAAAAGCTTACCAGCTCTTCGCACGCTCCGGAGGCCTTCGGCGCTGCATCCCGCATCTGAAAGACAAAAGAAGGTGCGTTTAAAGACATTGGGCAACTTTATTACTCGCGTGCCATTACTCCTTCCCACGCCGAATCCAGTGGGTATTCCAGCACCCTTCAGCTTCTCTAAAGCTCCGAACTTGTACCTGCAAGATAAAAGGGACAGTTAGTGCGCATCGTGAAGCAGGCTATAAGCGCTTACTTACGTGCTTCCAGGCGCTTCTATTCCTCACGCGGGTTCGATCCTCAACTCTCATCAGCCCGCCATCCGCCATCGCCGGAACCCTGCAAAACAAGAGATATCATTACAAAAGACTTTTAAGACATTTGAAGTGCCCAGAACTTACCGTTCGTGCAGTTAACGACGGACAGCAGTCCTCTGAGGTCAAGAGGCCTGCACCCTTATCCAGTGAAGAAACTGGTTACGGCACCCTGCCCCGAGGCAGATGGGGAGCTCGGCGTTCACTTACCTAAGGTGAGGGCGTTAACCTTTGGGGTTCTACAGGAGAAGAGAAAGGGAGGAGGAGAGAGGCACCCAATAACCCCAGTTCATTAATCCCATATTTTCTATCTGCAGACATCTTACTCTTCGAGTCAGACATACAGTGCACAGAGGTCCAGCCCAAAGAGCCAACCGTGTGTTACACATCACCTTTGAAGATACGGCATTCACCCAGTCAAGACCGGCTCCTCTGCGGGAATCAGGTGAGCGTTACAGCCGGGCTGGATGCGCTATGCACACATATAGCATTGGGGCAACTTGAGATCTGTAAACTGTTCAGTATTGACTTAACAAAATACAATAATCTGCTTGTTGCACGTTTTGTGCATAAGTGTTCAGTTCCACAAACCAGCAACCTTTCTGTTTCACAGGCAGAAAGCAATGTGAAGTCTTACAGTGGGCTATAGCATTACGCCACACACAAGTCCACTGCAGGTTGATAAGTGAACTTGAAATGCAGATGGTCCAATGCACAGTTAAAAGTGACACTTTCAAGGAAGATTTCGAAATGACAAGTAAAAGGGTCACTGTTCTTGCAGGACTGTTCCATTATTTGCTGCTTCATGGACCGCACTTGATGAATAAAAGGACACAGGAAGAAACTTTAATATGGGTGCACAAAGTCATGGTGAGCCATTAATTATCTCGTTCTGCCGAACAAAGCCTAACAAGCCTGACTGAACATCCACCTGATCTGGGTTCCAGATCAGAGGGGTGAGACGTCCCACACACCCCTACACCCGTGGCTTTAGGCGATGGTGTAAATGGTGTGGTGTACTGGCTGCTTTTGTTGGTGGACTCATTTCTCCACTCGGCCCGAGGTTCTGCACATTTTACCCCAAGATATCTTGGGTAGTCAACGCCCATCTCCCCAAAGCTTGTTTTTGTGGCCCACATCCTTCTGGCACCATGGCATTCCGTCCTATTAATTTGCCTTTCTTTATGTAGCCATGACTAAAACACCCGGCCGGCGAGCAAAGAAAACCGCAGGGCTGAATCACGTGGGTCTTGACTTGAATGCCCCACACAACTTGCACGGTGTAGATGGCTGACAACTAACCTGCTTGGTTTGCTGGAAAGTTAAGTCCGCTCAGAGCAGTGGCATGGATGGCCATCCTACACTTAAAAACCACTGTCTCTAAATGCGCCTGAGCTGGTCTGACGTGAAGATGCTGCCAAGGTCCTCCATTTGTTTGTAGGCCCTCCTGAGTAAGCTCATCAAGGCTGCCCGAGAGTCCTGCTCAAAGGCTCTGGTAGTAGATGCAGTTAGCCAGTGTCCCATGTCCATGCCACTCTCCCAAATGCCATCCACTGTGATTGGTAAAGACCTGGGCTTGGTGAATGATGCTCTGTGCAGGACCAATCTTCGACTGGCAGGGCGGTTGCATCAGTTTAGCAACACTAGGATGCTCTGGGTATGCACGAGCTGCTAGAAGCACCCCCCATATGAAGGAGGGGGGGGTCTCTCAACCCATTTGTGTTCTCTTCATTCCTTCCCTTTTTAGTCGTGGCTAACTTTGTTGAAGCAAACTTTGTCAAAGTATTTCTGCTTGTATGGGATTTCTGATTAGTGTGAGCACATTGTAACTTTTTTTCCTTCTTGGTGTACGCAGCCCATCTTTGTTCTGGTGCCTATTGTGACACAAGATCCACCATGTGCACAAAATAGTACAGAGAAGAGCTGATGCAGCATATTTGGTTGACATGCATATGCTACATTGTCATAACACGTTTTATTCTAGTCCTCCTTTTGTTGTAGGTCTGGCCTTTCTCCTTTGCAATGGTGTTTAATCCTAATTGCACATGGCACATCCTTCAAGAATGACCTTCCAGTTCTAGGATCGTCCTTGCATCAGTTAACTCATGTTTACCTGAATGTTGGTCCTCTTTGCATGGACAGAACTGGTAAACTGGGGCTGGATCTTGGTACAACACATCATCTTCATCTTTTTCAAACTAACTTTCAAGCATCACATGCCTTTATATACATGCTTGTGTCGTGCGTATGTCTGTATTCTATATTGGTGTGATCAAGTACTACTTCTTGGGTCTGTGCTAAACTGATTGTTAGGGGTTACACCAGTCTGTTGGGCGTTGTGACCCTGGCTAATTGTGTCTTAAGGATCTTACCCTGATGCCATACTGAATGTTGGAGATCAAATGCATTGTGTGGGCCTTCATAGTGGACTGTGTACACTCTGGACTTTGTGCCTTGTTGCAGAGGCTGCTGTCTCGATTGCATGCTGACCATCTTATCAGGGTTATACAAAGTTTTCCCCATTTTTATTTTATGTGACAAAACAAATTCATGCCTCCTAAATATAAAATGCAATGACCTGCAAAAGCCAAAACGATTGGCTTTGCCAACGCTAGTTTAGTGTTGGTTATTTTTATTCTGCACACAGCCCAACGCTTTATAGGAGTAAAAGGTGGATTTTGAACTGAAAGATTATTAACTAGACTCATTGTTTTTGATTACCAGCACAAAGGGCATTCGGATCCATGCTGCTGAGACAAATGTAAGGCTGGAGACTTGCACCCTCTGAGCTAAACCTGGGCTGTCTGCACTGTTTGTTGCACTGGAGTTTGCAAAGTCCAATTGCAACTACACTGCTTAGGAAGTTCTGAGTGCAAGGCTTTGCGGTCTTTGGGCGGCCGCTTTTTGTCTGCATTCAAAATGTTGGATAGGCCCGTGCCGGGAGCTTTTCACCTTAGACATGTGTTAAGGAAAATCCACAGTCGGCGTCTGGCTTAACGTGGTGACAATTGGTGGGTGGGTCCATGTCACATGCTTATAGGTTCCCCCGTGCTTTCAGGGTCCCTGCTCTTGTTGCTGCACCAGTGGGTTAGCGGTGCATACTAATGTCCATGGGACTGGTCAAGAAGCAAGGGGATTCCTTTGTGAACACTTTCGGGTGGACTACATTTTAAGGGATGGCCCAGCATTTGGGCCCCAAAACTAAATGCATACTCTAGCCTTTGCAGGCTGCCAGATGAGCGCTTTTCGATATCATTTCGGTTTATTCCGAAGGCTCTAAATGGCGAGCAGAAGCTAAATGATCGAGTTCTTTGTTTAGATTCATACAATGGCTTCCAACCCCCTAGAACAGGTAGCTGCAGTATTTCTCTCCGGTTGTTTTGAAGTACCACTCGCATCAACCTTAGCCACCATGGAATGAGGGATCATGGGAGTGGTTATCCAAAACCTCTGAAGAGCCACCGGTTGCAGGCCCTTGCCTTAGAAGGTGCTCTTTTGGAAGAATTTAGATGGCGTTGGTTTTGAGATGCAGAATTCATCTAGTGTGCTGTTGCTGTGTTAATACCACAAACTATGACAAGAAGGCAGTGACATCCCATGGGCAAGTGATGGCACGTCAGCCCGCCGCCATTGATGCATTTAATTGGGTGGGCAATTTGATGCAGTACCATACCTTTGGTGTTCTACACTTGCTCTTAGTTTCTCTTCACCTTCCCTGGTATGCAGTGTATGGCTGCCACTTGGCTTCTGGAAGGCTTTAGAGATCTTTGTGGCAGTGCTGTAGCTCCAAACTATTTTAAAACGCTCAACCAAACTTTCACCAGTCAATCTGTTCATTTGAAATGTAGGGTGCTCACCCATGGTGTTTTGGCTTGTGTGTATAGAATTAGCCTTTTAGTTGGGGGAAATAGGTGGTGTGCTGTGAAGAATTGCTGGCGGTGCCTTAATGGGTCATACAGTAGAAAGTACCGATAGGTGATCAACTTTTCTGCTTGTTTCATTGATCACCTATGGATCCTATGTAATCCATACACCTGCAGCTGGAATCCTACTTTTAATTATCAATGCAAAACATTTTTGTTTAAACAATCCCGGGCACACCTTGTTAAGTCGCAACTCATTGGTTCCTATAGGGATTTTATTTTGTTTAGGGCGCAGGGAGCTCAGACTCCCTACTGAGGTACAATGGGTGTAGCTAACTACTCTTCCAAAAAATGTCAGTCTTTACTATTAAACTGAACTTGGATGGTTTTTGTGCAATGCCTTTTGCACTTTCTGTACAGCCTGGTTTTAAGTGGGAAACTCGGACTAGGCAGACTCCTGGAATTCTTGTTTTTGGCCACAGAATCAAAACTTACTCCCACTCTTTTTTGCAAATGGTGACTGCATGACCATCAGTCTTAACGATCCTCGTCGGCAATTACATGATCATTGGCGCGCCCCCCAGCCATTATGCAACATATGCCACTTATTGTCGTGCTCGGGTCCTTTTTTTAATAGTGTTCTGCGTGACAAAATCCTCTGCTGGTAGTTATCCATGCCTTAATTTCAAGCACTGCCCCATGGGAGTCTGCGAGGCCCCTTTCTCCCCTGCTGCCTCTATTGGAAGCGAGGGCGGGGCGCATGGCCCGTAGGAAACGGGAGTGCATCAGTTTGACTGCTCACACAGCCAATGGAAAAACGTGGAAGCAAGACTCGAGGGAAGTGTCAACTTCTGCTCTACTTCCTGTTGCTGTGTTGGGAACATTCATTTTTCATCAAAGGGTAATTACGTGTTCCTGAATGTGAAGGAGCTCGTCGGTGCCATGTGGCAAGGGGAGCATGTAGTAGTTGTAATGCTCTTCAATGTCAATTCTGGCATATTTTGGCCACCGGCTGAGATGTTTTGCAGTGAAATTGGGGCATATTGGGCTATGCATCATGAAAATGTGAAGAAGCTCCTGTGCACAATTTGTGATCTGGCTTCGTTCTCCCATAGAACAGATTGGTTTTCGTACCATGCAATTTACAAAACTTCCTTTAAATCAGCAAACAATCGTAGTCTGGGGTAAAAAAAAAAAGTCGGTTGCAAGTCATTTCCCTGTCATGAAGTCCCTTGCTCCCACATACACACTGCACACAATTGCTTACTTGCCAAGAGTTTGTGATCAGTATCCAATGGCTAGTGCGCGTTTTGCAGACTGATTGGTTCCTGCAGTGTTACTCCATTGTTCTGCTTATTTTTGTCGAGTAACCATATTCACTGGTGGAAATCTTTAGCAGCCCGGGTGGAATCTAGTATTGGATTGGGGTCAGCATGTTGCAAGTGCCATGAGTATCCAGCACTGAGCAGCAGCAGGTCCATCAAAGTCTTGTTGGAAATCTATCCAAACTGGGAGTCTTAAATGACAGTGTACTGTAGCAATTGCAACATCCTAACTGTAGAGTTAGGCTTCTCATTATAGACCTTTCAAACACAACCTACACACTAAGTATGTTGAAAGGATGCAGATGTAAGTCTCGACACAATCGTGGCATGTTTTTGGATATAGACTTTATTAATAGTGAGGGTTGGACAAATGCCCCTATAAGAGCGATTTCCCTGCCTCAAAGGAAACCAGTGAACTTGTCAGGAAGTCTGAAACTAACAAATGTCACTGTCGTGTCCAAAAACCTACTACTGTCCCTAAACTGACCTATAATGGAATGGGTGTCGAACCTCAATATGCCAAGTGTTGTCGACATGGAGGAATCCATCAAGGGACACTTTCAAGTTCTAGACAGACTTATTTTATACATTTGTGAGGCGCCCAAACCTGAAGGTATCGCGGTGCTAGAACCAAGGTAGTGTGAGCAGTAAAGGTCACATTAAGATGCCCAAATGTCCATAGTCTGAATGTATAAGCTGATCGTCATGAAGGTGTCATCCATACTTGTCAGCCATGTTTTAGAATTTTTCTGAAGGTCAGATATGATGGTTTGCCTTTGATGAAAGGAGGGTGTAGGTTCCAGAGAGTGGGGGCAGTGGCCACAAAGCTGGCTCCACCAGCTGACTTCTTGTTGAATCTGGGGGTGAGTACTGGAAGGGAAGAGGATGAGCGTACAGGGTGTGCAGTGGACTTTCTGTGTAGGCAGCGGTTAACATGGGTAGGAGCAACATTGAGAATACAGCGGTGATCTTTTTACTTTAGTCCGATCTCTGGGAGCCAGTGGGCTTGGGTGAATCCACTTACGTGGCACCAGTGGTCCAGGGATGAATATCTGTTTTCAAACCATCAATCGACCCCACACCTATGGTACACCAGAAGGGATCCAAACAGACTGGAAACAGAAGCAAGTTATACACTTCCTTGTTCAATTTTGGTAATGTGAACGGAACGGCAGTCTTATCTCTGAACATTTGTGAATAGTTTGTTGCAACACAACAAAAATACAATTCTCGAATGATAAAAGGGACTGTCCAGTAAAGGTTGTTTCCACATATAAACTAGCACACTACAGAATACAACACACCCTGTAAAGGAATGCAGAGGACCGTTTCAAAGTAGGAAAAGGTGTGCACTCTGGATACTGACAGGAGGGTAGTCTGTATAGTAATTGCAATAGTTCAAGGATACTTGGTTTCAACTTAAAGGGAACAATGGGTCATAAAATGCCACTAAGTCTTGATCAGGGGGACAGAACAACAATGTACCTTGTGCGTGTAGAGGTTCTTGGTGCTCGACAGTGTAGTCCAGTTTCAGGGCGCTTTGCAACTTCTGCGGGTGTCAGGCAGTTCGGTGAGGCTGGACAGACTGCTGCAGGCTGGCCTACACAGTGGAGCAGGGTCAGGAATAGTTGTCTCAGTGCTGGTCAGCAGTTATGAAGCACTGGACAAGCCGTCTCGGGCGGCTTTAGGGACTGTGGTGTAACAGTCAGCAGTTCAGTTGGTTGCAGCTCGACTGGCTCGAAATTGTCCTTTAAGCCAGACGTCAGTAGATGCTTGTCGATACACTCCTAGCTTCTTCACTTGGCTTGTGTTGTCCTTTAAGGCTGACGACCAAAAGCTGAGGAGAGTGTTGCGGGTAGCTGCCTTGTCCTTGGTTTGGTTCAGACTCTAGCTTGCTGCAGAGCATAGCAGGATGCTGACTGGGTACCAGTTCTGCAACTGCTGAGGGGGGGTCTTCTGGATTCAGCATCTCCCTCTGTTCCATGGGAGATCTTGCTTCCCTCTTGGATTTCCTGGCCTTCCTTCACTGGCGGAAGCTGTATGGCAGACGATTTTCAGCCAGGGTCCAATGCTGAGCTCTTGTTCCTTGCAAAGTCTCAGATCTGCTCAAAGATGGGCTAGGCCCCCTTTATTAAAGCCAAATGTGCCACAATGATTGGTGTAGGGTAGGCTTACATTAATGAATATATCCTGGGGCCCCACCAACAATCTCCTGTATGCATGAGGTCATAACCAGAGTGCTTTGCAACAGGAAAGGTAAAGGGGTGAAAACATCGAATACAAAGTCCCACCCACCTTCCTGTCTGTTGTGGATCCAAGAGTCCCTCTAGTTAATGGAGCTCTCTGTGGTTCCTGATTAAAGTGGCGGGTCTCCCTTTAAGCTGTAGTGAGAAAAGATTGTGTGTCTGTCAATCCACATACTCCTACCTTATGAATGTGGGCCCCCTAATCAAGCAGTCCCAGACATAACCTTTCACTGTCCAGTGATACTAAGGATGGGAGGTGGTTTTAGGTTGACACCGTGCATATCCACGTTTGTTGGGGGTCTCCCTTCTTTAACCTCTACAGCCAGGCCCCATGTGGGCTTGTATACTGTTAGTTTTCTGCAGGGCTCAACAAAAGGCCCGGGCGGATCCATGCAGCATTTGATATTAGGCTTGCCATGGCAGGAGGAATGTTTTGCCCTTCCCCTTCTGAGATGACATGGTGTACTCTTGGCTGTCATATCCCAACTAAATGACGGGGGGGGCGCCTATGTGTCGTGGGGTGAGCCTAGAAAAATGTGTGCAGATTGGCCCCACACATTTTCCAGAGGTTGATTTACCATCATTCAACTTCATACATTTCGAAAAAGTCAGGCGAGTGCACACCCACCCTTTGGATGGTTGAATTCCTCTCAGGACGGGCTTGTCTGCCCTGTGACATATGGTCAGTGTTGTGCCCCAGGCAGCTCTGAGGGCGTTGTTTTAAAGTAGTTGAAGTTTTGATAGATTCTTGACAGTTGTGTCTGTGAGTAGTGTTCCAGTAGTCCAGTTTTCTGCCTATGATGGCTCTAGCGAGCGTAAGGCAGTTGTCTGGTGAGATTGGTAGGTTTGGTAGTCGAAGTTAGGGTGTTGATGATCAGCATCTAGGTAGACCCCAAAGGTATTTGTGGCTCGAAACGGGGAAGGGGTTACCATCTAGGGTGAAGAACTTGCAGGATCTAGGTTATTCAGGTGGTGCGGTGAGCAGCCAATACATTTGTTTTATTGCTGAGGCAGAGGTGGTGATTTGACATCTAATTCTGAAAAAAAGTATACATTGATGAATTCAGCAATGGTGGAGCAAAGTTTCTTCTGCACAGTTGGAAGGTTTGAGGAGTTTAATGGCATCTGCAGTGGTGACTGAGGAGCAATGGAAGGGGGCCATTGGCTGTGGGGTAGTAGGTGTGGAGTGGGTGGGTTGGAAAAATTTATTTTTTTTGACAATTTTTTTTTGTTTTGTCCGAGTGCTGACAGAATAGAAGTGCGCCATGCTTTGTTTTTAGGAAAAAACAGGGAAGGGAAGTTGCAGCTCAGTGGAATTGGGGTCTCTGGTTCTTAGAGAATTTTGAGTAGCTCTTTGCCTTAATGACCCTTGTGTTAATAAGAGTTTGTTTTGGTAGAAATGAGGACAGCTTTTGAGGTTTTCGCAGAGAAGGCATCTTTGGCTGTGGAGGTGTGAATTCTAAAGAGATGTTCAAGGGCACGTTTGTGTCTTTGCAGGGATTGTAGTTCCTCTAAGAACCAGTTATTGTGGTGTTGTAACTTTTGTAGAAATCATGGTTTTTGTTATGGGGCATGTAGGTCTAATGCATTTAGTAAGGTGTAGGTGTCGACATGTGATTGAGGATCGCCATGGTTTGTGTGAAGTAGGCAAACTCGAGATGGTGGGAGCTAGTACTTCATTAGTGAGCTTGCTGGTGTTCCAGGCTGTCGGTGGTCTGCTAATTGGGGCATAATAAAAAACCGCATAGTCGCATGGAGCACACACTGTAACACTGGTTATTACAGCTGGGTGAGCACAAAGGATTCGCTCTGATCAAGAGTCGGACATCTGGATGGACTATGAACAGCAGTTTTATAACTAATACAAAAGTCAGGAGAAACGCTTGCAAGTTGAAGGATTTAATTTTCTTTCTGTGCTTCCCATGGATTTGATTGGTTTGCAATCTCCTACACCCCCTCGATAGTTACATTAATTAGTGAAAGCGTCGTTTGAGCAAACTGTTCAATGGGTTCCCAGCACCCCCCCATCTGGAGCCACATTTTATTTACAATCCATCTTGTGCCTAGTTCACAGTACATTTTCCAATGGGATTTTGCCATTATAAAATGCTTCTATGAATTGGGCCCCTTGGTGTTAATGAAGCAACACGTGTGCTAACCACCAGAACTTTAATGCACTGTCATTGGTCAGCACCATTGAACAGGACACAAGACACCCTGCAGCTTATGGGAAAGGGGACGTTCACACAATGCCTGTTAGATGACCTTCGCTGACTGTGTGGAAGATACTTTGAGGGGTGGCTCTCATCAGAGCTTAGGAACTTGTTTGGTCCTCCCAGGAACACCACTACGTCCATTGTTCCTTTCCCACTGCTGCCTGCGATGGGCATCAGTGGTCATGTGACCGGCACACTGGTACAGACCCACCCTCCCCACTACCATGCAGGGCGGCTTGTTTGGCTGACTGCCTTGAAGTTACATCACCCAGTTCCAGTTTTCTTGGAGTAAATTGAGCCTCCTCCCCTTTACACATCCCTGTCCTTGTGGTCACGTCTTTTGAATTGGAGTTTACCAGATCCAGCCCACTCCAAGGAATTTTCCACTACGTGTATTAGTGATTGTGCTATTTTGGTCACCCCCCTCTTTTAGCTAATCCTAGAGCAAGGTGTTGACCAAGTTTACATCTAATGTATTGTTACCCCCCACCATTCCCGGTGAAGTCATTTATCCAGTGTCTGTGGCTCAGAGTATCAGTGTTATTCCCCATATAGCCACCCCCACCATGCATCTTTACTTTGGTAGGTGGGCCCCACTGTGTGGCACTGAATTAGCACTTAGACACTGATGGGGAGGGGAGGGGGTGCAGAGGTCTGGCTGGAGGGTATGTGATCATGTGGAATACTGTATTGATGACCGACTGGTCAGACCAGGGGGAGAGGGTTGATGGCTGTGATGGAGAGATTGTTTTATTGCATTTATTTACAGCCCAGACCTGGAGGTCTCAGAGCACATGTACAATGGCAGGTAGCATAAACAGCATCATTTAGTCATAAGTTTCCTGAAAAATGGGTAGGAAGGCTAATTTTTGATTATGCTGAGAAGGGAGTTCCAGGGGGTTGGCGCAGTGAGGCTGAAGCTTGCGCCATCTGTTCCCTTAATTTTAAATCTAGGAGTCAGAAGGGTGAGAGGATGCAGATCATAGAGGGCGGGCTTCGTGGAGATAGTGGTTGAGGTAGGAGAGTGCACCATTGTAGATGCAACCGTGAGTGATTGGCAAAACTTTATGCATGCTTTAATATGTAGACAATGGGCATCTCGTCTGGCTAGTGAGATCTGATCCAATCATCTTGGGCCCTTCTTTCTCTAAAGGCCCTGTTTTGCAGAAGTTGAGTTTGGAGGTTCTTGGTAGATGTGACTGTGAAAAGAGTGTTGCAGTAATCCAGTTTGCTGCCTATAATGGCTCTAGCAAGTGTTATAGGCATTTGTCTGGTGATGGGCCGTGTCTAACGGCTGTGAAGGACGCCAGAGCATTGACCCATTTTGTCATGTTAAGTTCTGCGTCCAAATAGACACCAATAGTTTTAACATGCTTGAAACCCAATGCCATCAATGGTGAAGTGGCGAAAGCAGGGGCAAGGTTATTGAGCCGATGCAATGAGTAGCTCTGTTTTGTCATATAGGCAGAGGTGTGTGTTGGCCATCCAGTTCTGGATGACCCCAAAAATCGGGTGCCTGCATCGAGGGAGTGGTTGCCTGTAATGGGTACGATGATCTGGGTGTCATCCGCGAAGGTGGTATAAGGGATACACAGGTTTTGTATAAATGTTGTGAAGAGTGGGGGAGATGCAGGAGCCTTGCGGGACACAGAATGGGATTTGCCTTAGCATCGCCAATGAACACTCTCGATGTGCGATCACTGGGGAAGGATTTTATCCAGGGGACTGCCTCGGTGGAAAAGTGGCACTTTGTCAAGATGGGCTGATCTAGAACATCATGGTCAACCAGGTTGAATTCTGCAGAGGTCCAGTAGAAGCAGGATGGGCAAGGTTGCCTGAATCACTGATACTATCTAGTTGGATCTTAAGGTTGAAGAGTGCTGTTTCTGTATTGTATTTGGATAAGAAGTCGGACTGATGATTGAGGATCCATTCAAGGATATGCAGCCTTTGGGGTGAGTGGGCGAGGTAACCATTTGGCTGAGGTTCATTTTAGAGAAGGTGCTGATGACGGCAGCTGATGTATAGTGCGCATGGTTGTTGAAAATCGGGATGAGTTTTGTTGTCAGTTTGATGGTGGGGATTAGAAAGGGTAAATCGGATTCAGTGGAGCTCAGATTAGGGTGTCGGTAATGAGGTTGAGAATAGATTGAGAATTAAGTGGCTGTTTGGTAATGAGTTCAAAGCCTGGCAAAGTGGGTGTGGGGAGCTCTCTGATGGCAAGCTCGATTTGAATATGTGGTCTACTCTGCCACCTGGTTTTGCTGGCCAGTCTGAGCTAAGGATCAGGTATCTGTGGGGGGGGGGGGGATACGTAGGGAGAGGACTGGCCCAGCCGTATTGTGTAGCCAGGTTTCTGTGACCGCTAGGATTTCCAGGCGTTTGTCTTCAATGAGGTTGTGACTATCGATTGTGTGTGTGCTCATCGAACGCACATTGATGGAAGTGTAAGCTGGTGGTGTGCATGGGTGCCGGAGGTTTAGCGGGATGTGGTCAGGTGGATAATCTGGATTTTCTGTGGAGGCCGATGATGGGGATGTGCTGGTATGGATGTGGGCATGGGGGAACAGTAGCAAATTAATGTGTGGATGTGTCATTGCGGACCGAGACATGTCTTGGAGGGTATGGGTTTGGTGTAGGTGGGAGCTGTGTAGTGAGCGTTCATGGAACGAATGAGAAAAGATGGTGGCAGGAAATGGATGGGTTGGGTAAGGTGCGTCAACTAAAATGATTCCTGGATACTAAGGCATAGAGTAGGGCAAAGAGAAGAGTTCTGGGGAGGAGTGGGTAGAAAGCATGTGGGGGGTGGATGGAGTAGGGGATATGTGACCGGAGTGGTTTAGGGTGGAGCGCATGCTACAGCTGCTAAAGCAAGAGCATGCTTATCTGTGGCTGGGAGCAAAGGGCGAGGCCAGATGTAGGTATGAGCAGGAGTAGGTCGAGGGGTCTGGTAAGCCAGTGGCGGTTGCTGATGGGAGCGGTGGTTGCTGGTTGCTCCAAATCCGTGGTGGGGGCTGGGATCGGTGGTAGGACATAGCAAGTGGATGCGCTCCACACCCAGGCAAGGGCTTTAAAGGCGGGACTTGCGGGGGTGGGGGGCACCTTTGCCTGCCGACGAGTAGTCTGGCTTGGATTTTGCTGGTCTTTTGGGAAGCTGAGTCTGCGGCAGCCATCTTGCAGGGGAGCGAGTGCTCCTGTGTAACATATGGAGACCTGATGCGCTACAGATGGGGTGCAGTGTGGTGACTCCAGGACATTAATCAGATGTGGTTTCCTTTGGATGAGATGTTTCTTTGTTGGGGATCCAGTTGAGGCACAAGTCCCCAGTAGCAGGAATGCCAGTTTCCACATGGTTGGAGTTCCTAGTTTCTTACATTGCAATGGCGAGTGGCAAGTGTAAACTTAGTTGCCTGAAATAAACCAATTGTGTGTGCAGTAACGAGAAGCACCTGCAGTAGTCGTACTGCAGATAGCGGCAGAATTGCTTTTCAGGTAAATTCGTGCAGTACGCATGTGCTTGCACTGAGAATGCCACGCGCCTAATGCACATAGCCTATACATAGACTTTGTTCTATTCGGCCAAGCATTACGGGCTGGGGTGCTGTTTTTGAGGTGGAGTCTGATTTGCATAGGTGTTCCCTACTGTGATGGCTTGGCAGGTGAAAAACGATGGTCTGGAGGGTTGCCCGAACTGTGCCCCGTGGTCGATACCAAACCCTTCAGCCATCACCTTTTTGGTTTTGATTTCTTGTCCATTCAGACCCGGAATTGAATTAAAACGTGCGCTCAGGAAGAATGGAGATTCCATTTGGGCCCGCTCATTGGGGTAGCGCGTGCCTAGGCTGGAAATCTGCTAAGGCTGATCACCTCTGGAACTCAAATGTATTCTTTTGGCAGGAAGCCTGTGAGGAAGGAGGCCGGCTTCCTGACCTCGGAACCGGAAAGCACATGCTAGTGGTGGACATTGTTTTACATTTCAAGTGGGGAATGTGCATGCCAATCATGGGAGTGGTGCAAAGGGCGGGTCCTAGAATTCCCTTTCAAACCCTTCGGGCTTGGGACACGAGTGGAGCATGTTTTCAGTCTAGTCCTTTTGATTACTTTGACTCTTAACATGAACAAAAGCTGAACTAGCTCTTCCTGTGGGCTGTAACCCAGTCATGGGCAATGTGTTTTAGCTCTGTGCCCTACCGGCCAGTATCATTGGTATAATGGTCCCATTCCAGGTCGCTTGTCCACTGTGCCTAGGCAAGGTTCACAGGGCTGCACCTCGCTGACTCTACAGAGGGTGCTCCGAGGATACTGTGGTCACTCTTACTCTCGGGTTTCACCAGCATTTCCGGTTGGACTGCCCCTTTGGTGGGAGGGGGGATAATTGACTGATGCTAATTGGAAATTGGGGTAGTACAAAACTAAAATGTTATGGAGAGACCCCCTGTGACTTGGGCCCACAGAGTAAGGTTCTTGCTTTTCTTAGATTCGTTTCTCGTTGTTGGCTGCTAATGGACATGTTGATGTGCTGAAAGACTGCCAAAAGTGCATGGTATTTGCGTTGCATAACTCCCCCACCCGGGAGGCTGGCGGCACAAGGTATAATTCATGTCGTTGCTTTGCAAGGCCACTATTGCAAGGATGGCATTGCAAGGCCACTATTGCAAGGATGGCATTGTTGCAGAAAGGGGGCAGGGCAACTGGCGAGAGATGCCGGACTTCCTGGTGCTGCGCAAACCTAGACTTTTTGTTTCACTGTCCTCTTCCTGGCCTCATTCTCAATTTCTTCAAATCTAGCAACTATGACAGTGCGTTGCCGGGGGGAAGAGGGGGGCGTCTTTGCCTTTTCGGATTTGTGGAAACCACGCTCCATCGACTTGGTACCCGGAGCCCTGCAATAGTGTTTCAGAAAATGCAGTCGCTGGTCGTGGGGATGAGGGAGGCGGGGCGGGGGTGGGGGGGCAACATTTGTTTACACACAGCTGCCTAGTGACCCAAGCCATTAATTTTCTTCTCCTGCATGGCATCTTATGGATGCTTCAGGTGATGGCGGCATCAGAGTAGGCTTGGGGCAGACCTGCCCTTTACCTGCCCCTGGGTAGTGAACCAGCTTCAGAAAGCCAGGGTGTATAGATCGCCTGCGGTGTTGCTAGGTCTGGAAAAGATCTGGGGCCACACTGGATTGTTGGGACTTGGGGCTAGCTAGCCTTTTGGTTTTAGACCCTGAGATTCTATCTGGGGCTGCAACCAAAAGACCCAGGGCTATAGACCTCTAAGCCCCCTCCCCGCCCCCCGGCAACGCCTCTGCATATCGCTCAACCCCCTAGAACAGCAGTGTTTGTTCCCCAGCAAGAGTTTGCCCGTGGGTGGCAGTGTGCATGGTGGCGGCTGGACAGACCTGGTCGCCACTAAACAGCCACCATTGATTGCCTATTTGGCATTGGGATGGGAGGACTGTGCCAAGTTTGTCATTCCCTTGGATTTGAGCAAGCAGCCAATGGCGCTTATTTCGAGTGGCCACCGTCTGTCCACGAATGCTGGCATTAAGGCACTCGCTGGATATAAGATGACTCAAAGAGCCAGGTTAAGTAGATATTTCAAAATCTTTCTGTTGGGGGGGGGGGGGGGTTGCATTGCTCAAGATGCAGTGGCTTTGAAAAGTGGCGTGGCGCACAATTTGGGGGCCCCACTGCAAGCCATGCAGAGGGTCCCCCCTACCAGCTTGGGAACAAATCACGGGTTGCGACACACTCGGGGGGGGGGGGGGGGGGGGGGGGGGGGGGGGGGGGGGGGGGGGTATAACTGGTAACTTAGCCAGACATTACCTCAGTGTCCCACTACCTTATCCCAGTACTTGTGTATGAGGCGCTTTAATACACAAGTACTGGGACGAGGAAGAAGGCTAGTAGTAAGAAGATTGCCAATAAGTAAACAGCATAAAACACAGGCAGCGGTGCAACACCATTGATCTGACTGGGCTTCCACCCCCCCCCCCCCCCCTCTAACCCCCCCTGAAATTTTGGGCTATGGCGACTCAACCTGGCTGACCTACAGAGCCATTGCTGGACAGAAGGACACCAATGTTAAACGACACCTGGGATTTGCCATTAAAAAAAGGCCCAGCAATTACTAACGTAAAACATTTTACCATTAGTACTTGCATTCAAATGCATACTTTTTTAGGCAATTGAAATAGTGATGTGGGTTTAGTACTTGCATGCCAGGGGAATGATTGGAAGGGTAGAGGGGGGGAAAGGAGACCACTCATTCTCACAGCTGTCTATAAATGGGTACTTTCAGACTTAAGGAGAGTTAACTGCTTGTGACAACGAAGAATGCGTAAATAAGTTGACTGCCCCCACACAAATAAGCTTGCCCCTCCCCACTGCCTGTGAAGTTGGCGCATCTCCCAACCTATGAATGGTTAGTCCCCCCTACTGAAATGTAAGTTTCCTTGTGCCCTTAACACAAGCATTCACCATTCACCCACCCAGCCAATTAAGGGTGTACCCTTTCACTATACAGGCACACACAGGCAGCCACCCGTACGTTAAATGAGCACCCTTTCACCAAACACTTGCACACCCAGCCACCCATAAATCATGTACTCGCTCCTACACATTACATTATATACGTACACACATTTAAATAAAATACATGTTCTTCCTTTAATCCGTTGGTCCAGGGAAGGGGGGCTTCAGCTCCCTGCAGCATCCAGGAATGTGTGTTCCGTCTGCAGAGGATCTGGAGGCTTCATCTCATGGGGTGGAGGAGAGCCCTATTACTTTAGCCTTCATAAATACATTATTTCCGTTACCGAACCATAATGGAAATAATTTTTTTATGAAAGAGACTACAAAAAACTATTTGATGTCCTAGGGCTCACCGCACCCCAGACATGGAGGCTTCCATGTCATGGGTTGGGGGAACCCTCAGACTTCAAAAAGAAACGCATGTTTTTTTGTAATCACTCAGCCTTAACAGAAATAATTTCTATAGGAAGACAAATTGACTTAAAAAAGAAACCATTTTTTGTTGACAGGCCATCAGTAAGTGCTTGAGGGTTTCACTTTCGGATTCTTCCTTACACCAACAATCACTTACGCTTTTAGATAACTGACCATGATCTGCTTGGTCAGATGCAGGTTCCAACAAAAGCGCAAAAAATGCATGCTTTACAGGTTTAGCTGGTTAGATGGATAAAAAGGAGCCAACGTTACCTAATTTTTTATGACCCCCTCCCCACCCCCCCCCCCCCGCAGATGGATTAGAGAGGGATATGCATGCAATTTGGTTGTTTGAATCCAAATGTTTTCATATAATTCTGAAACCTACCAGGATTTTCCCATAGCTCAGCTACCAAACTATTCTTCTTTTAAAGGCCACTACACAAGTCATAGACTTCATCCAACCCTTTGCAACTCCTAGACTTCCACGGTATGACATTTTTCTCATCAGGCAAGAATTTCCAATGTGCTTTAGCTTGCAAAGATGCAGCTTGGATCTAATTGCATCGATTGACACTGAATTAGAAACTTGCAAAACCCTTCTCCAAATCAAAGCTTGAAAATTGTGCCAATTTGTCCAGAGTAGACCAAGGAACATTGCATTATTTTAGTCTTTTCTGGAGTGCATGATTATGCATATCGGCAGAAAAGGCATTAATGAGTCTTTTGAGTCCTACCAGAGTACAATAAAAAAATCAGTCATCCATGTAGGACAACCAAAAGGGTCTTAAAGGATGAACTCTTGTGGAAACAAAGGTTGCAGGTTTCAAATAATCCCTTATGTCCGATAGTTAGGGATTAAACAGTCGGGGAGCCAATACGCATCCCTGCTGTACACCTCGAAACGTAGGGCTCACACGATGGAGCGTACCAGATTGATTTCAATCTCACTTGAATAGTCGAATGTTAAAATGGACCCACTATAAGCCTTAGGAGAACATGCGGCACATCCCACTGATGAAGCTCGGCCCAAAGATGCTCCTGTTCCACAGCATCAAACGCTGCAGTTAAATCAGTTGATGCTATGAATACTAATTCATGTTACTTCCACGCAAACTGTTGGATACTTTTAACATTGCATTCAATGAAGTACCCATTTTTCTAAACGGCCAACCCTACGAGCACATGCTTCCAGATGGGACAGCAGGATAGATGCAAACACCTTGCTGTCTGCATGTAGAAGGGCAATGGGTCTATAGTTTAGGGGACACAATTGTTTTTTTTTTTAATTGGGGTTTTTCTGCTCAAGATCAAGGACCAGGAAAGGGATGCAGACACACCCCACCATTAAACCGTGCACTGTTGAGTTGTTGCCCAAGGCTCAGCCATTTGTAGACCAAGTTAGATAGTTTATTGGGCCCTGGGGCTCTGGGAGTACACCAATCTTCACAATAGCCTCTAAAATTGAATCTTAATTAAACAAGGATAGGTCCATTCTATCATTCACATCCCATTTTGGTAGTTGGACACAATGCCCCCAGAGGTCTTAAACGGGGTGGAAAAATGAAGGACCCAATCGCACTCTATTCCAGCATCCAGTTGTTGACCAGATTGAGGCTGATCCATGGTGTTCATGAGGCGCCTTGCTTCTGCATCCTCCTGATCCCTCATACCACAGCTGTGTCTAAGGCCATTCCTATAACTTTGACACATTTAATCTGATCCATCCTATTTTCAAGGGTAATATCAAACCTTTTAAGGACCTCACTGTTTATTTCCCTACTACATCTTCATTATAGATATGTGGATGACTCTTTGACATATTCCTCCTCCCCAAAGGGCGGTGGCAGGGATTCCTCAATCAATTTCTCTATAAAGATCTCAAAATTATTCAGAGATTACACAGTTTTGCCACCCAGGAAAGCCTGCTGGGTTCACACATGCCATTGGGACCCCTATTATCCAAGACCTCGTCGGAGTATCCGAAGTTGAACACTACAGCCAATTAAAGTGATCACTAAATGAAGGGGAGGCAGTCGTTTAGTTACACTTGTCAAACAACCAGCTATCTACAAATATATAATTGATAGTGGAGTTTATCGTACCATTTGTCCAGGCCGGATGCTACGGTAGATCACCCTGAACCAATCTGTTCAATATAGGCCCAAACCCTTCCAACAACTCTGCCATTGGTTCCCCCCTACATCGTTTGGCTGTCAGCACTATACCATGTCCTGGGTTTGTATTTTGAAAATGTAATCCGAGACAATTAGAATTTAGATCATACAAGCAGAATCTGTCCATCTAAATATTGATCTCGCCAAATATTAATGCATTCAACCAAATATCCTAAAACTAATTCCAGATTTGAAATCTTCTCATGACATTACACATTTATTAAAACAAGAGTGATAACCAGTCTCTGTATTTATACATGGGTCAATAAGGCACCAAAGTGAGACTCCAAAGTCCTCACAGGGTTAAGATCTATCCCTGATCTGACAAGGGTCAGGAGTCACCATATGCAGAGCCCGTATCCCTTCGTCTGGCAGCTGAGATGCCACCATGTATCCATCATACACAGGGAGACTGAAGCCACGTTTCTTGTAGGCAAACCACCCTATAGGCCTACTTTAGGATTGGAAAATAAATGGTATTCCCCCGCTTATTCCATGATAACATTAAGAACCCACCATCTCCCCCAACAACTGAGGTAAGAGACTGTTTAATAGCCTTGCTTTGTTTAAGTAGCCAAGACAAGTCTCCTCAAAAATCTTCATTTAACTTTTTAAAGCCAACATTTCACTATTCAAATGCTGTTCACACCGACCCTTGATTCAGACTGCCGTATTCCCCTCCCCATACTGAGATAGATCGAAGCCAAATACCTGAAGCGACGCATGCTTATGTAAAATAGTATCAAAAATACATTTGAATTAAAATAAATTGTATTCCTCCTTTTGTCTCCTTGTTTCGGGAGGATAGCTCAGCAGCAGCGTGCTCGCGTTGGAAGCAAGATGAGCAACACAGGTTCGATCCCCGGGTCCGCACTTAGTAAACTGCGAGTATTAAGCGAATCATAGAAATAAACCCTCTTTAAAGTAGATATCCCTGCTAAACTTGGCACTTCCAACAACAGTCGGAGAACATTTGTTCGATTAAGAGTCACCCATCTGTTCTCAGGAGTAACACTAGGATGGAGCAAGGGCAGATGTCTTATGTGCACCCCCCATTGTCAGTTTTCGTGAGCCACCTAATACACCTGGGCCTAGTGGCCAATGCCCCGAGTCACCAGCCATATTTCCGTTTGATAATTGTGATGGACAGAGCAGAAAGCCCCTTGCCTGTTCACGTTGAATCTGCGAGGGGTGATCACAAACGTCCTGTAACGCAGGTCATCTTCGAGGGACTGCTAAATAATGGCCTCATCCGGGGTGCATTTGCTTGGTTGGTCTCACTTGGCAAAGTCACCACAGGGCAAAGGTCAACCCCCCCATGAAAACATCAGTTAAAGGGGTTTTCATCTGTGAGGTTTCCTTATTGTTCAAAACGATAGTACTTTTTTCCCCATTGGTGCCAGTTGCCATGTTCTTCATGAGATTTGTTGGTAAATCTCTAGAGGTGGGTCTGGTTAGCGCCATTTTCATCGCAGGTTGGGACGGCAATGATTTCAGAAATCGACATGCCGGAGTATTTAAATTTAAGGCAGAATAGTTTTTGGTGGTTCTCGGCTCCAGAGCTTTCCATTTCTCCCTTTCAACAGGAATAGAGGTAGGCACGTTTTTTCCCACTGTGATGGACTCGGTAGCTCCCCCTCTTAACGGGGGTAATCCATCCAAGTGAACAACCTTACTACCCAATATCACAATATGGGGTCATAATGGCGCAGTTGGGCCCCACAGTGGCAAGTGAGTTGTAATTAGGGACACTGAAGGCTCGGCACTGGGATTCGCCAACCCCTCGTTATGAAATACATCGGCCTTGCAGTAAAGAACGCTGTCCGAAGCGGAGTCCAAAAGGGCAGAGGTAGGAGGGCCACCTGTTGTAACAACTTCGGAATCAACTGATCTGTTACATGCGGCCCCCACCCTTGGCTCAATGGTGAAATCCCTGGTTGTTCGGCCTGCAACATAGTCGGGTTTTTTCTGAAGTATTTCCTGTTGTTCCTAGGCCATGATTAAACGAGTATTCTTTTACCGATGCATGAAGTCTGATATTCTCAGATCAAGAGAAGATATTCCAATAGTACTGAATTCACCTTGGTTTCAACTTTCAGGCTTTCATACAAGGAAACCATAATACATAACCGATTGGTGGAAATCAGTGTTCCCATGAAGGCATCCCCACTTTATACATTACCAAAGGCACATCAGATTTCCTTGAAGGCAAAAGAGGGTGAGGAATCAATTGACGAAAAAGGGTGCATACCGCAGAGCCATTTCCGGTGGAGAACCAAAACTGTCCATCCACGGCATGTGATGCTGGTGAAAAGCCCCCTGTGATATGGGTGTTACTATAGACCTATACAGTACTGCTAGACCCTGTAGGGGTACTAACACCGTATTCTTCATAAATGTCACAGCGTCATTCCCTTTTGGAATAAAAAAGGAAGTGATCAATTTGGAAGTTATTTTAGTCTGTACATTCTGTATCGCTACATGGGGCGAACACCTAATTTTCACATCCCCAGACAGAGCTGCTTCGGGCAGAGTTACCGCTTCTCTAGGAGGGAGCCATGGCAAACACGGTCTATGGCAAAGATGGGGGCGGAATATTTATTGCTGCCAACAGCTCCAGCTGAGATTTGGGGAGGCATGTTTTGCCTACTGCTCAGTAGTACACCCCACAGCAAAAATGTGCAGGCGTGGCACAACAGTGAAAGAGCTGGGAGAAAGAAAAGGCAAATGTAGTTTACACCGCTCACCCCCTCAACCTGCGGGACTGCAGGACTCGGCTGGACTCTTGCTCCGACACTCTAGAATCGGTTCCATGTCATATTAACAAGTTAAAAAAACCAACCTTTTTAACTAAAGACCTTTCCCGAAAAATGTGGGGGGGTCCCCAATCCTCCGTTTCCCTTTGTTTATAACCCCCATATATATTTAAAATGTGGTATTTTTACGGTAAAACGATTCGTTAAATGTTTTTCATTACCTATTCGGTAATATCACTAGATACCTTTTTTTCAGAATCTTGTTTTCAGCCAACTGCATCAAACTTCCTGAACGAGAGGCCACTACTTCCGTGATCACAACCCTTTGGATGTTGAGTATTTAAATATACTGCAAGTATGTGTGGTTCAGATGTACCCTTTTTATAAACTTCTTACACCTGTGCCTGCGACTATTACCTAGTTACATTAGGGAAAATGGTTTTATCGTCGCACTCGCCCGTGGCATCAAAATAAATGTCCAGGCGTTGAAGTTCCCAGCGTGGGCCTAGGCTGGTGGGAGCTCCATCGAATTCACATATTGGGGCTAGTGAGCCTTGCTGACATGAGTCTCCCGCATGGTGGTGGTGCTGGGGTGCCATCTTCCCCCGACATAGTGTCACTGTTGTAGGGTCACCCGGTAATGGCAGGTGTGCTTTACCCCTTTTCCCTTTTTTTGTTTAATTTTATTACATTTTTTGTGCTGGACGGTGCACAAGCCTTCCGTAGGCTCTGCAACCCTTATCAGAGGTGGAAAAACAAAAGCGCTTGCCCACGGTTGGTGAGGCAACATGGGTGGGTACACAAGCACTCCAAGCACTGCGTGCAAGCGACACTTCAGGGCGAGAGCCCCAGACTGGATACGGTGGGCTGAGGATCAGCCCCCTCTGCCACTTGTCGGAACGTACAAAATCCCTTTTCATCTGCAGTGTATGACAATGACCGCAAGCCCAACACGTGGGCTGGGTATGTCGCAAAATTGAGGTAGCGTGCCTCTGAGCAGGAGTACGTGTGGTAGCGATGAAATGGCCCGGGGCCATTACCGGCTGAATACCACAATGATTGATGGCCTTTCCTGCACGGTCTGGTAGCATAGAAGGCGAGCATTCTAACGCCGGGCACCTGCTTGCTGATGGCGGGTCTTGGCGCGAAACCGCCTTGTAGCCATTGTTATGAAGTGTCGCTTGCACGCAGCAGGGGCTGGTGTGTGGGTAGGCTGCGCTGCAAATGCGCGCCTTAGAATAATCACATGGACACAGTTCTAACTAACTGCTGGGCGTACCATCATGGGGCTGTCTTTATTCAGGCACGCCGTGGTGTCCGACGTCATTGCGTGCCATGCGTGATACCATACCCATAATCGGCTGGGCAACTTGTAAACTTCAGCCCAGCTGGTCATATTCGTTCTCTTGCACCCCTTGCAATGTTAGCCATTGACCCCCTCCCCCCAGAGCTTTACCCCCCATTAAACTGGCTCACAGCTGTCTCTCCTGCTAATTCTCTAGCATTTGGATGTAGCCTTGAACACAGAGCCTACTTGTGTTACTATCATCACTTCCTGCTCTTGCATTAATTCGGCATGGAAACGTAATGAGTTCTATGGTCCCTCTCCCTTACTTATGCTGGCTAGGGTTGATGGGGAGCAATAGTCCAAAGTAGCTTGGGAGGAAAAGGTTGCACGCCCAACCAGCCAGAGATTTGCATTGTCTCGTCCCACTGCCCTTCCACTACTGCTTTTGCTGCGTTATCGCGCCAGGGACGCAGATCGAGCACTCCATGCCGAACTCCTAGCACCTAGATGGGCCAGTAAGTCTGAACTGCAGCAAAGAATTTACTGTGTAGCAAAATCGGACATGTTCCAACTTCATGAGAAGGGCTTCTTGTGGCAAAATGGTAGGCCTTGGAGTCGTGCGACCTGGGTTTAAATCCCGACCAAGCACTCTTTACTACAAATCTGTGGTGCGTCAATCAACGCACAGCAAGCACCCTTCAGTTTATAGATTTAAATGGGCTCTTTAATGCCAATATGTTGCCTGCCCGGCAACAGTATTTCTTGAATGGCAAGAAATCAAGTTTGTGGGACTTGACGTGCGTCGGCAGAGCACTCTTGCTGGTAAATATGGGGCGTTTCAGTGCAGGATTCAAGTTAACAGAACTCGCTTTAGGCGAGCATAATTTAGGGGGGTTTGGCAGGGCAATACTGGTGGGGTGGCAAGAGGTTTGAAGCAGAAAATATGCCAAGCTACATTTGGGATCCCATTAGATGGAAAAATTACTGCAGGTTGGGGCCTGGGCAGACTTGCCTACATTTCAAAAAGAAAAACCTGGGGATTTGTCACCCGACGCCCTGCCCACATCCACTCTAGGCACTTGCCACTGCCCCGCCCACTTTTTAAAAATAGAATGGCAACACTACAGTGGGACTGCCAGAAATCTCACTCTACACTCTTCCCCCAGAGAAGAGCATGGAAACCCGTGCCAAACTCAGACTAGGCAGGTTGGGCCTTGGGTGCATGTCATTGCTAGGTTTGTGTGTGCGCGCTCAAACTGTGTGGGGACCACTCCTAGATACTGAATTATAACTCCATCGAGGATTGGATGTACAAGAACTGGTTGTATCTTAACGGCAACAAAACTGAGCTCCTAGATATTCAGATCCCCACAGGCTCATCGCAAACTAGACCCCTCATATGATAACTTCTTGTTACAAGGTAACAAAATCATGGCCCACAAAGTCAAAACCCTAGGGGTCTATCTGGAGGCCTCCCTGTATTCAGATGCCCTGGTGCAACATCTTCGTCTGACCTGTCATTATCTTGGGCTTCTCCGGACCATCCGCCCCATCTTAATGAAAATAATTCAGTGATCATAGCTCGAGCCGCTAGTTTATCCAGGCTTGATTGTAACACCTAGTTATGAAGCGCCTCAGAATCTAACATTCAGGCCTGCCAAACCATTCAGAATGACACTGTTCACGTGGCTGTGTACCTCATATATCCAATTGCAGGAAAGATCCTCATTTGCTCCCAGTGCAGCAGCGATTCAGTTCAAAATTGGCACTTTAGTGCGTCACTATTTACAGTAAGACCCCGGAGTATCTTAAAGCCTTGGGTCTACCGTGTCAACCAACCAGAAATGTGCGATCCTCCTCTCTCGCTCAGACGTAGGGAGGTTCACAGGATGTATGGGTCTAGGCAAATCCTTCCCAGCCATGGCCTCTTTCTGGAACGCCCTACCCCCTACCATTGGAGCCATGACTAACCTGATGCTTTTCAGAAACTATGAAAACTTCTCTCCAGGTAACGTCACGGCTTTATCAGTTGCGCCCTCTTGTGACCCCTGATCATTTTTAGTTTTCACTATCCTGTCCTTTCATTGTCCTTACGTGTTTTTGTTGTGCCCCGATGCCTGGGGGCTGTTGGCACATTATACATTTTATAAATAAAATAAACTGAGCTACGAGTCCCACTCTCATGAATTGGCTGTGCTACAGTCCTGGCAGAGCTGTCTACCATTTTGGAAGTGTCATTGAAGTGCATTTTGTTGATGCTTTTCAGTGTTTTTGGAATGCCAATATATCCCTGTGCCACAGTTCCAGTGTCGGCTTCATATAGGCGTGAATGAGCTTATTTTTTATTTTTTTCTTGAGAAACCACGTTTCTTTCTTTTTGCAGTGGGCTGATTGCATTTCCTGGCATTCTGTGACCTTTTCGTCTAGCAATGTGGCCTTGGAGCCGGGAGAAAGCAGTTCCAAGGACTGTATGCTTTGCAGAAAGATTAGTCTTCTGTGTGTTTAGAAAATGTTCACCTGAACTGGCTGTTGGTATCCAGGCAAGGCCTGTTTTCAAAGGTTTCATTGCTGCATCTGCCCGGCCAGGGGCGCAACGAAGCCTACATTTCAGGGGGTGGTGGGGGTGGCGGGGAATCTGTTGATTGGAGGGGGCCACTTCAGAAAATGGGCTTGGCAAACTTGGATGCTGCGCCCCCTCTGTTCGATCCAAAGGGTTGTTTGGCGTGGGGCCCAAGTATCTAATGGCAGCATCCCAGCATTACACATAGGCGCACACGCAATTACACATTCACTCACTCATTAAACGTCCCATTCACCATGCACTCGTTCATTTACATGCACACCTAGCCCCCATACATGCATTCACACACACACTCCTTGCACGCATGCATACATAATGAGCTAACATGCTGCACCCGTTTAACGGTTCTAGTTTCAGCAAAGGCTTCCCTCTCCCCCCTCGCAACAAAAAGCATGTGTGCATCAGAACCTTCCCCTCTGGTGTGAAAGAATATATAACCCATCCACGGGGAGGGGGCTGGAAGGTGCCTTTTTGATTTGTGTTTAAAGTTTTGCTGTGATTGTGCAAATAAATGTTACTGCACTAACATAGTAATACGTTAAAGCCGCCGGTATCAGGAAAGGCTCCTCGCCCCTGTTTGACCAACAAAAAGCTGTGTGAAGAAGCTCTGCCCCTCAACTCACAATACGGGGGGGAAGGGGGTGCATTGAAGCTGATTCTCAATGGTGTCACGTGCCTTTGCAGGGGTAACAGCTGGAATGCTTGGACAAGGTTGCCATCCAAAATATGGTGTAAGAGTTATGGGACTGACACTTCTCACACAGGGCAGTTTTTAGACCGTATTGCGCACAGGGCAAAACACCAGAATGCACCCAAAACCGCCTGCTCCTGCAGGCTATTGCTGGCCTTTTTGATCAAGCCAACAAAAAAAACCCCTTTCAGTCCACTATGAACTCCTAAACTTCCATTCTGGCATGCCAGTGCTATGCAGAAGTGAGAACACGGTTGAAGCATGTTTCACATGGAGATGTCAGTTAGAAACTTCCATGATGCATACTCTGCTTAGAGGTTTAGGAAGGTTCCCAATTTGTATTTATTGAGTTTTATATAGCGCTTTTAACCAAAGCGCTTTAGAGAACAGTATGCAATAGAATCAAGTAACAAAGAACAATTTACAAAGATCAGTCAGTAATACATCACGTATGCAGTGAGGATCGATGCTCAGAATCAGCCGTTGACAGTCAGGCAGGTGACTGGAGTAGGTGTGTTTTTAAGTGGATCTGGATATGGGCAGTGCAGGCTTTTACCACCCACCCGCCCCCCTGCCTATTTCCGTGTTGTGCCCAATGATGAATGCAAAGGCTCCATGCTTTCTCAGGTGGGAGATGGAACAGGCTCCATGCTTTCTCAGGTGGGAGATGGAACAGGCTACCTGCTTTCTCAGGTGGGAGATGGAACAGGCTACCTGCTTTGTCCCTTGCCCCGGCCGTTGCCTGCCGCTAGAAACTGATTTGTCCAGAGGGTTTCCTTTGGCTGCAAGTGTTTGTTTTATAGCAGACTTAATTTTCCTCCTTCCCAGTGGCCGGCTAGGATAATTGGCAAGTCTTACCGGAGTCGACTTTTTTAGCTAGGCTTATGTCCTGGATACCAGTTGTCCTATGATCCAGGGGTCAAGTGGGCTACTCATTAACATACCGATTGAATGTGGCGTCACCAGAAATTAGCATATCAAGTTGCCCTCTGGAAAAAAACTGGGGGACTCGTCCACCCGCGACTTGAGCCCTGCAATGATCCCTGTGTGTCCTATGATAGCTGCACAAATGTGGAACATTTTATTGAAATTGAGACTATTTGAAGGAAGAAATGTTTCTTGGGTTCATTTATTTCGTAAGGAGACTAGATAACCTGGCTCCCCCACTTCAACAAATAAACGCCTCTGTAGCTCAGTTCTCTTATTTCCCAAACGTAGTATTTATTTATTTTATGTGTCCTATATAATGTGCACGATACATCGGAAGTGTCTTGATGCACCTTGAAACAAAGGGGAGAGGTCCGGGGGGCGGAGGGGATAATAGAAAAGTTCTTTAAAGTGTCTTGAAGCATTTGGAACGTGTAAGTGCTAAACCATGTGACAGGGGGGAAGGAGGGGTGGTGCAGGAGTGGGGTAGAAGGGAAGAAACATCTGACTTGGTCGTAAGACGATTTGGAACGTGCACGTGCTGTCAAACATAAATGGAAGGTGGTGGGGCGCTGAGTAGTTGGGTGCTCCGGGGCCCAGGCCCCCCTGGCAGAATGAAGTCGGGGCTGAGCCCCTCCCCCGGGAGGAGAGAAGAAACTCCGTATTAATGGCCCTTTGTTGCATCCATACTGTGTCTCTCTCTGGCGGCCCGGGGGAAAGCAGCGTAAGCAACAATGTTTAAAAATTGAGGGGCGGATGCAAAGCAAGAGGCTCTTGTTTTGCATCTGTCCCTCTGTTTCTAAGAATCGTTTTGGTTTGGGTATACTTCTACATCTGTGTGCACGGTTGTAGAGGTACACCAACTCAAAACGATTTTTAGAAATGGAGGCACAGGGGCAAAGCGCCACGCCCCTCCCATGCACAATAAAACCCCAAACCACAGGTTTCTAAGTGCGGACCGAGGGATCGAGCCTGTTACTCTGTCGTCTTGCTTCCAAGGCGAGCACGTTGCCCCCGAGCTATCCTCCCGAGACTCTGCAAATCTGAAGTACATTTAATGATACAGAACCAGAACTATTGAACAAGTCTAACATCATGAGAATAACTCACTGTTGTGGATATACAAGAGCTAATCTATTTAAAGGGATGGAATTGCTCAGAATGTAGCAGCACTATTCAATAACCCAAAGTGCTTAAGCATAGTTAATGTGAAAATACTACACTTCTCACCGTTGGGACAGTACTGCCACTTCTCACAGAGGCTTCTACACCGTTGTGGGGCAGCACTGATCCAGCCTACTGGACACCTTTACTTTTAATGGCACTTCTCAGTAGGGCTGCTATACTTCAATAGGAAATGACCAACGCTACCCCGCATTGCATACTCTTGATGCCACCGAAGCAGCACTTCCACCCACCACAGCTGCTTTATTTTTAATGGCACAGTGCCTGTACTTCTCAGCCACTCTGCTTTACATTTAAACAGACCGAATTGTCATTTCTCCGCAGGACTGCAACACTATACCATTGTGTTCTGTATGTTGATTGCTTCTTCACCACCAATGTGGGCCCACGGCACTCTCCCAGTATCGAAATAGTAGATCTGGCTACATTCAATTGGCAACATGCATGTCCTGAGCTGCCTGCTGTACATAATCCTCCGATCAGAATGTTGGCAGCCGTAATGGGGCAAGGGATAAAGGGCTCGAGCCCGTAGGATAACGGAATCAGCAGGGTCTTAAAACCTGCTCACTCATTATGGAGTGAGGGGCCATGGTGCAAAATGAGCCTCATCTCACATACAGGGGGTTGTTACCCCTTTCTCTCCTGAATGAAAGAATGAGCTCTCACAGACACAAGTTATCACCCTGCACATACAATGAATGAATACGGTATAGATCGAGAAAACTAGAGTGAGAATTCAGAGTGTTTTAACAGAAATATAATTGTCCTCCCAGATGGGAGACTGACTCCATTAATATACATGGGGTCACTGAGATGACCAAGAGTGAAACTGTACGTTCAGTTGTGAGATTACCAGCAACTAAATAAATTAGTGAGATTGTGCTCCAAGGTAGGAGGCACACGCAGATGGCATTTCGTTCTCCCATCCTAGTTGTGTTGCTCTGCCTTTGGAGGGCTACTACAACCTCTGATTATAGAGGGGTGGAGTAGGGGCAGTGTTTGCCTACTGGAATGCAACTGGAAGGCTTAAACCTCCTTACTTGAGTTTAGTATATGCAGTACATGCTAGCCAATGTTTCCACTGTTCTGCGTCCCCCCACCCCCATCGCACCAAGTTGGCGACTATGTGCAAATGCGGTCATATAACTGCTGGTGATGTCCCTTCCTATATTTGGGCACCCCCCAGAAATTCATAAGTCGACTCCCCTGGAAGGTGGTAGGGAAGGGGCAAACAAAGTTCAACCAAGCCAAGGGGCAAAACGGAGCGTGCAGGTGCTGAAACACGAAGGAGGGGCAGAGAGAAGCAGCCGCACAGAGCGGGTGCTGCAACAGTGAACATACAGAAGGCAAGCCAGCAGCGACAAGGCAGAGAAGTAGCTGGGAACACTTCACAATGCACAACAAATTGGAGCAGGGAACAAAGGCAGGGGTGACGAGGAGAGGTCGGGCAGAACAAGGGAGCAAGAGGGAAGGGAACCAGAGGCAGGAGGTAAAAGCAAAAGGAAGCACTTGCAGAGAAAGCGGTAAAGCAGTGTCAGGTTAGGGAGTCGGCCACTGAAGGTGGACAGCATTTCCGAAGCTCCTGGGGCCAGAGAATAGTCAGTACCAGGTGAAAACATCCAAGTTGCAGCCATAGGATTATGCCGGATAAGTTCGCAGGGACCAGGGTAGTAAAAGGGAAGTCCTGAGGAGGACCAGGGGGTCTGCAGAGGATAGTCGGGCACTCCTGTGAAGATCCAGCTGGCGTATCTGAGTGCAGGTAAAGGCGCACTGAGGGAAAACGATGGAAAGACCGGAATATGATGGGCAGGGCGGGTACAGTGAGGCGTCAAGCAAAGCCGACGCTTACTGTACACGTGGCCCGCCATCGGGCATTTGAAGGAGAAACGGTTCACAAGGCGGCAGGAGTACTTGGAGTAACTGTCGGGCGCAGCATTGACTTGTGCATCTGTCATGGTAGATGTTACACTACCAGAATCTACTCTCATAATCACAAATGCAAGATAAAGCTACCACATGCACTTTCACATCCAATGCCACGTTGCCCAATTTGTTGGCAACCAAGTGACCTTGAGTGACTTGCACTTCGTGCCCGTCAGCTCTCCTGTCATGCTGGCAGCATGCCCCTATGTCTGCCGTGAATAAACGGGAAGGATCAAGAGCCCTCCACCCAATCTTGAATTGTTCAACTTGCGACGGCCATCTTGCTCTTGCACATCTCCAACTATTGGCACTCCAGAGAGAATCCCAGGATGCTAAGATATTACACCTCAGGTGGGTGGCTTTACGATTAATCTGCTTGTTAAGGCTCTCGGTTGAGTCACAACCATTTCCTGGTGGTTAACAAAAATGGGTACCAACTGGGGTATTGGTAGGAATTGCAAAGTTAACAAATGGCCAATGCCTGCACCACTGATCAGGTTTTGTGTCGCGGTGCTGAAGACAATTGTGCCACTTGTTTGCTGCATACCGTGCTCACCGTCCACACTACCCATATAGACTCCATCATAGACGCTGTTCCAATTGCCAAAGTGATCTATTGTACGCTGAACTGCGGGGCTCAAAGCCAGAACCAGCTGAGGCAAGTCGCACTTGCCTACCAGTGAACTCGCACTAACCTCGAAATACAGGAGCTATGGTGGTTTTCAGGCCAAATTCTCATGGGCAAAGAAGAGCCACAAACTGGCAATGGGTGTCCTGGAAGCTCTCGAGGACGGACCGCCTGGACCAACAAGCCACATTCACCAGCTCCGAAGGTGTTGGAAGTTCCAGGGGCTGCTCTTAACCCATGCCATCCCCAAGAGGACGTCTTGCCCACCAATCGGCGTCTCAAATGCTGCCTCCTATAGCCTCACCCTAATGACCATGTATTTCTTTGGCCCAAAAAACTATTAAAATTGGTACACAAATATGAATGTCAAGTGCCTCTTGGTTTTGGAAGATTGAAGGCCGTCCCACGGAATGATGTAAATGCGTGGCCTTCTGGTTGCTTCAGTACCCTTAAACCTTGGAGCGTGATGCCCCATAGGAAGAAATGAAAGCGAGGTTCGGACATCTTTGTAAACTAAGCAAGCAGTGCACCATTTGGTCTTTGGGTGGAGGCCGTGCCATAGGGCTCTTGGATGGCAAGTAGAGCTGGGTGGCATGGAGGGAAGGGAAGTAGGCATGTAATATGGGACTGCAGGCCCCATGGCACCACCAATTGCCTTCTGGGACTCGTAGTATTGGGTTACTTCAATTGACTAAAAATATTTGGACTGCAACATCATTGGTGACATGGATACCATGAGGTAAAGCATGTGTTACTAATGGGTACCTCCCAACTTTATTTCTTTTGGGGTACCAGTTAGAATGCGGAAGAGACCTATAGTGTTTAAAGGTGACAACGGATTACCCTTCCTTACCTTCACTCCTATTAGCAGTGACATTCTTCAAAAGCTATATTGAATTTGGCCTTATGTAGTCCATAGACCATTATAACTGCATACATGTATTCATGTGGTTTACTCAAGCCCCACACAATTACTTAATACCATTAGTTCATTCATATCAATATTCACAATACGTATAGAAATGACATATGTAAAACTTTGTCATGGGGTTAGTATACGATGCGATTCAATTATTTATAACGCATCTGCTTCTTAAAGACCAATCTTCTATTCTAGTTTTTGCCTGTTTGATTTAAGTTAATGTGAAGTTCTTTTTGTAAGGGGCAACTCTCCCGGAGGCCTCGGTGCACAGCAAGACGGCAGAGGTCACAACAGAGAATCCATCCAAATAGGAGGAAAGAGCTAATCCATAGAATTTAAAAGTAAAAAAAAACTTGTGCGAAAAACGGTGTCCATGTATTATACACCGTGCACCAGAATGGAACACAGTTTGCCATTCAAGTTGTCTACACGTGTTTCAGCCCTTTAATCTATCCCAGCGTTTTTGACAGCAATTGGATGGGCCTTCTTCAGAACTGTTTCTCGTGTATGCGAAGATATCGGTAAGACCCTCGCTCAGAGCAACACCAGAATACAAAAATGGATACTTAATGAGACCATGGACCTCACAGTACAATTGTGTGATGTTTATCTTTAGTGTGATGGCCACTGACCTCATTCTTGTTAGGGGTAAAGATGGGCAGGGTGGATGAATTGCTTCGTACCTGAGGGGACATGTAGTCACAACTTAATACATTCTGAGCTCCATTATGATGTTAGAAAAGTTATTTGGCTTATGTCACTAACCTAAGTAGGGGCGGGTCTTTCGTAATGGTAACATTACACAGAGGACTCAAGTGAGGGTGGACTGCTATTTGTAACTTCCCAGATGAGTGCAGTGGTTGGTCTGCTCTGCTTGCAGTCCTCCAGTCCTGCCAGTTATTCCTTTTGGGTGCCTCTGAAGGGGGGGTTGGGTGGGGGGCAGAGATCCTCAAGCCAGTGATGGGCTCTTCTGTAATTCCTTCACCCAGTCCACCCCTTCATGTGCTGCAGGGGCCTCCTGGAACTGAGAGCCTGGTAAAAGTAAAACCCCATGACAATGTGATCTATTCAGCTTAGTAGGAAAAGAGGGGCTGCAAACTGGAACAATGGATGGCGTTTTTTGTGTAGATTATGAAGTATTGTTTACTGGATTGCATTCCCTTCAATTTGGCCGGATATGCCTTTCCCACCTGGTCCCTCTTGCAGCTTTTGGTATGACTTAAAAGCCAAGGCAGAATTGCAGCATGGGTGCCCCCCTCCAGAGTTTCTACTACATCTTTTGGGCAGAAACTGTGGTGCATGCTCTACCCTGCCAGGGAAGGGTGGGGTCAAGACTTCTTGGGCATTTAAATTTCCAGGTGGGGGGTGGTTGTTAATGCTGATATTAAGACTGAGGTAGGGACAGTTTCTTTGCCTTTCAACGGATCTGGCATCTTTACGCAGTAACCCTAATTGATACTTACTGGCCAGTGCAGAAGCTGTGCGTGATCATCTATAAGTAGCTATTTGTGGAGTCCACATTCCTACCGCAGGCAGGTAGTGTCTCGTACACCGGCCATGCAAGACCGTGACCACCATGTTACTTACATGTGCTTCTAGCGTGTGTCCCACACATGCTGAACACATTTATGGAACCCCCTACTACTGGACCGAGCCATGAAGGGGACACATGCAGAAGTTTGCAGCTGGAACCCATAGTATGATGTCACCGTCTGGACCAAGCGGTCTAAGGGACGCCTGATTCTGATATGCAACAGAATTACCTTTGGATACTGACGGTGCAGGCCATGTATGTGCAAAGGTGTGCACACTTGGGATGCTCATGACAGTTTAAAGCTGGATCATGAATTGTGCAATAAATACTTGGTTCGAGTACGCATTTGCATTGGCATGTTTGTACTAAGGGACGAACATGTGTAACATGCGGCATGACGCTCTGATCAATAGCACACACCGGACTGAACAAGTATCTCACTTTTGTGTCTGGCCCATGATATAAGTAGGTGTGTCTGGTATTATAGCACATGAGGCCACTTTCAGGGCATGACAAAATATTGTATGGTTAGTTGGCCGAACTTGTGCACTGGGTATGTGTGACTATGAACGACGGACACGCATGCCGAGCTTGGATGGCTGAACCTGCAGTGTCTTGGCAGCAGGTGGGGGCGGTGGTACACAGGAGCTCGATCCTGCTACTTCCACGGCAAGGGCGGGTGGGACACACCATTGTCCTTTAAATCGCTTCGAGTATTCTGCAGCCCCCACCCCCGTTTCTGTCTGGCTGTGGATGAATATGGTGCAGCATAGCAGTTTCCTGCCTGAGGGTTTGGCACGGGGGTAAATGCGAGTGGGAGACTGGCAATGTGATCGAGTTAACTGGGACCTTTCTGCCAGCTTTTGAAGTGTGGGTTTGCATGTTTTGCCTTGTAAGGAATCCTCCGCCCCCCCCCTCGCCCCGCTTCCTAATCTAACCACCTTCCCACTACAGCCTACACTCTAACCCTCCAACAGATGGCTGGCTCCGCACATCAACACTAAGCTCGCCTCTTTAGCCCCAACTCCCTTTCAGCAGCTAACCAGACCCAAAGCGCTGTAGTGGATCATATCTTGCGCACTTCCCTGTGGACAAGTCTCTGCCAAACCCATAGAAAGCAGACCGGCAGAGCACACGGGAACCAGGTACTTCTCGCCTCCACCCATCAATGCTGCAGGTTTCACATCCGACTCTCCCGTTTGATAACCTTCCCTGCGTTTCTTCAGTGCCCACGTGCAGCAAGGCCACACCGTTGCAGAAAAGCATGATGTAGGATCACTTGAATTTTTTTTGTAATTTTCTTCTGTGGTATGGGCTGGTCCCAGTGGCTCTTCTCTGGGTTTGGGTACGTTCAAGTTCAGACTGTTCTAGACCCCCAACACGCATTCACTTGTTGGAGTATTCAACAAATGGCTGTTGCGTTATTGCCTCTAGGTTAGCCTTGATTGAGACAAGGACTGGCACAGCAGACTTCATAGTAGAGACTGACACATTTGTAATTAGATGGTTGGCACTCCACTCGCGTTAAGAGAAGGGGTGTTGGGTCAGTAAAGGTTGCTCCCAGCCATAGTCTATTCTTAATGGAATTTCTTTGTTTTCCTCCCTCCACTGGAAGGACAGTCCACGACCTGAACAAACCTAGCACCCTGAGGAAGGCCCTTTTAGCAGTGATGGGGCTGAAACCTGTAGGGGAAGGAGACTCGTACTGAAGAGTCTACATCTTTTACAAGACAATGATTAGTGTATGTCCATGGAGTGGTGAATTTTTTTGTTGCGGTTTGTCATTCTTTTTTAGTGTTCCCTGTATGGATTGGAGGTCATTTAGGCGGTGATTTGGTGTAAATTATAAGGTGGATTCTTGTCAAGACAATACGCAACTAAGACATATTCCTGTAACAGCGCCTCAATGCCCCCGGGCTGTGTGAGCACTTTAAAAATGCAAGTAAATAAAATAAAGATTGAAAAGGGGTGTGCTTGCAGTAAGCAGCCAAACCATACATAGCACATAATTGAGGCTATTTTTGTGTTGCACAGAGAATAAGGGCAGTCGCTAGTATCGAGTTACCGGGACCCTCTGATTATTTTGGCGACTTCCCTCTTGCAATGAAAGCTAACCTTTTGGGACATGCTGTGCTGCTCTCGTAAACACGTGTTCACGTGCCCCTGCCCTCAATTTCCCTTTTGAACGGGAGGGTAGTTATTTTATGACTGCAGTGGTGACTGTGTGACTATTTCGCTCAGGGTAAATATTACTTTTTAAGTATTACCAATATTTGTTCTCCCTCAAATCGTTTGTTGAACTCATTACAATAAAAATGCATGCATAATACAGTATTATTTCTGGCTGGAGGGAGTTCTCATGAAGGGCTCGAAGGGGGTGGAGGAATAAATGCTGTATTTTAAAATACAGTTCAGTCTTGCATAACGCAAGTCTAAGTGATGGTAGCTATAGTGTCAACTGGTTTGAAATTTACTGGTGGCGTCCCATGAAATACAAATGGTAGCCACTGGACTGGCTTAATCAGTCATGTTATTTTCGTCGACCCATTTTATTTCCTTTAAGGGGTAGTGTATGTAGTTCTATTTATTTTTATTTTTTAAGGGGTGAAAACTCAGTTGCAAACTTCTAGTCACCCCCTCCATACACATAGCTCTGATCTTACTTGCCCAGAGAAATGTTGCCATTGCCCACGACTAGTGTAAATGGAGGACTGAATATATTTGGTCTGCTTTGGGCACTGTTTAATGTTCAGGTACAGCTCGACGCAGCCAGTTTGTAGCGCAGAGGTGTGCTGATTTTGGGTAAAGACTAGAAATGATGCCAGGGTAGGCTCCCATTACGGCCCTCCATGCTTCCTATTTGTTCAGCAGGTGGCATTAAGGTGTGGGCATCTCTTCTGCAGTCTTCCTGCAATTAAGAGGTCTTTGTTCCATTGTGCATCATTCAGGGTCTGCCTCCTGTGGGTGTCTAGCCCAGGATGTTGGGGTAGATCTGGGACAGGAAGCTTAGAATTGATGACACATTGCTCTGGGATCTTGCATCGCATTCTGGTGGCCCATCTGCACCGTTTCGGAAGGGTTAAGTCATGTGTAAGTTTCTTGAGCCTGCCAGCAGTGGAAGCAATGCAGCCCAAGCTGCCAGGGTGCCTCGCCGCTGCATGATGATGCAAGCAACCCCACCCATTGTGTCGGCGTCTTCAGAGTTGCAGCTTGATTCCGTGTGTACAAGTGAAGTAATCAAGCCTGCACATACTTCCTCCCTCTTTGGCAGACGCGTACTACAGCCAATAGAATTGCATGACCTGCTGGTGTGGGTGGGACAAAGCTTGGTTTGCTTCTCCTTCCAGAGGAAACATGGTTTGGAGGATTTCTTGAAGAAAAGTCAGGGGTTGATCTATTCCAAGTCTCCCCCCAAGTCACCCCCCTCCCCCCCCCCCCAACCCACCATGCTCGTCCCACGGTGTAACCTTTCCAGTGTGTCCATTTTTATTTTCTGCCAACTGGTACAGTACATGTTTTAACAAAGGTGTCTCGATATGCCTAAACTCAGGGCAGCACAGGGTATGGATTGGATGATTTCCTAGAAATCGGCCATCTCGGGCCTCTAGCATGTGTTAGCTGTCTGGCTTTGTAGATATCCCTATTTCCCCCCAACCCTCTTTGGTCCAGGCTGGCAGCTCATTGTTTCTCGAGCCTATGTACATGCCAATGTTTGCTGACTTTTTTAATAGGAGCGTGGCATCGGAATGCGTGGCCTGCCTTGTAGGGTAATGATTGATTGATTCTTTAGTCGTGTGTCTGGGCCCACTTCCGCCCCCTCCCTGAAAATCTGCATTTTGATCAGGGATCTCAAAGCCGCTGACCAGCATGTACGGTTTGTGTGCATGTCTCTGGAGGACTTTCACGAAGCCCAAGGTGCTGTAACCCAGCTTACAAGAAGTGCCTAGAAGCAAGTTAGGTTCTCACTTGTTCATCGCATGTTGACTACTTCATTATTGCATGTGCATTGTGCTGGATATCCTTGGCCACCATTCCACCGCCTGCATTTTGGGGGGTGTGTAATCCTAACCGAAGCTTATTCCTAGTAGGGGTGGGGACATTTACTCAGTTCCCTGAGTAGTTGGTTTTCCTTTTGCTGTCTTTGGATAGAGACCTCAGTAGAAAACAGCTTCTAAGGAACGTCGCTTGAATTTTCCCCAGCTACGTAATCACCAGTGTCCTCTTCACGCAGGCTAAAATGGAAGGGTGACGAGTCTGATCTACCAAATAGGCTCTTTTGGCCACACCGAGTGGTTGTCTCAAGTAATGCTTTGTGGCAGGTCATGCAACATGTTGGATCTCTAACTAGCCAGGCATGCTTGCTAGGCATGGACCTGTTTCGCTGAGCCTGTTGCGGTGTGCAGCCTGTACGTCCATTAATTCCCTGCAAAGTCCACTCCATTAAACTCCTCTGTGGATCGGCGACTAGTGGAAGTTGTAATTTTGACACCTAATTCACGCTTCGCCGGAATTGGGGTTGGTTCTACAGAATGTGTATGGCAAGTCCCACTCCTCGCTTGTTCCAATTGCCTAGTTGATGTGCGTAAAGATCCTGTCCTACAGGATGCCTACTGCCCCGGTTTCACGTATCTACAGATGCTTGGAAACCCAGCCCACCTTCACATGCTTTACCCCTTTACTTTAGAAGCAAGTCCTTTTTAAAGCAATGGCTTAGCTGCCTCCTGTTTAGAATGCATAGCGAGGTCATGCGAGGGTAATTTAGATGTAATCCCCTTTTCACTATGCAAAATGAGAAGAGCGGAAATGTAGCTAAATGTTTCTCCTGGAGATTGCTCTGCGGCTTTGGGAGTCAGTAAATGACGTTGCCATGGCAAATGCAGCATGGACCGGAGATGACTGTATTTAAATGGACCAGGCTTCACGTTTGTGAAGTAAATGCACAATTATTTTTTCTGAATCCATTTGACAGTTTCTACATGGGTGTGCGTGCAATGTATTCGTGGAAATGTGAGTTTTGTGCAAAACCCCAAAGATGTATTTTCATGCTTGAGTAGATGCTTCTTGCCATTGGGAGTTAATCTTGGATTCCAACTATGGAATCGTTATTATAGGCAGACCAGCACTGATTATCTGGGCCTAAAATCAATCGACCTGCTTTTATTCTTGTACTAAGAACTACACTAAGTTTCACAGGAGCCTGGTGGTGGAATGTTCTGCCTGCAAATCTAGACTGACCAGTCTGGTCGGCTTTGCCGTTTCAATACAGGGTCATCCAAGAACTCGGTGGTCGCACTCCGCCATATTCTAAAATAGGGACCTTCATAATGTTGCATGACTGCTTGGTGACCCCCAGACTAATGACTGCCCAGGATCATAAAGCAAGGGAAAGCTCGAGACCCTGTTCGAGGATCAGTCCAGCCTTTGATTTGATGGCACCTCTGGAAATCGTGTCCCCTTTGATTACTGAGGTGCACCATACCCTGAAACTGGTCCATGGCTAACTTGAAAGGGAATGGAATCGTTCTGTCGCGTGCATAAGATCCGATTACAACCCGGGCAAAGCAATTTCCCGGGCTAAACAGCTTTTACTACTGGATACAAAAAAAACAATCCACAACCAATCTGGCTCCTGAATCATGTAGGTGTTCCTCTAGCGGTCCATTACTCCCCTGCCACACCACAATCTGTTTGGCCAACTATCGCCAAAATGAAAGGACTTCACATGAATGAGACTGGGCCAAATACAACGCTTGGCCTCGCCTCCCTTCACACAGATTCTTTGCTCCCTCTACTTTGTCAATCTTTTTGCTTACCCATTTCTGAGGTGCAAGTCCTTGCCAGATTGAGCAGCCTTAGCACCCTCCCAGCCCACCAATCCTTGAACTGGCTCCAGAACTGTACCAACAAGCTCTGCCACCTACTCGACCAGCAGACACGCCAACTGGCTTCTTTCTATCCAGCAACCCTCGCCAAAGGGTCATAATAACCTTGCCACACTATAGCCTGCCTTGGAGAATGGAGGGCTCCACCACCTTTGCCAATTTAGGTTTTGTCCCAGACAGGATTGAATCAACACTCATGGAGGTCTCATGGAGGTCTCGATGGCCATCGCAAACGGCAACTGGTTTCATAGTCTGGCTTGAACCTCCCAGCAACCATTGACCCTGAAGCCCTCTGTCCTCTGGTCAGGTTTGTCTGGGTGTGGCCAGATTCCCTCTCGTTTGTTACTCTAGAGAGAGATGGTCTCCCTCGGTGAGGACTCTGAATTCTTGCAGAACTGGCTATAGGATGTCTCAAAAAGCCCCTTCAGACAAAATGTGGGACAATCCGTTTCCCTTTCTGTCCTCTTAATTTAATCTTCCCTCGATTTGCAGATTACGTTCGCACTGATCATGTTAATGGTGGGGTGCATTGGTTGTCGTGGTTTGGCTATAGTTCCCTCGCTGGAACCCCCCCCCCACTCTTGTTCCCTCTCTGGACCCCCCCCACTCTTGTTCCCTCGCTGGACCCCTGCCCACTTTTGTTCCCTCCCAAATAGGTAGTCAAACATGTGGTTTTATGGGTTTCACTAACTCTCCCGGTTTTCTACTCCTAGAGGTTTGACTAGCTTCACCATATGAATCTGCCACTTGATTTCCCTCCCGCCCCCCAACTCTTTGCTTAGTGGTTTTGGCCTCCTTTGGCCAAGTCAGTTGGACTTTTATCTGCATATGTCCTAGGATTTCCAAATTGCTGCTTAACCAGCTGCAGGCCCTTAGACCAGCGCTGCAAGAGGTTAGAGAATGCGGGTCTCCCAGTACACCGTCACTGGCGCCCAGCATGTCGGAATTCAACTTAACATTGAGTGTCTGATCCAGGAGCATATTTTTTGTCTGAGGGCATTGGACAACGTTACCAGTTGCCTCACAGAGCATTTAGGAAAAAAGAACTTTAAGCTCTTATTTGCTTGAGGATCTGCACCCCTGCACAGCAGCGCCTCGAGACTGCCTCGGCTATGTACCTGTGGTTAATCCAATCTTTTACTCATTTAATTCTTTAACTCAGTCTATTTAGGAACACAATTTTTCAGTCGTTGACTGACTTTTCACAGACGTTAATATTGTTAGTGACATTATCCAGTCTGAAAGCCATTATAGAAATGTTAGGCTGCCCTGGTGGTGAGCTGTCTCAGGTTCACCATGCATGGATATGCAAGCGATCCCATTGGATGTAGCGCAGGGGTCTGCAGACTTTGGCTTTCGAGATGTTTTGGACTGCAAATCCCATCGGCTAGGGCCGGCATAGTTGATGCTGAGGGATCACAGGTGTAGTCAAAACATCCGGATAGCCACAGGTTGCAGACTTTTACTTGCCCTCTAGGAACTCCTAAGCGGCGCTCTGTTCACTATACACCAAGTCTGTAGCTAGTTTTGCAAGGAACACTAATCCGCCCCCCCCCCCACCTCTCCAATCAAAACTAAGTACCGCAGATGATTTATGCTTTAGCTAAGCACGTGAAGCTATTTTCTGCAGCACCCTCGCCTGTCAATATGGCACACCAACTTGAGCACATTCTTTCTTTGGTCTGTGTAGGCCCATGCATAATGCACTGTTGAAAAGTTCGAAATTGCTAGGAGCCATGCATTTCCTGCTAGCCCTGGAGAGCCTGGTTAGCTTGGCACCAAGAGTTTCCAGGAGCTACTGTTGGCCCCGAGGACATCTGGGCCCACCCAAACATACCTATGACATTAACAGTCTGTATTTGGGAACGTCTACAGAAGCCCTAGAAACCTCTAGAAGACATTTAAAGTGTCACAGATTGCATATAATGGGGCGGGTGTGGGGGGTGCTCTTGGATAAAGGTTCTCCATGGGTAGCCCGGCCTTCTGGTGGTGCCCAATATCCAGCATCTAGTTTTAGATTCTGCTTCTGAAATGGTCATTTCCACCCCTGGGGTGGATCACGCGTGAGTTAGGCACTCCCTTTTTGGCAACGTCTTGACAACTTCTTATCCTGGCATGACCACGTTGGCCCTTAAACCACTTGAGGAAGGTGAATTAGCTAATAGTGGAGTGCTTGGAAACCAGAGGCATCCTGCAAGCACTTTACATCGAATGATCGAATGATCAAATGACCAGAAGGATACTCTGCATGGAAGTGGCTCAATTATCAAACCTTGCTTTTGCAGCCTCCAAATAACGTTAGTCTGCAACAGAGAGAAGGCGGCCATGTTGAAATGAACCATGCGCCATTTGGCAATATCCTTAAATGGTTAATGTAGTCTTGCAGCCGAGCGGTTTTACAATCGAGGCTGTTGTGTAAAAATCAAAAATGTGGGTGGTTCGATCACCATTGCATGGCAGATTGACGTTTGTGTGTGAAACGCTCATTACAGGACTTTGGAAACCCATTCCTGCGAAGTGGCCCTGGTTTTAATAATGGAATGGTTGAGTTTCAGTGAGGCAGACGGTCCATACACGCTTGTTTTGGACTGTTCCCCTTCGCCATAATGCCTGGCGATGGATCTTTGGAATAGTTCTCCTGAACCTGAGCGCCGAGAGACCACTCATGTGGCAGCAGTGCGGGGTACTTCTTGCGCTACAACTCCTGCCTGAACCTCTCTCATTCACAATGGGACCTTCATAATGTATCCTAAGTATAGCCACATTGTATTTTTGTATTGGCTTGTTGGGCAAAGCTATGCCTGGTTTTAGCAATATAAAACCCAGTACATTTCTGTGCACAATAATTGTTTGTACAAATGAGTTTTTGTAAAATGCCTGTTACTTTTTAGATGAAGGAATGCCCTTTATCCTTCCTTGCAAGAAGATGCAATGGGGAGGTGCACGGACCGAGGCTTCCTAACACTGGGTGCGAAGTAAGGGATCGCATAAGGATCCCAATCTCCCAAGTGCATGCAGGGGTGGGCAGGCCTTTTCTCAGTGTTTCTAGGGGGGGAAGGTGGGTGCTGCAATGTTTGTGGTGCAGGGAGCAAAAGGTGGGTTTAGAGTTGCAGGGTAAAACCAGCCATACAGATGAGGGGTGCATCAGTCACTCCCTAAAAATAGGCAAATACTCCCAAAAAGTTAAAATAGGGAGTACAAATACCCCCAACAAAAAATAGGAAACAGACTTTGTACCCCTGCTTTCACCCACACAGCTCCATGGATGTTTCGTCCAGTAACGTCCCATAGGAACAAACTAAACTAGCTGCCTGATCAGAAGTAAAGCTGTAGATTTGAGTAAAGAAATTTACCAAAATAATTCAATTTTCCAGTTAAAAATTACTTTTCCCACTTATAAAAATACTCTCATTGGGAATTCGATACATTTTGACACCCATAAGAAATTTTACTCAACTTTTTTTAAAAAAAAAGCATACAGTACTCCGACTTCCAAATCTTCTCTGGAGAACTGGGTAAAACCTCCAGTGAAGAGAATCCCACCGCCCACAGGAGAAGGTGAGGGGGCACTCCATGAAGGGTTTGAGAAGAGGGGTAAAACCTTCTCAAGTCTGTGTTTCATGCCCATTGAAGGCTGCTTCAAATCGGCCTAAACTCATTTTTGCATGCAGCCTTCAACGGGTAGGTTTTGAACATTGATCCTAAAATAACTCTCAACTTGTGGGCTTGTTGGTGGGATGGAGGGAGTCTGTAAGGTAAGGTGAGGTGAGGAGGGATTAGGTCCTTTGGGGACGCTTGGACGTATGTTAATTCGGATGAGAGCCCAAGATGTGTTCAGATCGCAGCGTTCACAATCTGGGTCAGTTCCCAATGGGCGAGATGAGGCCCAAGAGACGTAGAGAGTTGTAATGGATCAGTGGGGTTGTAAATGATAGGTCTGTGTATTCTGTTTGGGCATAGTGTATGATGTTAGATTTTAGCAGTGAGTTTGTATGGGAAGAGGGAGCATAGACTAACTTTAGGGGGAGGGCAGAAACATGTAGGGTGCCATTTGAGTGAGGGTTAATGGTCACCATCTGAGGGTGAAGACTTTCTGGGATTCAAGAAGGCGGCAGCAGAGCAGCAATTAAGCCATTGGCAAGTGTTAGATTCCAGCCACATCTGGTGATGGACTACTAGGGCCAAATCATGAGTGACGTCTCTTACCCGATCACATGGTCTTATGCTTTGGGCTAGGCGTTTTATCGGGGCTTGGGGATCACAATGGGGCAAACTGGTGCTCTTCACTGCCTGCCCGGACAAAGCTGGCCTGTGTGGGATCTGGTTTGTGAGGGGAACCCTTGGTCAGCTGACCCATTAGGAAGGCACAATCTGATGGAGGGAGAGCGCAGATCTGCTGTCGATGCTGCAAGCCCTCCAACAATCCTCCATGACTATGAACAATTCTGAAACTTTGACTTTAGGAGCAGGGCGGATGACTCTGGATGGGCTCTAAACTAGTCCTTTTTTTGCAACTGATCTTTTCTTCCTCCCAGACTTATCTAAATGGGGCCTATGTGTGGACTTGGGGAGCAAACTATTCCTTTTCCATGAACCATCCATCTGCCTCACTTCCATTAAGAACCAGGCAAGCATAAAACACCAGGGCCGGGTAGACACGGGATCATTGCCCTTCTTGCAAGCTGGGAACATATGGTTTACAAACCATATCCTTGAGGATTCTGGCTTCAGAGGCTTTCTGTGCACACGTGTTGTGGTCAAAGTACAGTCGTCTGCATGGCTGGATTAACATGCAATATTCCGAATCCCTAAAGTGGGAAACGCCACCTTCATCGTGATGCACTCTTCCACAGCCCTGAGCAGCTCATTGAGAGCAGGGTCGCACCAATAGGTTTGTAAGAGCTGTGGCAGAGCACTATAGCCAGACCTAGCAATGGCCACTGTTCACCTCTGCTGCCTCATTGATTGCCTAGCAACTCCGGGAACATACACTGTGTGCCTTGCTTCTGAGGCTGAAATGAGTTGGCAGGCTAAATCTTCTGTTTCCAATCACTTGTAGCTAGGAGATGGAGTGGTGCTAAGTGAGGCAAACCTGAAACTTGTATGTGCGAGCTTCATGTGGAGTGTGTGTGTCTCGATCGTATGAACTGTTACATAACACAATCCATTTGTTCAAATTATTTGGTTTTTGTCGAGTTGATTTTGTTCCACTTCAGCACAAAATGGAAGGGCGGGAAGCAGAGCTTGTGTTCTATATTTTATTTCTGCATTTTTGTCTATCTTGCTAGATGTGAGCTATAGCTGGCCGCAGCCATGAGCCTGGATGTTGGGACCTGATGCAGCTATTGTTATATGGGTGGATGGTACCCCCCCCTCGATAGGAGAGCAGAAAAGGGGTCTCCATTGTTGATGGAACGGAATTCCATTGAAAAGAGACCAGGATGGAAGTGGTTGGGACGGCCCCCAATTGGCAGGAGCCAAGAGCCATTGGGGCGGGGACTCATGGCGTGTAAGAAATGCTGTGATGTGGGCACGCAGAGGGTGATGCTTCGCTAGAGTTGTGATGCATGAGGGTATTCACCCCTTCTCCCACTCCAATTTTTGAGCAATATTTAACAAAAACCTAGTGGAGCCACGTCTTATTTCAAAACACTTAGGATTCAACACACTTAAAACGTGTTTTTAAAAAAGTGCACAAATAGAAGGGAAAAACTACTAAAATGGAGAACTCGTTACTTATAGAATGCTTCCGTTTTATAAAACTTTGCTGCCCATCTTGCCAACCTGGCATGGTGGGAATCGCCAGCAGAGACCGTGCTGTCGACTTCAGCGAGTTCTGGCGGTTCTTGGCATGATCGGATCTTAGTCACTTTTGTGGTTTGCTGGGACGTTGCACGTGACTGCCTAATACACAGGCCACTTATCAGGCTAGCGCGCGGGGGGGGGGAACCTGCACGGAAGGTGGATCCTAAAGTGAGGAATCCTGTTCGTGCTCCTATTTACGGGCAAAGTCGGACGCTGCGTGGGTTGTTTGGCGGAATCCCCTTTGGAACCTGGTCCCAACTAGTTGGTTTCCTCCCATTATTTGGCCTCTGGACAATACCTCCTAAACGGCCATGCTCTTATGTGTTTTAATGCTTTTGGAACTGGGAAGACATTCAGTTGACCTGTAGTCACGAAGGGCAGTGGTCAAAGTGGGTGGGAGCGGTTGGCAGCGGTGCTCCTAGTTTTACCGTTCCTATACTTGTATGTTAAAAAGAAACCATTCCGGAACGATTTCGCTTTAAAATAAGTTTAGGAAGGCGTTGAAAGTTGCGCGTCAGTGCATTGCACTGAACGTTCCCTTAACAGCAGGCGCATCTGTTTGGGGGTTTGTATTGCGCGTGGCATGTCAATGAGGTTTGTGGGGAGCGAGGCCAGCCTGGCAGTGAACATAGTTTCACTGCTTCTTTGCGGACACTTCGACCACTGCACGAGGGTTCATGTGTACGGAAAATGCATTCTAATGACCGATTTGAAACAGATGTACAAATGAGACTAGCAAATGCCCAGTTGTGTCACTATTTTGGCTTCCGGTGAAACTTCTATTGGGGCAGCGGTTCATAAATGAATTGCACATAATGTGTATTATGTGGTACATGGAACACCATGTTTTAGTTCACTGTGGCTCATTTCGTGTGGAGGAAAAACGAATGCGAATGGCTAAATAACTTTTAAATGTGTCGTATTGAAGGCAGGAAGTCCCTGTTGCTTTTCAAGAAACAGCTGACAATGGAACAGTTGAGCTGCCCAGAAAGCTTCTTTTTTTTTTTTTTTGCTGGTAATCTGGCAAGATTTGTGGCTATTGTGATGAAGAGCAGCCTTGCTGCAGTGTCCCGGCGCTGTACAGCAGATGGTCTCTATCGCGACAGTTCCTAAAAGCCCACAAACAACGCATGACTGTTGTATACGAGTACCACGTGTGTGTCTCCCTTGTATTATGCATACATACTAGGCTATACTGAATAGGCCAGTGTAAATTATGCCACCCCCTGCGCGCCAATGCTGCACTCTATAATAGATGAGCATTGTTGCTGAGTTGGTTGTGGGGTATGGGGCCCGCGGTATAAAATGTGATCAGCCTTCCCATGTCGCTTACACTGAAGGCCTGTTTGTCTTTTATTTGTAGGGTGTGTAAGCAGCGCAACAGGGCGCACTCACATTTTTAGTTTAATCTTTTGAGATTATGAAAGGGTAAGAACAAAATAGCCATGAAGATGACAATAGAAACATTAATGATCAGAATGTTAAAGGAGGCAACAAGATGCAACAATCCATAACAATCCATGATCTCGAGTGAGGCCATGGAACGGGCTAGTGATTCATATGCTAGAAAGTCAGCATGCAGAGATCAATTCACGAATCATGGACCGGGGAACGAACAGGGGGCCAGACAGAAAACCGTGCGAAGGGGTAGGGGATGAACACCAATGTAATTCCTGGAATCATTGATTCACGAAACTAAAAAATCTGATAATCAAATATAAAGGCAACGTAAATGCAGTGAAAACTGTAGCAGGTAAAATGTAAACGGCTCAGGAACCATGAGTGGACATACTGAAGTAGTCTAAGTAACTAACGAAATAAGCCCATTTGGCACTGTACTTGGGTATAGCATCAAGGTAGGTAGCCATGCAATGTTCAATTCTTTGCACATGCAAAATATCTCCATTAAAGGATGATGGATGAACATTTGACAAGTATTGGCAGTGATGAGCTTTAGGGCAAGAGCAATGAAAAGATCATAAAGCTTGGCAGAGGCATGTAACTTGATATCGTTGGCAGCAAGGCTACCTCATAAACGATAGAGGGATAATGACAATAAAGAAACTTAAGGAATCTCCATCTCTTGCCAGAACTTGAATACAAAAGGACAATTAAAAAAAAAAAAACATGTGTTTATAGGAAGATGGGGCACCTCCACAGGACCAACACTTACTATCTGCACCTCTCTTGGATTTAGATCATTTCAGGGTGGAAATGAAGGCTCTATTAATGAAGAAGTACAGGTTTTGTGTAATGTTGGCGGAGGTGGAGACGCCCTGGATTCTAGTATATAATAGAGTCCAAGTATGATCATCTAGGACGCAGCCAAGATCGTACTCCCATTTTGAACGCACAAGCCATTTAGTGGTAGGGTGCTCCACATTAGTCATTACATTGTAAAATTTGGCAGCTCTGATATCGGAAGCCATGGTTAAGAGCAGAAGTCGAGAGGCATCAGGCATGAGAATTGTGAAGGTAAAAGACTGAAGTGGGTCTAAACACGCATTGACCAAATTATTATAAAAATTTAAATCCGAAACTGGGATGGAAACCTACTTCTGAGCTATTTGAATGAGAAGGGAGCAGCCATGAACAATCTGATGGCTAAATCTGATGCCTTTTTATTTAACCAAGATTTGCAATATAGAGCCCTTCTATTTATGGTTTTGTTGTATCACAAATGGGGAAAGTTTCTTGGATGGGGTTTTGTTGTGGGGGAAAGAAACAATCTATGGGCAGAGATAGAAGCCTTGATGTTGTCCAAAAATGCCACAGAGAAATGGCTAAAGACTTAAATTAGATCAACCATGTCCCAAGGATGTGCCAATTGTTTTTTCAACTCCTACCAGTAGGGAATGTCAGGATTCAGGAGGGGCAAACCAGCAACAGGACTGTGAGTAGAAATGCAGAGTGATACAATGTAATGTCTGGGAACCTCACCACCACCACCCCCCCCCCCTCATATATGGCTCTCGACTTGCTGGCGCGGCAATTCTTACACTTCCCCCATAAGAAATTGAGGATTGAGATAATGGACTTGGAAATGAGGGAGGTAGAGATACTGGAACTAGTTGCAAAAAATACAGAAAAATGGGGGACAACATAATTTTAATGGGGTTGAGACGACCCCACCTGGATTGGTAGAGAGGAGCCACATTGATGTTAGTTCTTTGAGTCTTTTGACCGATAACGCCACTTTGAGCTTGACGGTATCAATCACAGAGGAAGCAAAGCGAAGACATAAATATTTGAGTCATGGCACCATTTAAACCCAAAAAACTCTAAATCATGTTTACCACAGAAGGAGTTGAAAGGTAATATATTTGATTTTTCCTTGTTAAGCTTATAACCAGATACTAAGGAAAACTGAAGTCTATCCAGTAGATGATGGCGATGAAGTTTGGGATTCTTTACAAGGATTAGAATATCGTCGGCATATGCAGCTATTTTAATGCTTGATTTCCCACAAGAGATCCCAGGGATGTTCCTATCAGATATTATATGTTCTAATAGAGGCTCTAGAGAAAAAATGTAAATAGGATACCAGGGACACTCCTAACTAGTTCCCCTTCGCAAAGAGAAGGATGAGGATTGGCCATTTATACAAATAGCAGATTTGGGACATGAATAAAGAAGCTTGATAAGGGGATGTAGTTTTCACCACAACCATGCCATCGAAGAGATTGAACATGAATTTCCAGTTGACCTGATCAAAGACTTTCTCAGAATCTAGCGCAATAGCTGCATAGCCTTGTTTGTCTTTTATCCTTTGAAACAATATGCAGTGTGACTAGCAGGAGTCTTGCATTCACTGATATGTTCCTGGCTTCGACATAGCCAACTTGATCGGATTTAACCAATGCGGGTAGAGCAGATTCAATTCTGTTAGCAAGAACCTTAGCAAAGATCTTGCTTTCAGCATTAAGGAGAGAGATTTGTCAGAATGGGGTCTTTATCGGCTTTGGCGAATAGAATGAGTAGCGCCTCTGCTTCCCAGAAATGTTCTTCTGGATCCTTCTCAAAGCAGGAGTATGATGTTTTGAGCCTAGGAGTAAGGTAACGGGCAAAATGATTTTTAAATAACTCAATAGAGAATCCATCCAGACAGCAGGCATTCCCTTTACCCAACCCCTTGATGGCACGATTGATCTCGTGAAGTAATATCACAATCCAAATGAGTAGGATCAGTCTGGGGGTATGAAAGCCTACTGATATTGAGAAAGGAATCGATACTAGCGGGAGAGACTGGCTTCGGGGTAAACAAGTCACAATAATAATTGCTTGCAGCAGCTCAAAATGTCATTGGGATTTGTAAGGGTGGTACCAGATTTATCTTTAATGTGTGGGAAGTTTTCTGTTTGGTCTTAAGGTATGAAGCAAGCAATTTGCCAGTTTTATTGGAAGTCTGAAATCTTTTTTTTTTTCTTTTCGAATAAAGCACCTGAAGCAATCTTACTACGCGCTCGCATTTTTAAATATTGGAAGCCGGGCCAGTCCTAGGATGTGCGGGGCCAAGTGCAGCAAGAAGTGTGTGGCCTCTTAATGTGCATGGGGTAACATCACATGAAGTGGTGTCACAGGACGTGACATCACAGGAAGTGAATTACTTGTCCACATTATTCATAATTTCAATATCGACGCAGACTCAGAAATTCCAAGGGTTGGGATCCCCCCAACACAGGGCAATCCAGCCTGCCCCTTCCCCCAAGGGAAATTTCGCTCCCCCAAACCAGTCCTGAGCATCTGTGGGAGGAATGGATCCATGCATAGTTGAATCCGTGACCAGTATCTAATGTTGCATGTGCTCATGAAACCAGGCGATCATGAGTGATCGCCTTCAGTACTAACCACTTTCCACAGCCGTGTATGCAAACTCCCCCAATGTTAAAGAAACCTGCACTAAGCCACAACCCGGTGGTCTGCCTTGCTCCTGTAAAGGCCTGCTAGTGTTTAGCGTGATGTGCCCTGCTGGCAGGGACATCACGATCGCAAAAACAAGTGGCAAAGATAACAGGTGCAGGGTTAGGTCTAGCCATAAAATATCTCAGCAGCATGGCTCTGAAACCGCGCCTAGACTAGCTTTCAATATATATGGATAAGCCTTGTGTATCTCAGTGGGCAGGTGCACCTACGTAACAGATTTGGGTGTAGATCACTCAGTAATTGTATTTCATTCCTAACATTGCCCAACTCAAATCATTTTAATTGCTTTTAAAACGATGAAAGGCTGGGTTTTTTTCAACTTGCGTGTAACACCGGCTACAACTCTGCAGTAGGCACGTTAACCTACCAAGCGGTCTTATAAAATTCAAGCCACAGGAAGCAGATTGGATGGATCACACACGCAACTGAGTATCCCCCAAGCCCTGCTGATCTTTCGGCGGTATCTGCATGGCAAGTCTGCACTTCTATTGTTCATTTAATTTTGATCAACCACGTAAGGATGAAAAATCGATCGTTTGGCCTATGTTTGTTTTAATGGCCTTTAACTTCTAAAGGCAGCTCATTGCTACTCCAAATACCAAGTAGTCCTTTCATCAGCAGCAGTTGTAACCTTTTAGAACTTGGCAGAACCACATCACATGTTCCTATTTTAAGGGTGTTGAGTGCAGTTCATGATGCGCTTAATAATCACTCGTATACATACCTCACAGCCGGCTGGAGCTCATTGTGCGGTGGGCAATGCAGCTTTTTCATTTCCACATCTGTCCGGCTAAAGAGCAATTGGAGTATCGGGGAGGAAATGCTCAAACACAGCCACCAAGTGGCGTGAAACTGCACAAAATGGCGGGCCAGGCTCAGAGCCTCTGACTCGCGTAACATTACTTAACTGCCGATCGGAAGAGGCAGCACCTTCTGCCGCATCTCGCTACAAGGGAAATCGCGCCCCCATCCAGGGCAATCAAGCCCGCCAAGGGAAATGTTGCCTGGACCAAGAAACCGGCCTGACGACACACTGCGTGGGGCCCCCGGAAGCGCAGGGCCAAGTGCAGCCGCACATACACCACACGCCTAGCACCGGCCCTGATTGGAAGCTATCCTGTGCATGGTATGGTAGCAAGACTGATGAGCAAATCCATGGATACTGGTACGCCACTTGGCTGTATACTGCTGTTGTCTCTGCACAGGTGAGAGCGTGCTAATTGGAGTTTTTTTTAATGTTGCCAGATTAGTATTGCAAGTGGGCTTTGGAGGGTGTAGTTTCAGCTGGAGAATGTCCCCCACACTAAATGGTGACCTTCACCAGAATCCCGATTTGCCCAGCGTATGCTTGGTCCGTGTGCTTTTGGACCTTTTTTTGCTTGCAGTAGACACCTGGCCAGGGAAATGCCCATGAGGTCTGAGTGGCGTGCCCGAGTAGCGCTTACTTCATTTCTGGTTGGCTTTAATGCTGCTTTATTCATACAAAAGCTGTAATCTCAAATTGGAGGCTCGCTTACATCCTAAAAACAAAATGAAAACTGTTTTGGGATCTTGCCACTGAGACCACTTTAAGAATAGGAGCCGTTGGAGCGCAGGGGTAGGCGTCAATGGGGTGTAGAAGTTGGTTGCCAAATTAACGGGGCATGAGGAAGCAATGGTCTTTGACACGAGCATCAAATGTTCTCCAGGTCCACTTTATCGAGTAGGTAAAGGGGTTTTGTGTTGGTTTTTGACTCCCTTGATGTTGTATGCAAGTTAATGTAAGTCGGGGAAGAGATGGACTACGTTTTTAGTAATTTTTTAAGTGGAGGCTGAGTTGGCGTTGCATGCTTGAGTGTGTGATATGTACATCCGGACCTCAGTGGTTTGCTATGTGAATTGGGAGGAACAGGGGCTTGGGATTAACTACTTCAGGGTGAATTGAACCTGTTTGCACTGACTTCAGGAGAACCCTGGATAAATCTGTTTTCTGCTAGCGTTAAGCTTGGTTGTAAGGGCAAAGGACTACAGTTCATAGGTATTTTCTAGATCGTTTTGAGCGAGTGGCGAGTTCTGATGAATGCAATCGGTTAGTCTGGCAGTTTTGTTCCAAAGTGGACTCGAGATGTACACTAGTAATGGTGGTAACTAACGTTGCTTGCCAAGTTGAGAGAATAGATTGCTTAAGTCAATGTCGAAATGTGTTCTTATAGCATTTGTACTGGGGTGTAGCATGGAGTGATTTAGGTTTTGGAAGATGGGGACGTTTGCGTTCCATTGGTAGCTGTTGTGTGGCCTTTCTGAGATCAATCGATTGAATGTAATTGGACGACAGTGCACATTTCTCTCGTCTGAAACCATTCCAAGACTCCCATACTCCTTTCATTGGAGACCTCGGACTTTGTTACCAAATGGAAATGCTCCTTCTGTATTAGCAGAATCGGTTGCATGATGTATTTAGGGTTTTTTGTTCACAAACTATAATTTGGCGTGGGGAGGAAGGGGGTGATTGGTGAGGAGTGGCCAGTGGGGCCAAGCGAGTGCTTTCAAAGGTCGCCTCCTGAGTTCTTTCCAGAGGCTAGAGCTACAGTAGGGAGCTTCTACGGAACTCGGAGCTAGGATTCCCTGCCGGGAAGCCTTTTACTGTGGCCTGCCTTTCCCTGCACTCGTTCGTGCCTCGTGACAGTTCACTGCATCAGAAATAGCCCTACTACGGTACAGTGAGTCAATCCAAGCGTGTTGGAGACCATACCCTTTGCATCAGAAGTCCACCCTCGTCATGGTAAGAGCAATAAAGCGGTTCGTGTTTCCTGGATACTGGAGATGATCTGACCAGATGCTCCTTTTTAAAAACAACTTCCGCCTTCTGCAGGGATCAATGTTCCCCCTTATTAAGGTAGACAATGTTAAGTAAAAACGCTATTGCATAGTTGGCAGTGGCTTTTGAGAGTTGCAATCCATTCCATTATCCTGCAGAATGGCTCTTTTTTTTTTTTTTTTTTTTTTTTTTAATTTTTATTTTAAAAAAATGTAAAAAAAAAATGTTGGTTGCTTTTTCTCGCTCAAAATCATGAGGCAGAGGGTCCAATAACGGTGCAGTTTATCATGGAGTCTGCAGGGGCTGCAGCGTTTGCTACCATGCTGGCACAGGCCTTTCTTGGGCCGACTGCTTCGAAGAGCTGCAAGTCCCTGCAGGGAAGCACTTTAGATCCCAGCTGCCTCCACTCGTCCCACCTTCCACAGTTGGGATGTCCTATGGGTTCCTGCTAGGTTTTGCATTCTCACCCAACACTTGTTCTTCCTTTTAGGGTAACATAAGAGTAAATGTTGCATGTCACTTACGGCGTAACACATTTCTCCCCAAAAGACGCATGGCGATTGGCTGGGATTGCTAGGTGTGGTGTGAAGGGATCTCTGGGGAACCATTGGATAGAACTGTTTGGTATTCTGGAAGGTGCTAAAAAAAATTGAAGAGGTGTATTGGAGTGTGGCAAGTTAGATCCTACCTCACCAAAGAAGAGCTTGTAGGTACTTTGGAACAAACAGGGTTATGTGGAATGAGTTGAGCCCTCCCCACTGAGATCTGTGTTGTAACTGGCCTTTCCCTTGCAACCTGCTCAGTGCTTGGAATGTTAGGAGTGACTGACATGGATGGTTGAGTGAATGGTCCCTCCTGTGTGTTCCGATGGTGTCAGTTGAAGATGGGGTCACCGAGCGAGAGGGTGCCGGTGGATGTTGTCCCATAGCTACTTGCCTGATGCCCCTGTGTCATTGTAACCTGTAGCGGAGACTGGAACTCGAGGAAAGAGGTTTCCTGTTCCTATCCCACTCGGTGTCCTCTGTGGCCAAGACCTTGTTACAATACTGGCGACGAGCTGAGAAAACATGCATCAGCTGTGCTGGTGGGAAAGGAAAGGGACAGCAAGGTACAGGGACATCCACTTCCCCAAACCCAGAGGAGACCGCTCTCTAGTTGGAAGGAGTGCTAATCTCCTGGCTGCAAGGAGCAGTGGAGCCTGTGTGTCCCAGTTGGTTTTCAGCGCTGTGAGGGGCAGTTGGGGCCTATGAAGGCCAGCAGTGGCTGCAAGGGCAGCATTGAGGCCGGAAGCCATCTGGGTTTGCATGGGCGGCTAAACCAGGCTCAAGAGTTCCTGGTGAGTATCCTTCTGTTTAAAGTGTGAGGCAAGTGACAGACAGCCATGCAGTTAAGGAGGTGCCTGCAAGTGGCACCCAACGAACTGCTGGTGAGGCATGGGTGCCAGAGGCAGCTGAGTGGGCAAAGTCCCTGCTGGTCCCTTGAGGCACAGCTGCAAGGGACAGCTTGTTGCATCGGGTCATACCTGACTGGAGTAAGGACCACAGCTGACATGTCTGGTTGGTTGGAGCTGCTTGTTTGGTGGCCGTGGTTCTGGCAACAGTAGGGGTGGTGGTGGGGGAGTGACTTGGGCTCCGTGCCCGGGGTTGTTTTGGTCCCCGGTGGGACGTGCTCCTGGTCATCCTTGGAAGGGAGCGTTGTTCCATGCAGCAGCCGGGGTGGAATGATTACGTCACTGGCGTCGTTGACAACGGCTGAGTGGCCCTTGGCACCTCACGCTCTGAGGTCCTGTATGTGGGACCAGGGTCGGAGGGGATATTGTTCCTTGATGGTGCTATTGTATCCAAGAGCAGAGCCGTGCTGTGGCTGATAGAGGGGTACGTATGCCTCGCAGGAGCCTCAGCGGTTTACACGATGCGGTTTCGTCATGGGATTCCAGGGACGTGTCATTTAGGCGCACCAAGGACTATATAATGCATGCCCTAAAGGTACTGGTTGGGGCGGGGGTTGTTTTGACTTTTGCTGTTGTAGGCTGCAAAATGGGCCACTTACTTGTTATACTGGAGTGGAGGCCTACATGACAATGGAGTAGCGGCGTTGTAGCAGCTTTTAGTTATCCTAATCTTGCCTTGTGATGCAAGGCCTCTTCTGCTGAGCAGTGAAGGATGCAGTGTTGATGCACTATTCTGTCCTTCACATTATGTTTGTGTTGTGAGGTCTGTGTCGTTGGGTGCTGCTTTGGAGCGTTGTGCCGGCGGTATCAGTTTGAGGAAGTTGTGGCCTCTGTTTAGTGACATTAAAGCATTAACAAGTTATTTGGAACAGTGCTCTTTGTTAATGTATTTGCTGTTTAACCATAGTTTTTCTCCACAGCTTGGACATTTTAAACTGTGGTTGGGCCATGGACTAGTGCCTAGTTAAACGTACGAATTTTGCCAACCAATCTAAAAAGCCCAATGTTTGCCATGTAATTACTATTTTGCTAGTTTGTGGATTTGTTGGCCGACAATTTTGGGGTCTGTTGACTTGTTTGTGTTCGGCGCTGTTGGCGTGTGCAGTTAATATATGCGATTGGGACTTTGGTTCTGTTTCTGTACTTGTGGAAGTTTGACCCATGGATCCAGTTGGTGTGTATCTTTGGGGCGTTGGGACACAGGCGAGCTAGGTGTGCGTTATCAAGGGGTGTTGATAGCAAGGTGTTGGGAATGTTGGATGTTGTAGCGAGTGTGCGCTGGAGACTCCGTGCCTTCTTTGTGGTCAGAGTTGGCACATGTAAATGTGACTAGGTTTTGGTCTGTGGCCAATACCTCAGTCCAATACTTTCAATCAAGCAGGGGCTCGAACTGGTCTACTGCCTTTCCTTTCGGCGGTAACCACTTAAAAGATTACTCAATTTAGTAAGTAATTTACAGTGCAAAAAACAATTTTGTTTAAAGTTGTATATATACATTTTTTTTTGGTTGAGATTTTGTCTGACGGATGTGACAAAGTACCACAAGAAGTTTCTTGGCCGTATGGGGTCATTGAACTAAATGTGACTTGCAATCCTTTTCTAGTACAGCTGGGGGTGATATATAACTTGGCAGTTTCTTATCTCAATTCAACCTTGAACACCTGAAACCAATCAGCCTCCCTAATTGCTGAGGCATGAAAGCATGCAAGGAGGAGAAATTCTTTGGACTGTTATTGCATCTGGGACCCAGAGTTGCACCCCTGCCACCCTTCTTTTTGCCTTCACAAATACGTGAAAACTATTGGCTACACGTGCCTAATCTCCCCCACCCAACTCCCTATTGAGGGTTCACATTGAAATTGGGGGTGAGTTGGGATCCTGGCTGGTTATACACTACAGCTACCAGAATTCCTTGCTGCTATAGACTGGTACTTCCCAGAGGGATTCAACCCTGAACACCTGAAACCAATCTGCCTTCCCAATGATTTCTGAGGCATGAAAGAGCACTAGAAGGATAAGATCTTTGGACTTTTGAGCAGATGCTGCTGGGACTCAGAGTTGCGCCCCTACAACCCCTCTTTTTGCTTGTTAATACTGCTTTTTTTTCTCACCCCACCCCCATTTTCCATTAGTTTTAGTTCTTATTATGAGCACCCAAACAAAATGATTGTGTATCCAATGGTTCTTTTTGGGAAAGGTGTTGGGCAGGGGGCCTAAACATTTATTGGCCCAAAAATATCTACACAAGCTGGGCACAATTGGAACAAGCATTGGCAATGCCAACAGTTTGGGATTTTGTGTAGGCTTGGGAAAGGCACTTGCCAGACACTGCATTAGTGGTATTAACTGGCCATTGATGGTAGCAGGTGCAAAATGGTGCAAGTTGCTGGACTTCTAATAGCAGTGGCTGGCAAATGCCGAATACTTGGACACAAGCCAGAACTATTGGCTTTGTCAGTGCTTGTTTTCAATAGGGCTTAAGTGAAACGCACACTCGGTGTGAAGGCAGACTTTAAGACATTTTTATCACACCAGTAGCGGGTTTACAACTCTCAGACTTCGTAAATAAAAAACAATGGCAGGCACTTTGAGTGCAAAGTTTGATGGTAAGGCTTAATTAAAGCGAGCTCAGGGTTCCCATGAAGAGGTGCTTTGGGAGGGGCAGGAACTGACCATAGGGAATTTGCATGGCCATGGAAATGTACAGTCAATAGGTGGGTGGATGGCCAAACCACCCCTGCAAGCAATGTCCCTCATATGCCATTGCTCGTTATCTAATAGTTTCAGTTTACAGATGTCACTTGTGACACAATAGCCCAACTGAAAAGGGGCTCTAGGAATTCACCAGTTTCCTTCTCTGGGAAAGGCGCTGGTCATATGCCCGAGTGGATCCAGAGGGGACAAGTTGTTTTTGGTAGGTGGCTTAGCGGCAGGGAGGGTGAATAAGATTTGGTCTTCTACTGCTGGATTTGGTGCGTCTTCTGAGCAAAATGATTGGCCGCTATTATGTTTTTTCTTCCCCACAGGGTCCAGTTTTCTTTTTCGCCCTGAGGAAGGCAACTATACCCATCTAGAATCGTTTGCCAGACAGGTGGCTCTTTTGCCGAAACGTGTAGAAGATGTCTTATTAGCTTTTGTTTTGCTTTTTGGTCTTTCTTTAATTGAGTTACGTAGGCAGTCCTGTCAATTAAAATAGGAAAACTTTGTTAACTGAAAAATTGAAAAGTTCATCAATTCAAGAATTGCTTGAATTTAAGTAAATACCTGGAGTTGACATTTATTTACTGTTCATTTTTCTGTTAACCACTTGATTGTGATGAACAAAGTGTTTGTTCAAACTTGTTTTCTGATTTTCTGTTTTATTGTCTTACTTTAGATTTAACTATTCTTAAAACTGTTTCCCCCATTTTATGGTCTTTGAAACACAAGCAATACATTTCACCTTTTTCTTTCTTATCAAGAGATTGTCTTGACTGCTTTCAGAGTGTGCTACAGCCATCAATTTGTTTTTTAGTGATATCAGCTTGATGCACTTAATAACCAATTACTACCAAAAGTTCTCTTAAAGTAAATGGTATAGCAGTGTGGACTCTAGTGTTCTTTTGTCCAGTTGTAGTCCCATTCCACTACTGCTTTTGGGACACTCCCCCCTCCTGTTTTTTAAAGCTATGCCTGCGTAGTGCATGATTGGCTGCTATGCCTGCCTAGTGCTTTTTTACTTATTGCTGTGCCTTCTCGCCAGTGGTAATTGAGCAGTAATACAGCACTTGGTAGACCATACTGGATGGCAACTGCGCTCTGCCCAAGAAAATGGCCCAGAGCAAAGCTTCTAGATAAGTCTAGGGTGCTCAAGATCAGCTGCTGAAACTGGCCGCGACGTGCATATGACCCATGGTCGCTCAAAAGATCTACCAGTTAGCTGGCTGCCGTGGAAGTTGGCATCGGAAGTGCATGTGGTGCCACTTGCATTTCCATGGCAATGCAGCACTCTGCTGGTGATTGGCAGGCAGCTGTGAGGGAGAAGAGTGGAGGTGAGGACCAGGTACATTGTCTTAGTTTGAGAGTGCAATTTGTGGAGCGTTTGCAGATGGAAGCCGCACTTGGCTATCTCCGAATGCTAGGCTAGCTCTGAATGCTAACGATCAATGTGTCCTCAGGAACTGGTTTGGCCCCGTGGTGCGAAGATGTTGCTTAAGGCTGGTCAGTGATTCGGTTTAAATGGATTACATGCAATCGGACTTTACAACAGGTTTATAATAAATACTGTTTTTGGAGGTTAAGCTCCCATGGGACATAATACACCTTTGAGTTTTAAGGCTAGAGTAAGTTAAAGAGCAATCTGTGGCCTTGTCATGGGCCTAGTTGATGACTAAGTTCAGACAGTGTTTGGGTTATTGAATGGAGTATTTTTTTCCAACCCTTAATGTTAATTGCTAGGTATATTAAAATGTACGAAGTTTCATGTAAACTAATTTGTGGTTTGGAGCAGTGTAATAAAACACAGAACCACAAACATATGTTCATGATAAAGTATTGGGTAAAGCCACATGGGTTGAGGCAAGAAAGGTAACGGAGGGTTAAGAACGTACCTCAAACATTTTCCAGTTCTGTACATTTTTTTTTAAAGACTTCAAAGAAATGTACTCTTGTTAAAAACACAACTACCACGTCCAAAATATAGAAGGTTTTGTTTTATTAAATGTTATGTTGATTTATACCGCAACACCACTACCACCCAGGAGCAGACTCCAAGGGCTCACGTGGCTCTGCAAGTAAGAGGACAGGGTTGTGAGGGAAGAGTGATAGGATGGGTCCAGAACCAGGCGAAACTGGCGTGTTGGCTTGCAGATGGTTGTTTGTGTGCACTGGCTTTTTGTATCTGTATGGGTAAGGTTCAATGCATGGGTTGTTTCTAGGACTGTTATGCAGGAGTGTCCAATGTTGTGAACATTGGATGGTATTTCAGGTTGTGCGATTGGCTTAATGTATCCGTATGGGTAAGGTCCAGTGTGAAATTGATATGCCAGTAAATTTGTGGATATCTGGGAATAATTACTGCCTATGGTAAGATGTTTTTGGTGCACCGGATGGTGGTTTCCAAACCGCTGTTCGAGCAGGACTTCCCTGGCAGCTATCTTTTTGAATTTCTGTTCCCGAAACGCTGGTGTTTCGGGAACAGAAAAAAAAATAGGCCCCCCGTGTTATGGGCCGGGGTACTAAGCAATAAGCCCCGTAAACCCAGGCACTAAAAGCATTTTTCTTTCTCTTCCAAAATGCAAGCATTTTGGAACAGAAAAGTTTACAAAATGGCCGCTGGGGAAGGGAAAACTAAGTGCTCTTTGCCTTTCCATGGAGGCCATTGAAAACAATAAAAAAAAGTAAACGAGGCAGCCGAAGACTTGCCTGATTCCCCAGCGAGGGGAGATGGCGGGCGCCAGCCCAGAGGATCAGGGCGGTGGGATTACTGTCTGGAAACGCCTGCATTCTGAGTCTACCCATTGATTGTGAGGCGCCACCCCCCCCCCCCCCTGTCCGGGTACTATCATGCATAATTTCCCCACATATAATGTTAAAGTTATAACACATTAGTGGCATACTGTAGAATACTACTTATGAACATATTCCACTTCCTAAAGTGCATGGATGTATGGTTTTACATTTCTTCTTTCCCAATCCACCGCTCGTCCCCCAACCCAGCAAGAAATGCCAACGAGACCCGCAACTTTGCCACGTTACCTGTAGACTGATTTTTGAGGAAGGGTAGGACTGATATTTCGGGGGCTACGCGTTTGTCTTGGAAGCAAGACAACGCAGCGCAACACAGGTTTGAATAAAGATCCCACGCTTAGAAACCACTCGTTGGTATTAAGCGTGTTATAAGTGATCCGATTGTAATTTGGGGTCCTCCATACAAACCATTTACATGAACGTAAAACGGAATGAAATGCTGGAAAATGAGAGCACTGCAGTATTCCAAAGAATCTTTAAAGTGCTAATAGAACAGGAACAGCACTTTGTATTCTTTAAATTGTGATTTCCTTGCATATATCATAATGCTATTCACCATTTTTCAGGTTGGGGACAAGGTGATGGTGCTGAACCGGTCGGGGTTGTGGCAGGAGTTGGTCACTGTCCAGGCCAGTCACACCTTCATCATGCCAGAAGAAATGAGCTTCGAGGAAGCGGCGGCCTTTCTGGTGAACTACATCACAGCCTACATGATTATCTTCGACTTTGGAAACCTACGGCCCAACCAGAACATTCTTGTTCACATGGCAGCAGGTAACATTTCTCTTGTGGTTGTTTTTTCTTCAAAGTTTCTGTTAAGCAGCTGAATGGCCCACTCGCCCCTAGGATGCACATGGCCTATACAGAATAGTTTTTGCTCTTCGGAGCAGAGTGGGGCATGGTCCCTGGAACTTGCAGAAGGCACTGGGAGGGCCACATCACATTGGCCCACCAAATGAGCTATATACTGAAAAAACTTTGTTAAAGGGACATTATGGTTATGTTGGACTAATAACCTATGAAGTTCAAAGAAAAACTTTGTTAAAGGGATGTTATGGTTTCGAGTAAAATCGAAAACCCCCAGAAATTTGCCAGTTCTGGTAAGCTAAACAACAAAACTAGCGCCACCACTTTGTACTGCTAAGACCAACACCCAGGACATCAAAGATGCCATCACAAATGTCACTGATGACATCACATGTGAAATACATTTTGATGAAGAGTCCCTACAAGGAGTTGTGTTTATATTGTTGGTAACAAGATGTCAGGGGTGATCGGGAGACCGATCATGAACTACTTAATCTATTAAAGAATGTACTCATCTAATATCGTATTGGAGTGTTGTTAATACAGAAACCTAATCCTATATAAACATAGGCAATGACTGCAGCATGCACCATAGAAGTACAGTATTTATAATCTTGTAATTTTGGATAGTACAATAATGAATGCTACCTTATAAGTTTTGAGTAATGTAAACATGTAATAACTAGCTAACAATTCAAGACTTGAAGCACTTGTGCTGGTACAAACAATACATTTGAAGAACCACAATGCATTCAAGTCAGAGGCACATACAGGGAAACTAAAGTAAAGAAGAAAAACTGCATCATCAGAAAATGTTAATGACATTAAAGTTTATCTTCATGTATACAAATGAATTGTGTTTTGAGGCCTGCTCATTTCCCCATGTATGTGCACCATGAGCTGAGACCAAACCCTAAGGAAAGTACTCGAACATATGACAAGTTTAACGTCTAGATATAAAGCACCTTTTTCAATTTTATTATTCTGACTGCCAGTGAACAAAACCACCTGGCCTATATGTCAAACAAAAACAAGTGGCCCAGATATGTGATGTCATCAATGACATTTGATATCTTTAATGTCCTGGGTGTTATTCTTAGCAGTGCACCGTGGTGGCGTGAGTTATGGTTGTTTAGCTTACCATAACTGGTGAATTTCTGGAGTTTTTCGATTTTACTTGAAACCATAACGTCCCTTTAACAAAGTTTTTTTTTTTTAGTGAATTTCATAGGTTTTTACCAGCTCATGCTATTTTACTACAACTTACTAATATCATACTTACCCAATATAGCAATGTTTGTGTCCAATTTACAAAGTGTGACCTTAAAACTCTGCCATTTCCCACCTTCTGGAATCATTTTTAACACTTCCCACACTTTTTGCAACTAGTTTTGCATCCGTAGACGTCTACGAACATCTGATTTCATAGCGGACCTTCTGGACAGTGCCACATGACCATACACTGGCACGTGGCATGATGACCTGTCCGAGAACCCGTCCGCACTTCACAATCAGATCTCTGTTTAGCGGACAGTTCAGAACCGCATTTTCTACTGATCTAGGACCTTTCAACTTCAAAATTTCCCTTGCACAGCTCCAACACCTATTCCTACTCCTTATCCATTAACAATCTAGTACACAGTACATACTTGTAGCAAAACTGCTATTTATCTTAAAATGGCATCAGCTAATGCCATCCCTCCTCCCCAAGAGCCACCACCACTGCTATAATCAAGGGGCATGAGAAACAGTGCTCCCTAACTTAGAAATAACACAAGCGCAACATTTTCCCTTGACCACCTACCCCTCCAAATTAGTGTTTGGTTCCTCTTCCCTCATTTCCCTCCCCCACCTTTCGTTCACAGCTCTCCCGCCAAAAAAAATACATCCAAAAACAGACCTATTCCTTTAAGAACCACCTTTCACAGTTAAGAAATAGAACAAAAAAAATGTATAAACTCCATCTACTTTATATTTCTCAGTAAAGTACATACTCAATAAGATTTTCCAACATTTCCATTTTGTGTTATTCTAATGGGAATATCGGGGTGTTAATCCTCAGTTCCAGGGACTGGAACGGTGGATACTGGCCCAGCAGGCCAAGTTATCAGCCCAAGCAAAGCGAGGGTGGAAAACGAGGTCTCTGGACCATTATCCCCCCCATTTCAGCCCCTAAAATGGGGGATCCAGGCCATTAGCACCCTAGGTTCCCAAAGCGGGAACCCGGGGTGCTAAAATAGAGGATTTTTCAATTTCGAATAACTTTACCACAAAGCCAGTCCCAGGTAGACATGGCCACTTTAATCCTATGTTTTGTCCCTTGTGGTCATGGCCAGTAGTCAGATTTTCCGGATCATGACCTTTGACCCGGACAATCTGGCCACTGCCCAAGGCCACAGGCTACCCCTCAGTCACTAAAGGTATACTGCTATTTTTTTGTAGCTACATTATGACACTTGTCAAATAATAAAACGCTGGCACATTTGCAAAACCATGCCTGTAGGTCCTTGCCAATGCTCCTTACGCAAGTTTGCTGGAAATCCACCCATGTTTTATTTTTTCAAAAGTGTCAAATGTATGCACATACAATTGTCATATAACTTAGCCCCGACTTGACAAAATCCATTCAGACTTTACGAAAACGCCTACATCTATGATCTGTTTTCAAACAGTTTGTGTAGATTTGCAAATGCAACCACATTTCTAAGCCTTTACAATATTTTGGGACCCCCCCCCCCCCTCATGACAGAATCCCACGAAACTTTGCATACTCACTCAGAATCAGGTCCAAAATATACATGCACAATTTCATGCAGTTCAATTATGTGGTGCCAAAGTTATAAGCCGTCAAAGAACTGCATTTCACCAACCCTGTAATGCTGAAGTGTCCGAACTTTTCAGGACTGTTGGCGAACATCCGAACTGTTTGCGGACTTTAGCAGCAAAAAACACTTTTTTTGCTTCTTGCAGCCATATCCCATCCCATCCTCATCACCCCTCATCTCCCAGAGATTATTTGATAAGTTTGATAAGTGCAATGCTGTGTTTTTTTTAAATGTTTTTACCACGATGTCTGCGGCCGCTGTCCGTGAATCCAAGATGGCGGGCGTTTCCAAAAATCTGATGCACTTCATGCTCTTCACCATCCAATCAGCGAACACGTTGAATGTCCGCGGACATGACGCAAGCCGATTAACCAATCGGTGTTGTGTCCGCAGAGCGAACAGGCAAGTGTGTCCACGGACCGGACATAGATATCACTAATTTTTTGTGACCACCTTTTTGGTCGTTTAAAAAAAAAAAGCTACCAGACAGATTTTCACCAAGTTTACAAAGGCACGCTTTTGGGGCCAAGCCACTGCTCCTGCCGCAAATTTGGTGAAAATCCGACCAGCGGTTTTGGCTATAGGCGTGAGCATATATTTTATTTTTTACCCCCATTCAGTCTTTGGGAAAAAAGAAATGTTGGGACCCCCCCCCCTATAACTTTGCCCCCCCGGACCAAACCTCACCAAACTTAGCAAAACAATTCAGAGTGGGCCATATACTTTTGCAAAGTTTGGTGTGGATTCGTCCAGGGGGGACGAAGATATAAGCCGCACAAAAAATGTTCTTCCTATGGGTTTAGCAACTTAACCATAACTACACGGTCATTACCGTGGGCGTGTAAAAAAAAAAATATATATATATTCTCCACACTTCATTTGGTGTGCCAATGTGACGTGGCCCCCAGTGCCTTCTGCATGTGTCTATATATATATATATATATATATATATATATATATATATATATATATTTTTTTTTTTTTTTTAAATGTTGTCCAGTCTGCATTTCACTGATTGGATTCTCGTGCTGATGAATTGGGACACAGCATATCAGTTAATAGTAACCCAGTTCTAGTGTTTGTGGTACTTCAAAATGGGTGGTGGCAAGTGGTACATGAGCTGGGATCTAATCCAGTAGACGTGTCGGAACACTTGCACGCAGTGGCCAATCAGATACGCCACTTTCTGAATAGCTTGTGCTCTTGATTGGCTGTTGCACTTGTCGGGGCGGAGTATACTAGAGTGGCCGCCTTTTGATAGGCAGCAATAGCATTCAGTATCCCAAGCACTCGAGCTATAGCGGACAGTCCTGGTGGGGCGGACTCCAATTTTAACAATTAGAAGGGAGTCTGGCAGTGAAGCTAATCAGTCCTCTAGATAATATTACTGTTTTAAGCTGTATGCACTCTCTTCTCGGTTTCTCAGTTTTGTATGAATTTTGTCACTACATTTGAAATGTTGTCACACTGGATTGCATCTAAATTGTAGTTTATGCAAATTCCAATCTATAAAATGTGATGTGCCACAAGCCCAGTCGGGTCTAGATTTCACAGCCGATGTCTGTATCCTTTCAGTGACCCAAGCACTTTGATTTGTCTTGATTTAAATTGCATTCCTATTTGCAATACCAGGTGTTAGTTTGCAGCATAATGGCGTGCACACTGTGAAGGCTTAGTGGCATAGATGCAAGGTGCAAAAGTCTGACCAATCTCCACTGCTCACCCCCATCTCATCCCAATTCCACTTACAGATGGCTGGCTCGCCTCCATGTCTGCAGCGGTGATGGCTGGCCTGTATTCTCTGCGCTGGTGGAACCGGGGAAGTGTGCACACACCCTGATTGCCCGAGCGAGTAGACCTTGCAAGAGGAGAACCTTTCTGCATGGACGAGCAAACCCCTGTGTAAACAGGAAAATGTTCTTGTTTTAAAGGAAGGCTGTCATTGACGATAGGGAGGTCAATACGTTACTAGGAAGTAAAAGCGGCTCTGGCAGGAAGAGGTTCACTTGTAATGTACACACTGCAGTGCCTTATGTTCCCTTATCTCGCTTAGCAGCAGCTGGAAATGGGGTGCTGCAGTGTGACTGTCATTTTACTCCTCGTGGAAGAGCCATCCGTCTTGCAGATGGAAAATAGTCGCATTGTTCAGATAGGAGTCCCCCCCCCCCCCCCCCCTGTAACCCCCATTGCTCTTACTTGGTGTACTTGCATTTAGTTGGTATACACAGCAATGAAACGCGACCTTTCAAACCTTGACCAAACAGGAAGTGGCATCACATAGCATTGTTCCCAAGTACACTACAAAAAATATAGTTGCAATATCACTTTAATATGATATACATTTCATACAAGAATGCATCGTTAATCAGTGTGTATAGACCATGTTACCAAATGACTGTGATTGCAAGGAGACCTTGGAAGCAAGACGGCACGGAGATCCCAGGGTCCGCTAAGCACATAGGGGTGTTGCTGGTGGGGGGGACGGCTGCGGGGGCTATAGCCCCTGGTCTTTTGATTGTAGAACTCGGGGACTACAACCAAAAGGCTATAGCTAGCCCCGAATCCCACCAGTCCCTGCATTAGGTTAGCCCCTGATCTTTTCCAGACCTAGCAACACCCCTGTAAGCACGTTATAAATAACCTATCCTATCATACTTGCACTTTATGAAATAATTTGTAGTCTTTATAGCATGTTAATACTTTCATACGTATAGTTTATTGTGCTCTTTGGTGTTCAGCCGACACATGTTTCGACCTCTCGGGGTCTTTATCAAGGCTAGAGCACATATTTCATGGGTACTGGCTTGCAAAGATGTGGTTGATATTGCTGTCCTACTGGGTTGGTGTCCACCCGCATGGGTGGTGACCACCCATCTGGCCGTGACGGCACAGGACAGAACAGGCACAACATCCAGACTCCAGCCCATCCGGCTAAGAAAGATCCTCTATATAATGTTACTTCGAAGCATTGAGAAATTTTTACAAAAATATTGCATCAACTTTCTATACCCTGGATGAACTTTTCAAGGTGCAACTACTAGCCAACTATAGTCACTCACCACCTCCTAAGAAATGGTGTGCGGTGTGTTTGTGCAGAATACTCACCAGGAGTCCATGATCACTAGCCAATGGCGAATGAAAATGACCTCTTATATACGTCAACATAATTGACTTATATTAAAACGCGATGTGTTATTCAGAGTAACTTATTCCCATATTTGCCAACCCTACCAATTTAGGCAGTAGGATACCGCTTTTTAAGCAGTCCTACCGATTTAGTGGCAACAAATACCTATTTTTTTTTATTTATTTTTTTAGCTGGGTTTAGCAGCCTGTTCAGCCATGGCTGAAGGGTGCGCAAGTACACCGAATCCCAGGAACGTTCTTCAGTGGGGATATGTCCAAGCTGCTGCTTTTATAATGGTGTTGTTACTGGCAGCAGTTAGCAGACCCGTGTGCCAGTGCAACCTCCCCAGACTGTCGGAGGCGCCCATGAGATCCTCTTCAGCACTTCTGAATATCAACAGCCACATGGTTTACCGTACCTCAGCTCCCCGGTGCCAGTCATCTACATGCTGGGGCGAGCCGCTGAAGCAATGGTGAGCCACTCCTCCTAATGAGTTCTGGCAGGTGTGAGCTTGCGCCAGGAGCCGGTGGGAAACTGCACGTTTCAGCCCTGCCCTGCGCTAATCTCGCCACTTCCACCTGCCTGCAAGTGCAATATGCTATATCTTCAGCGTAGTTGCACAACACAGCGCCCCTCTCTCCGGCACCTGCTACATACTTGCCAACCCTACCAATTTAGGTGGTAGGATACTGCTTTTTAAGTAGTCCTACCGATTTAGTGGCAACAAATACCGATTTGTTTTTTATTAAAGAAAAATCAATATTTTTGAAACTTTAAGATTCCTACAGATTTTTGGTTGCATAATGTTGCCATGTATGTATTCTGCAGCTGCCAGGGGTGGAGAAGAGTGAATACACCATGGATACTGGCCTTTACTTGGTAATTGCTAACCAGTAGGCTGTTCTGCTGAGGTTTGGTTTGTCAGTGACGGTTGTGAAGATAATTAAGTTGTTGGAGAATTTAAGCCAATGCACATTTGTCTAAACCTACTTCATTTAGTATCCTAGCCAATCCTGTTGCTAAACCTACCCAGTGCTTAAACCTTGGCATTGTCCTACGAGAACACAAGTACAATGCAGAGATGGTGACTTTATTTATTTTTTCAGGGTTACACACTGCCACCCAGGCAGAGTAGACATTCTACCTTAAGTGTACTATGGGCATCTATCGTCTTTGTAAGGATCTCCCAGTCAGTCAATTTAACTTTGAACACTTTTGGATTATTGCTGAATATAGCAAAACGTTCCTCGTCCAATGACCCGGCACAAGTATTCAATTGATATTGATATTTTTTTTATATTGCTGTCGTACAGGTGTTTCAGAGCGTGACCAGATAAGGGAGGGGGAAAGGGGAGAACAAAACTATCTTACTAGGCCCAGTGACATTGAGAACGCAGAATTGCATGGGAGAGGGAGCAGGGAAAAGTGCATGGGAGGGGGAAAAGTGGAAAGTGCGCAGCAAAGGAGAAAACAAAGAATAAAAGAAAACAAACAGTGGAAGTGCAGACAGCAAGAGGCAAGTGCTGGGTTTAAGGCAGCAGACTGGGTGTGTTTGAGTGCAGGAAGAAAAAGGGGGGCACTGTATGGGTACAGATACATACACCAGTGCACGCAGTGGCAGAGGCAGTGTGGGAGGGTGTGCAGGTACCTGGTCCCGGAAGACAGGGTAGGCCAGGTGCACAGTGCCGAGAGATATCAGCAGAGGAGAGTGCAGAGGTGAAGGCAGAAGCAAAGAGGAAGGTATTGAGATGCTTCCAGAACCGGAGATGGTTCGCCTCAATTTTCCGAGTGGCAGGGAGGGTGTTCCAGAGGGAGGCCCCAGTCGAAGAGATCTAACCCCAGCTTGTTTCTTGGAAAAACGACTGACCCTGAGGGAGTTGGAGGTAGAGGAGCGACGAGCTCGAGAGGGGAGGTATTTGCAGAGGGATACTGAAGGGATTTTGGACCCAGGCCAGAGAAAGCCTTGTGGACAATGCAGAGGGTTTTGAATATAATCCTTGCGTCCACTGGGAGCCAATGGTTAGATTTCAGAGCTGGAGATACGATCCCAGGGCTTGAGGCCAAGGACAAGTCTCGCAGTCCTGTTCTGGATTAGTTGCAGAGTGCGGAGAGTAGAGGCAGGTAGATTGAGAAAGAGGCTGTTAAATAGTCAAACATAGCGAACCAGACCTTGAGACGGTGAGCTTCTGGCGGAACAAGGGGAAGGGCAGAGTACCTCCTGAGGAGGTGCAGTAGGATGTTTGACTTTTTAGAGACATCGGAGATGTGGGCAGTGAAGGAAAGTGTGGAGTCAAAGATGACCCAGAGGTTCTTAGCCTCACAGCTGGTGGTAGGATGAGGACCAAGGGAGGCAGGCCAGAGAGTGAGGGGAAAGGAGGGTGAAGGTCTGATGAGCATCTGTCTTGCTGGCATTCAGACAAAGAGCGTTGGCGGCACACCAATCTTGAATGGCAGTTAGGCAATCAGAGATGAGAGAAGGAGAGGAGGTGGCCAATGGCAGCCTAAAAATAAATTGTCAGCATAGCACTGGAAACTGGAGCATAAAATGGCAATGAAGTGGGCAAGAGTTGCCAGGTATTGGTTAAAAAGCCAGGGCGAGAGGTTAGACCCCTGGGGAACACCACAGGTAGAGAGGGAGATAGATGATAGGAAGGACCCCAGTTGGACCTGGGAGGGTCGATCCAAGAGGAGAGGTCAGCACCTGATCAGTTATACCCAGGTTATCACAGAGGCGGTTGAGCAGGATGGTATGGTTGACCGTGTTGAAGGCAGAAGTGAGATGGAGTAGGATGAGGACAAGTCAAGGTTAGAGAGCAGATCTTCACAGATGTTCAGAAGAACAGTTTCCATGCTTCTGGAAGCTCTGAAGCCAGGCTAGTGGACGCGGAGACGGCCAACAGAACTAGAAAGGTTAAGCTGAGAGATGGCCAGCTTTTCCAAGAGTTTGCCCAGAAAAGGAGTAATGGAAATTGGGCGATAGTTAGGACAATAACTATCTTACCAATATACATTACAAAAATTGCTAGTGAAACAAAGTGCAGGAAGAAATGCATACTTTCTATAGAACCTATAATATATGGATGGCAACAAACATTAAAAGGATGACCATGTGTGTAGTGAAGTCGTGACAATAGTCCAATCCCTTAAAACAAACGGCAACATTAAAAGAAAAAACCTTTTATATGCAAGCCTGGGAAATTCAATAACTTGGTGATCTATATGGATATTCATATTTCTTCATTTTTTATCACCAGGCTCCTCACTTGCCCGGTCTGTATTTCAAGTGCCCAGGTTAGCAATGGGGGTTTCATCTTTTAGCAAATCTGCCGGGCGATATTGTAGGAACCCTAAACCAGATGGCACAGGGACTAGGGTGTTTACCCGAATATACACATATAGAAGGCAGAAGAGTAAGTGGGCTAGATCTTCGTTGTCTATGTTGCACAATGTGCATCTCGGCTCTCTAGAGTTGCCAGATTGGGCCCCAGCTTTACGCAGTTAAATCGTGCACGAGTAAACTGGCTCCCAGCAACTGAACAATTACTGCACAGGAGATGGACCACGGTTTTAGTTTGGGTAATTGTGTTTTCTGATTATCTATTGTTGGAGATATATTCCACTTGTGCAGCCAGAACTCTCTGCACCTCTTGGTCTAATTGGTTCGATGTTCTTCAGCATTTATATTGTTTAACAGTTGTTTGAGTCACGGGATATTCTCTGCCCCTGTTTTTGCCAAAATATTCGAGCTCTAGAATTGTCAGGGTGGCACAGTGGTTTGCCCATACGCGCAACCATAGATAATATTGTTCCAAATCAGTTCATCTTGTAGGTAGTTCAAGTCCACCTCCGAGTGTACAGCAAAGTTTGGAACCAGTTATACCCAGGTTATCACAGAGGCGGTTGAGCAGGATGGTATGGTTGACCGTGTTGAAGGCAGAAGTGAGATGGAGTAGGTAAACCCAGGCTACGTTTCAGCGAGTTTTTCTAGTATTTGTAGTCTGGTGCCTGTGAAATCCCGTGCAGCCCTGTATTTCACCTTGGTTTTTGCTACTTGGATTTTAACAATTATGGGTTGGATGTTGCACGTGTTCCCAAATTGGGCTACCTCATAAGGCTCACTTCATGCGGATCTCCCAATGTCTAATGGGATCAGAGGTGGACTTCTGTAATGAGCATCTACTCATTGAAATGCCATCCTCGGTTGTGCAAGGGTAGTTTTGGAACTACAGGTTTAGCCAGGGTTGTGTAACAAGTGGGGACTGAAGCTTTGGGGCTCAAAAAGACCTTCACTCCACTTGAGGTCAAGCGCCACAAAGGTAAATAACGAGTGCACACTCATTTGTTGACATTTTATAAAGTGTATTCAAAAAAGGGGGTGTGCCCTATATGAGACACGTGTTTCAGCGAATCGCTCGCCTTTTTCAATCAGGGCGATATGGTGAAAGTTATGGGTCAAATTTCAAATTAGATAGTGAAGTTCATGGGATAAATCCCACCTTGCAAGAGGTGGTCTCCTTCACAAACATCGGCGTCTGGAAGCAAGCATATAGGGCACACCCCCTTTTTTGAATACACTTTATAAAATTTCAACGAATGAGTGTGTACTCGTTATTTACCTTTGTGGCTCTTGACCTCAAGTGGAGTGAGGGTCTTTTTGAGCCCCAAAAACCTTTTTGCACTTACCGGAGTAGGGGGGCTTTCACTTCGTTACTCCACTGATCGGCAGCCACTGTTTCTTTAGCGCAGGACACGGATGGTTCATATTCCAAAAAAAAACAATTCACAGTACTATTTCTGAAGCAAGTGTAGTTGGCGAGGTGGTGGGAGAGCAATGCAGTGATATTAACATATGTAAATGCCCACACAGTGCTGCTGAGAGGGAATTTGCAGATTTTGGGTGTGCCATGCTCACTCAGCCCCTACCCTGTCTATGACTCTGCTTCAGTATCTAGTTCAGAATTGGGCTTCAACAAAACGGGCATTAAAAAGCTTTGGCGATCCGCTCATGAATGATCTTTTAACTTGCTCCTGTTTTGTATTTACTTTGCATGAAATAACGATGTCAAGGGATCAGCGAAGGATTCGTGATATTCCTTAGATGCTATGTATCTAGATAATAACTTTGTCATCGGCTCAAGCACTCGCGAGACTCTAGCATGCTGAATGGCGTTCAACCAATGCTGAATGGCGTTCAACCAAGACACTGATCTTTGCTAGCTTTGTGTTTGTTCTAATCCAGTGTTTGACTAGTCTATTCATACCATGCTTTCATTGTAGCCTTTCACGCCAATCATCTTCTACGAGCTGTGAAATGGGTTTTATTAACCAGCGAAATTGTATTCAATTTATCAACCCGCAGAAGGGGCCTGCATGGACCTGGGCATGACCGGATTCCAAGTCACATGTGCGTAGCTCTGAAGGGAGCTCTTAACATCCTTGTTTTCTACTTGTGAAGGCTTTGAGGGGCGTGGTACAAGCAACGTGTGTAACTGACGCGTTGTCTTTCTGCTGCGCTGTCTGAAATAGTTGAAATCTGCCTGGATTATTTACTTAGCATGGTGCATGACTGAACGTTTATTTAACTGTGAGCAGGAGGGAATAGCTTTTTTCTAACGCTCTGCATTGTTGCTTACTTTACATCTCAAGAGGACCCTACAAATTGCCAGATTTTGAACTGCTGACACACGTTAATGTTTACCTTCTGAGATCTGAATTACATTTGCAAACGATCTGTTGTAACATCTAGATTTGCTCTCATCTAGATTCGAATCCTGCTTGCTGCTCGTATTTTGCGGGCACTTACCGCTGCTGGCCCGCGCAGTCTTTAGTGCGCGTGTACAGCTGAAGCTATTTAGAGCCTCCGTTCTGCAGTTCATTTAAACTAAAAATCCTAGAATAACCGGGCCTCTAACGATGCCGGTGGCGTATTAGCGCTGTTGCGGTCACAAGGTGTTTTCTTGCTGGTTTGTGCCCGGTGCGTGCCGCATGCTGTCCAAGGCAAGCTTTAAGTCCCCATACATGGCAGGTACAGTACTTCTGACCTCTTACCTGTGGTTCTTTTTCACCATGCATGACTTTCATCTCACCATTAGGGAGCTCTGCTCAACTTAACCTAGCCCCTTATGTACATAACCTAGCCTCATATAGGAAAAACCAGATATTCTTGCCAAATACAGCACACTCGAGACACAGTAGGCCATAATGACCCAACAATCCATCAATCATAGATGCTAAGCAAACCACAAACTCGGTTTACACACTAACGGACCAAATCACAGCTCACCCCCTGTAGCACTGTTGCCTCTGGGTGCTGCTAATATTATGTCGTTCCAGACCGACTTCATGGGCTCTGGCATTTGTCACCTGATGGGCAATATCCCAGCCGTCCCGCTTCAGTCTGATTCTGACCCAGGCATCGACACTCAGGAGGCTACCGAATCCCTTACCATTGCCACAAAACAAATGGTTCCAGTCCCCACCCTTGTAGAGCCGAATACTCCTAGCCGCATAGTCCACCAGAGTGCATCTGAGCTTCTCCCTGCTTGATGGTCCCTTTTCTGGCATGGGTGTAAATTCACGATCTTACTGAGACCACTCCTGACCACCTTGCCATTACTGCATCCTGGCTAAACCACTCCCTCTAATGCCACCCTGGCTATCCCGTCTGAATTCCAAAGCCATTGTTGATCGACCCTGTCCAAAAAGGTGGGGGAGTAGCCATCTTGTCCAATAAACAGTTGAACCTTTGTTATCCCCCCATTAATCTCCTGAAGGCTGTGAAAGCCTATTGGCTAAAATAAAAACGAACCAAAATACAACTCTAACCATCCTTGTGATCTACAGACCCCCTAGATATGCCTTCTTTTGAAGAACAATTCATCAGTCTGCTTAACTATCACTAAAGCAAACACTCATGTGATTGTTCTAGGAGACCTCAATCTCTGGGCTGATGATCCACAGGATAAGCAAGCTGTTCCCTTCTCACCCACCGCTCTGGCCAACATTGGATTCTCACAAGGGGTTAGTGACCCCACTCATGGCCCCACCATATAGGGGGACACACAATTGACTGGATGCTGACACATCACCTTTCCGTCATAAATTCCACTGTTCTGCAATGTCGCTGGTCTGATCATTTTATACCAAAGACTACAGTCCCTCCAGCACCACCACTGAGACTGGATGCCACACCAAGACTTTACATCACAAATTGTTGCACTCTTGGCCAGGTTGTCTCCTCTCGAATCCTTCAGTAACTCCGACCTTGCTTTACATCTTACTATGACCATGGAGAGTCATTGAGGCCCTCGCCTCAGCGAAATCTAAGCTGGTGAAATCCGAATCCAATAGAAACTCCTGGTTCAATTAAACGACTTTGCTGCTTGGAGACACAAAAAGGGCTGCAGAGAGGGGCTGACGGAAACCTCCTCCCCTAGCACCCTGCTGATATATAAGCAATCAGTAAAACAATTCAAACTAGCAATTGTTGAGGCAAAATCTTCTAGTTTCAATAGCAGGATTGCTCTTGCTAAATCCAGCTCTATAGAGCTTTTCTCAATCCTGAAGGAATTCGAGGGCAAATCCATCAGCAAACCAGCATCCAACAAAGACTGACTGGTGCAAGATGGTCCATGATGAATTCTCCTCCAAAACTGCCAGCCATCAACAAGCCACCATGGCTCCGGTGTTAACCAAGATGAAGAACATCTGTAACATTTGATTTAAACATTGCACCAAAGCAAACATTTGCATCATTGCCGGTATAAAACCCACCTCCTGCTTCAGCGACAGCTGCCCCTCCAGCATCTAAGGGATTGTATGGATGTTCTGGCCGCCTGCGTAACAAAACCGATCAACTTCTCCTTCACGGAAGGCAGTGGAGAAGTTTGCTGAAAATGTTGGTGGGACATGGCATCTGAAGAAAAGGTGCCCCAGCTGAATGAATGGAGACAATGGTGTGCCATGAAATTTGGGGGGACAAACACACCCCCGTCCCACTTAGAATTACACCATGACGGAAGATGATGTCCCCCTCCTATTAAAGCAAACTTGGATAACTCCCTGATTGAAGAATCTTCAATAGCTACAGCCCAGCAACAGTTTCCTTCCTCTTGAAGATCATGGACCGGGTGGCATACCTTCAATTACAGGAGTTCATTGAAAACAATTGTATCCTCAGCCCGAGGCAGTCAGGTTTCAGTTCCAGACATGGCACTGAAAATGCCGTGCTGGAACTTAAATCTAATCTGGTCAGCATTGTTGACGAAGGTCAGCCTGCCCTCAAGTTGTAGGACCTCAGCAGCTTTTGACCTGACCTAGTTGACCACTCTTTGTTGATCAGGTTACAAGAGCAGGCGTCTTGTACCAACATGCCTACACAATGGAGGTCATCTTTCCTAGGACCTCAAAATGCAAGAGTGGCTATGGAGGGTGGCAGCTCGTTACCAGCTGCCAGGGGTCCTTCAGGGATCATGGATCTCCTATGCATAACATTTATGTCATGCCCCTCCTTTCTCTCTTGGGTGATCTGGGTGTTTTAATTAAACCAACTACGCTGATGACACTTGGGTCAGCCTTGAACTGTCTGGCATCTATGATCAGGACGTCCTGGCCATTAACGCCATTTGAGGCAATCTAGGCTTGCATGGTAACCAATTCTCTTGCCCTTAATATGGACAAAACAGTTTCTAATTGTAGCCTCAGAGCAAAGGCTCAAAAAACTTGACTGACTATGAGAGTTTCCATCTCGGGCAGTAGAATTGTAGTGGCTACGAGTGTTAAAACGCTGGGCGTCATTCTGGACTCCGGGCTCACAATGAGACGCAGACCGCTCCTATTTTGGCCACCTGTGGTTACATTACAAAGCTCCTAAACTACATCCGCCCCTACATGTCTCAGCAATTTTCTACTGCTAAGCACTTTGCAAGCCAATAACAAGGCACTTCAAGCCGCCCAAAAAGCACTCTTCGGGTGGTCCATGCGTTAACTTGGAAACACCATGTTATAGATGCCAGGAGGCAACGTCATTGGCTCCCTATAAAACATTGAATCGCACACAAACTCCTCTCCTTGAATTACAGGTGTTGTAACAATGAGGCGCCTCAATACCTTGCAGGCCACCTCAGCCTGTCATCCTACATATAAACTATGATTGCATGACCCACGCAAGCGGATCCAACCCAGGTTAGATTTGATGGCGCCCTCTTTGATGTCCAGGACCCTTCTACCTGGAACAAGCTTCCCCTGGATTTGAGATCTGCAAACAAATTTTAGAAAAACCAGTCTTGCTTGTTCACTCTCAAACCAGGCAGACAACCTCACTATCTGAGCTTGCTCCCTTATTTCTATCCCCCGCCCTTTTTTTCATCTGGTCTTGGTTGCACCCTGATGCCCATGGGCAAGTGACGCACTATAAAAATTAAAATGTGGGTGAATCATTTGTTCACAAGAAATGCTTCATTCCACTGTTGCACCACTGTACAGCTGTTAACACTGATGAAAGGCAAGCAACATGCCTGGTAGAATCACCCGTTGCATAGAGGATATAAAGCAGGGGCTTAATCTTTGGATTTCCAGATGTTTTGGGCTACATCCTCTGTGACCATTCAGCAGGGGCTGTACTGTCTAAGGCTGATGGTAGTTGTAGTCCTGAATATCTGGAGAGGCAAAGGTTGCTGACCCTAGGAAATGATGATTGGTGCTGCTAAAGTAGCTCTGGTGGCAGAGCAACGTGCAGTTCCATGATTGGAGTGCATGTCCAATGGAAGCCTAATTGGGGAGTTATAATTATGTACACGGGTAAAGTTGTTACTGCAATGCAGGTAGCCACTTTTGTAGCGTTCAAGGTCCTGTGGAAGGTAGAGTAATAAAGTCCTGGGAGGATAGTTCAGAGGCAACACGCTCACCTTGGAAGCAAAACGTGGAGCAACACAGGTTCGATCCCCGGGTCCACGCTTAGAATCCTCTGGGTATTAAGCGCATTATAAATGACCTATTGTAGCCTATGCCGGCCTGTCTGCTGCAGAGTCAAACGGGGTACCTATACAGTATAGCAAAACTAGCAGAACCAGTCTCTAAACTAGATCTGAGATTAGTTTAGTAGAGGTGCACTGTATTGAAACTTCTAATGTGACTATCGTTTGTTTCGGTTGTTGCATTGTTAAAAGGCTAGTGTTTGGTCTTAACAATCTGACTTTGTATCTTTTGCTACAGGAAGTCCAGAGTTTAATATTGGGGAGTTTACGAGGTAGTTGCCTATAGTTGTGTCATGTTTTTTTTTTTTAAAGTGGAATGTGTTGAATGTATCCGTAGGGAACTGGGATGTTGACTCTGGTTTTCTCTAGTTTGAAGGTCCCCGGCTGACCTTTGTCTTTAATCAAAAAAAATAGTTTATTCGTATATCGTATTCCTAAAAGTGATTTGTTCAGAGTCCAAGCACTTCAAGAACCTATTTTCTATTGAGATTTTAATAAATATGGAACAGTGTTGGCATGCTTCACAAATGGCTCATGGTGGAACAAGCCAAGAGCTCGGCTTGCTCCCCAAGTGAAGGACCAATTGGGTGCAAGGTTACTGTGGTTGTACTCTTCTCGCCAAGCCATTTAGAGATTTGGTGGTCATAGGATTTGGGTGAACATCGCTCACTGCATGCATGTGGGTGAACATCGCTCGCTGCATGCATGTGAATGGCTGTGCTTCTGATCTGCAAGGCGACCACGGATCACAAATTACCTGCTCTGTTCCCCGCAGGTGGTGTGGGCACTGCTGCAGTCCAGCTCTGTAAAACTGTAGACAATGTGACAATCTTTGGCACGGCCTCCACCGCCAAGCATGAATTCCTGAAGGAAAGTGGAGTCTCGCATCCCATCGACTACAGGACCTCAGATTACGTGGAGGAGGTCCGAAAAGTCTCTCCAAAAGGTAACGTTGTGAACACCTTCCATGTTTTACTTTTTATTACTGACTTAACCAATTTTCTGAATGCCGAGTTGTGGGTAGAGCTATGCATCCATGCTGCAAGTTGTTAGTAGTACAAGGCATTGGCATGCTGGAGTTGGAGTATTGTGTGAAGTCTGTGCACGAATTTGGCAGAGAAACATTGTAATTTGCTTCTTATGGAGGCAATACTTGAATGTTTCTGTTGCACTAACTACCTCCTGATAAACAAAGGTTTTATTCCACTGGTGTGACATCAGAGCAGGAAACGAAGGCATTGAATTTGCCTCCTCCCAGCTTCCTGAGGTCCAAGGGAAGCTGGACACTCCATGCCTCAACACAGGTCTGCACCGTGTGCAGGACACCTGCCGAGCACTGTGCTGCCCCAGGCCGGAGTGGGACCCCTGGGGCAATCGATGGAACAGGCCCTCGGCTCCTTCTCCACCAGAGCAGCTCATTGTGCTGCATGTGACTTGTCTGTGCCACTGGGCTGGAGGTGTGGGGGAGTGGGGTTGCAGGTGTAGGTCTCCGTCTACAACTACTCTTGACTTCTGCACCACGGCACTGCTGATCTATGGGGAAAATACAAAGTACAGTCAAAGGACTGAAGATGAATTGCTACCTTGTTAATGGGCACCTTTCAACTGTGCAGCCACTGGTGGGTGGGAAGGGGAACCAGTGTCTGAAGGAAAGCCAGCCATGTCGCACAGAATGCCTCAGTAAAATGTACCCCATTGGTGTCGCCCATAAACAATTGTATCGATACCTGTTTTAAAAATGTAATCTGGGTCAGCATTGACCTCGTGGAAGACCAATAGAAAAATTATTTATACTGTTTGCACCATCCCCAGTTTGCAAACCCTGTACTGCAATCTTGGCTAATGTATGGTATTGTTCATTTATATAGCACCTATACATAGGCAAGTGTTTCATAGCGCTCACGGAAGGTCGAAACATGGGGGGGGGGGGGCCGGGGGGAACCCTTGAAATTTCAGTGCCCTTGAAATTAGGAGATGGTAATAGTCTGCACAGTATATAAAAGAGTAAGTGCATAAAAAATACATTTAACAGTTTGGGAGACAGCGAATAGGACTGACAGCGATTATGCAGTTTTACGGTGCAATTAAGGGGTGAAGACCAGGGAGAACAGACCATCTTCAGGTGTTGTGCATAGGGAGAGGGAGGATCAAGTGCGCCCAGTCGGTTGAGACTGGGTTAAGTGCAGAGAGAGCCACTCTCTTGGGTTAATTTCCCAAGTGCATTGAGTGTGGGTGAGGTGTAGGGCCCTGAGGCAAGTGCGAGAGATGAATGGCGGGGGTGCCGGGGACCAATGAGACTCGGAGGTACACCCAGCAGCCAGTCAGCATTCTCTAAGGAAGAGGGGGGGGGGAATTGTTAGCAGACTAGAGGGAGGGAGGGAAGGAAGAGGAAAGTCTTGAGGAGTTTCCAGAATGTATGGAGATCCGGCTCAAGACGGAAGACGGCATGGAGGCTATTACAGAGGGAGGCACCTGCTGAGGATAAGGATCTCCCTCCAAATCTCTGCTTGGAGAACTGGCTCACTCGCAGAAGGTTGGAGGTAGATGAGCGAAGGGCTTGTTGGGGACAGTATTTTGGTAGGCAGCGTTGCAGGTATTTAGGTCCCAGGCACCAGAAAGCTTTGATCAATTTCAAAGGGTCTTGAATTTGATCTTTGCAGCCACAGGGAGCCAGTGAAGGGATTTCAGCACGGGAGAGATGGGAGGGGGGGGTGTCCCTGGGCTTGAGCCCAAGGATAAGTCTTGCGGTTCTGTTCTAGATGAGTTGCAGAGCATGCAGGGTAGAAGGGAGGTTGAGGAAGAGGCTGTTGCACTAGTCCAGTCTGGAGAGAACCAGGGCTCTGGAGACAGTGAGACTCTGGGGGGTGGAGGGGAGTGGGAGGGTAGAGTACCTCTGAGGAGGTGGAGCTGATAGACTTTTCTTTTAGAGATGTCTGGAATGTGAGAGACTTTTTAGAGATGTCTGGAATGTGAGAGGATAAAGAGTGGAGTCAAAGATGACCCCAAGGTTTCCTGTTTAGCAGGTGGGTGCAGGCGCATGTCCAAGGGAGGCTGGCCAGAGCAAAGGCGGGAGCAGGGGTCCCAATGCAAACTCTCGGTCGTTTGTAGCACACCAATACTGAATGGCAGACAATCGGATATGAGCGAAGAGGAGGCGGCTGCCGAGGGTAGCCTGAAAGTTACTTGCAGGTCATCTGCATCTACTGAAGGTTGACCCTGCTAATTGGTTCTAGTGTGACCTGCTACATTAAATGATTTGCAATAGCATGGTCGGAGTAAAGTTGTTGGCCGGACAAGAGCCGGTGCTGTGGCATAGTGCTCATACAATTTCCCTCTGTTTTTAACCAGGTGTTGATATCGTCTTGGACCCTCTGGGAGGCTCGGACACCTGCAAAGCATTTAATCTATTGAAGCCAATGGGCAAACTCGTACTGTACGGTAAGTGGCCTGAGCTGAGCAAGTATGTTAAGTTTAGTACTTTGTTTAGTTATGTGCAATGAAACCTTCTATGGCAACGAATCCCCTTGCCACATATTGGGGGAAATGTTTGCCAGTTAAATATTTTAGAGTGCGGGACAACTTTTGCCCATAGCTAATGTTCTATTCAAAGATCTCGCCTGCCTTTTATTCCACAGGGTGAAATGTTAAAATCTAAGTGTCTTAGGGTGTTTCGTTAGTACTGTATGTCAGATTGTAAACTGGTGCTTGCAGTCTGTGGCGCCGGAAGTCCGGCGTCACAGAAGGTCGCACCATAAAAGTGCTCTGTATCCCAGCCTTCCAGCCGAAGTGTGCAGCAGGTGAGGAGCCTGGTGGGAGCCCAGGGTGCCGTGTAGCAGCTGGGAGTTCAGAGACCTTACCCGACATGGACCTTGAGATGGTTGCACACAAGTTAACACCGCAGAATTGCATATACACACATACTTGTATGCAGGGGTCAAGTCATTAAAAAAAAAAAAAAGGGTGGACTCATTACCACAATTTGAATGTGATGTCACCAGAAATTAGCATAACAAAGTGCCCTCTGAAAAAAGTGGGGGACTCGTCCATCCACGTGTACCCTCGACTTGAGCCCTACTTGCAATGATGTACACACACTTAAACAAATTACATTCTTTTCGCTTTTTGAATCTGTTGGTCCAGGGAAGGAGGCCTTGATCTCCCTGCAGCAGCCAGGTACACTTGTTCACGTGCAGAGGCTCTTGAGGCCTCCATGTCATGGGCTGGGGGAGCCCTTTGAATTCAAGAGGAACATTTCTTTTTGAAGACACTCTGCTTTCATAAAGAAATTATTTCTGTTATGGGGCCTGGACCTTAATAGAAATAACTTCTTTCTGAAGGCAGTGACTTCAAAAAAGAAGTGGTGGGAGGTCGCCTACCAGGACATGTGGCAGAGAGGCCCCTCTACGCAGATGGAGCTGGTGGATGTCTTTGGTGGAAGATATTTTTAGGTAGTTGAGCATCATCTGCATACTGGTGGATGTGGGTGGCAAGATGTGCTCCCAGAGCTTGTGTTGATGAAGGGTGACTGAATGGATCCTTGCAGGACTCTGCAATTGATTGGTGCAGGTGGTGCTAAGTGGAGGTTGCAATCTCTACAAACTGGTGCTGGTTTTTCGAGAACTGAGTTGCATCACTGAAGGATTCTCACCAGTTCCCATGCAGATGTGTAGCCTGCCAGCGATGGCTTGAGGATCCTTTGTCGAATGCTGAAGAGATTCAGGAATACTAGGAAGCAGGAATTGCCCTAAAGGGTGTAGGGAGCGTAGTGTAACTCTTGGCTAGTGAGAATCTGGCTCTACATCTCTATGTAGCAAACATTGGTATGTCCAGAGGAGAATGTTATCTGTGGTATGAGTGGCTGCAGCTCTTCCAGGGATCTTGCCTAGCAAAGGAAGTTGGGTGATTTGATGGCACTTGGTGCATTGTGTCAGCCTCTTGGTGAATCTGCAGTGTAGCAGTTGAGAATGGAACCGCATAAAGAAACGTCGCCACTTCCTGTGCATGAAATGGTGCAGTTGCACAGGTGCAAGGTATAGCCCATTCGAAGCTTTCATTTACCTATAGATTTAAGCCCAAGAAGTGATAATGGCACCAAATGAAACCAATGTTGCCCAGGCTTTAGGCTTTAGGCTTGGCATTACTTCTCATATATCCAGGTTGACCAAGTTGATGTGCCCACCAGTAACCAGTTAGTTTGCAGGGCACTGTGGTTTGTATTCTTGTGAGCCAGGTTAAAGCTTCCAAGCCAAAAATAAGCGAGTGTAGGCAGCGCAGTCTGAGCTTGTGTAGTTCAGGTATCGCTTGCAGGTTAACACAAGGGACCTTCATCAGTCGAAAACCCTGGATGCTTTTTTTCCTGTCTTTGCTTTGAGAAATGGGATTTCGACGTCTTTGATAGAGGTCTTATGATGTTCCCTTCATGTGTGCACATTTTCTCCGTGGATGTCTCCATGCATGCAGCGCCCCACGCTGTGAATAATGGTCGTGTGTTTTAACGCAATGGCTACATAAAGCGTGGCTTGTCTTGCGTGCATGCGTGGGTGAGGTGCCCTGGAAAGGTCACCCATCCCCAGCCGTTGGACACCAGGATCTCTATCTGCACGCACAATTGGGTATGACTGGAATAGTTGTGCACAGCTTTCAGAGCACATTTTTTTAACGTTATCTGCTGGGTTCTTTATTTTAAACCCATTCTCTATCTGCCTTGTAAGATGAAGTTTTGTGTGGAGGGTTAATTTGTAGTGAATTGGTTTTCATGGCTCTGCCAAGCCAATCTACTATTTCCGATGGAATTTTCAATGTGGAATGTTTCACCAACCTTCTCCATAACCTTCTGAAAGTTTTTATTCATATCCAGTCCTGTTTTTCTCCTCCCCACCCCCGGGTGCCCCACCGTGGTGGGGGAGTTCAGTGTATTTTATTTTGGTATTTGTAGAGCGCACTACAGCCCAGAGGCAACGAGGCGCTATAAGGAGATTTAAAGAAGGCTTGCTTGAGGGTTACAATAAGCAGCCCCAGAAGGTATGCTTGGGTAGATTCAGTTACAGGGTTACATACGATACAGTCCAATTACATAGTTACAGCGGGTATACAGTGAAAGTTACAGTAAGTTACTCGTATACTTTTCTAGGTAGCACGAGGCATAACAGAGTGTGCTAGGTGATATAGTGGAGGTGCAGACCTAGACTGACGGGCTCTTTTATACAAAGAGCAGGGTTTTTAGGGCCTTGGGGAAGGCTGTGTGAGAATCAATTGATCTAATCTGAGCTGGGAGGTTGTTCCATAGGGTCGCCGCCATAGAGGGGAAGCTAGTGCCTCCTGCCCGCATTCTGCGCGTGTGCGGGACAGTGATGCGATTAGCATAGGCTACTCTAGACGGTCTGGTGACTGTTTGTCTGGTAATCCTCTGTGTCAGATAAGGGGGGGCCTGATCGTGCAGACATTTATGTGTAAGGGCCAAAGTTTTGAAGACCACCCTTTCCTTGATGGGGAGCCAGTGTACCTGCCTCCTGATCCCTGAGATGTGTTCCTTGCGTGAGGTGCCAGTAGCAGCTCTTAAGGCATTATTTTGCGCAATCTGGAGTTTGGTGAGGTTTTTTTGGGAGGTCCCAATGAACAACGCATTACAGTAGTCCAGTCTGGAGCCGATAATGGCTCTGGCAGTTGAGATGCAGTTTTGCTGAGTTAGGAAGGGCCTGATGGCATTGATGAGTTTGGAGTGATATGCTGCGGAGGAGGCGACGGCATTGACCTGTCTGTCCATGGTGAGGCTGGGTTCTAGATATACACCCAGTGTTTTGATGGTTTGGGAGACTCTGATGGGAATATTATCCACGGTGAAAGATTGATAGTTGGCGTCAAGTTTGCCCAGTGTAGATGGGGAGCCGACAAGCAGTAGTTCGGTCTTATCATTGTTTAGACAGAGCCAGTTCTCCACCATCCACGATTGGATGGTGGCATAGATCCTGTTGTGTGTCCAGGTCTGTGGTGTAGTCACCTGACAGGGGGATGAGGACCTGTGTGTCATCTGCATAGTTTGTATATGAGATGCCAAGGAGTCCAGAATCCTGAAGAGAGGCCTCGTGAAGAGATTGTAGAGTGTGGGGGCTATGCAGGAGCCCTGTGGGACTCCGCATTTGATGGAGCTGGGCGTAGCATTAGCGGAGTCAGAGAAGATCTTCATTACCCTCTCTTGAAGGAACGAGGAGATCCAATCGCATGCAGCAGTGATGCACAAGGTCCTAGCACTCACCCTGCTGTGCCGGCCAAGTGCGCTGTTTGCTGGATTCATGCCCTGTCTATTCGCGATTAAGGTTTCAATGGGATATTGAGAGTTGAGTTGCATGAAGAGTTCTTGAGGTGTTCAGCGCTAGCCTCCGTTGCTGCCGTGGTGTCGGAGGCAGGTTCCTTGTACACAAAATAACCGCATGTTAGTCCAACATGTAGACGCCAGGTGATAGTTTAAGTCTACATCAGACGGCTTGTTAAAAGCAGCGCTTTACCACCTACTAAAGCACTTGACATGCTGGGGAGTACAGGAAAGGATTTACAGCCGAGTACTTGAAAGGTAACTTCCCAAAGAGAATAGAGGACTCTATTTCCCAACTATTAGTTTCCAAATAAAGGTATGAGGCCCAAAGTTCTGAATCATCACTCCTGTGAGATACGAGTCTTAAACTGTCACTTCCCTGTTGTGTCTTAACCTAAAGACTGAAGTGAACCCCTTATGTGCTATAACCCCCTCTGCCGAGACAAAAGTTCCTCCTGGTGGGGGGGGGGGGCTTGAGGGGGGACAACACCAAATGTAGTTGGTGGTCCTGTATCCACGTCTAGTGTCTATGGAGGCAGCATGTGAATGGCACTGTTCCTTGGCTGCAGAGCTGGGTTCAGCTGGCTTTATGAAGACCTGCATCGACCTCCAAATAATGCCAGCAAAGGTCAGGGAATGTGACATATGGCTGACGTAGGATATCCCCAAAATGCACATAATGGTTTTGTGCATAGTTACCACTTGACCTGCCTTAAACCCCAAAATCTGGACTGTTGGCCCTTGTATAGGCGGCTGAGCAGAGAAGCAAAGTATGTGCATAGCCAATCTGCTTGGAGACCAAGAACACCGAAGACCTCTGACCACACACTTGGACCATCTTAGTGGCTTGTCACTAACCCATCAGTTATGAGCCTGTTCTGCCTTAAATATCCGGATGTAGTTGGGTTTGCATACCTGCTGCTGTTCGTAAAGAATTGATGATCTTTAAATGCTAGATTACAAATACTTGGGGTCTTTTTTTGTATTTGTATGCTCTTTCATGGGGTCAAACAATGAATACCACCCACATCATTCTTGTCGCAGCTGGTCAACCATTTCACATGATTGAACCAAAATATCAAAGGTTGAATGTGAATTGGCAAACTACTATCCAGGCAGACGGCACCCCGCCCTCCCCTCACCATTTATGCTAGTTCGAGCTGTGCGCTCAATTCCTTGCGTATCCAGCATAAATGAACACTGGCAGCGAGTGCCAATTTTGACCCGATGCGTTATTTTTGCGCATCCACCAAACTGTCTCGAACTGTTTTGCCCCGATTGCCCTGACACTGCTACCACTGGTGCCTAGGGGAGCCAAATGGCCCTTGACCTGCTGAGAGTTCTGCCCATTGGGGGGCCAGGAGGAGGGGGAGGGTTGGAGCTGCTCCATATAACTTGGTGATTTGTGGCCGAAAAATAGTTGGGGGGGTGGGGGGGGGGAGAAGGGGATGGGGGTCTAGTGGCAGTTGACCACTAGAGCTGGTTCTCGAGGGCTTCAATTGCTGTTGTGCCACTTGACAAAGTACTTAATGCTCGACAGCCTTCCTAGTCTCCCATTGCTGTAGTTGCTGAAAAATGGGATGCATTTGAACCGCTGTTAACTAAGTCTGCGGGGTATAGATCGATTGAGTTATGGGTGCGATTAGAAACTGCACCACGTCGAGCAAATTGCACCACTCCATACAAGAATAGCTAAAGTTTTGTTTTGTGAACCTTTTTAAACATTTTTTTTTTCCCTGCATGTCTTAACTGATGCATTTACATTTTAGGCTCTGCAAACCTACTAACTGGGCAAAAGAAGAACCTCATGGCTCTGGCTAAAACCTGGTGGAACCAGTTCAGCATTAACGCAATGCAGTTGCTCCATGCCAACAAATCGGTCTCTGGCTTCCACCTCGGCTACCTGGATGAGGAGCTTGAGCTCATTGCTGGAGTGGTCGCCCAACTGGTGGAACTTTACAAGCAAGGCAAAATCAAGCCCAAAGTAGATTCAGTGTGGCCTTTCGAACAGGTGAGTGCTTCTCCTGACCCTTGGCCATCCTAATCAGTTTGATGTCGTCATTACACGAAGTTGTATGCACTAGACCCTGTCGCAGCTCTAACATCGTGTCCCTGGTTGGGTGATTATAGACCTTTGGCTGGGATTTTGTTTTGAAGGTTATCTGTTTTCCAGGCACACATCTACTTTTAGGGGCCTCCCCAGTTTGGAGCATTGGTGAAAACCAGTCACACCATGCCCATTGTGGATAGGCAGAATACCGTTCGGCTTGCTACATGGGGCAGCAGTGTAAGTAAACTAGTGGGCTGAGTGTCTTGCACTCCTTATATTGACCAACATATGTGGTCTGCTTTCTTTCCAGGAGTTGAATGCAATATAGGCTTCCACTCCACACACCTGGCCTTCGCTCCATTTGTATTGCTTGCTAGGAGTGCACACCTTAATTCCACTGTGCCCCCTCCCAGCCCAAGTCCTTTTGTTAGCCCCCCCCCGAGAACTGTGTAAGCAAGTCTTAGTAAACTGAGGTATTCCCTGATCGAACTAAGATTGCATCTGTGGCCCTTTTAATGGAAACCTTTAAATGCATACCTTTAAATGCATTTCAGACTGAGTTCAAAGGCTGTTAACGAAACTTATTGCTAGAAATCTAGCGACTGGCATCCCAAGTAGCCAGTGGTGGCTCTCGAGGGCTGCCGAGTGAAGGATCAGAGGATTGCATTCAGCCCGGAAGCTGCCAATTGAAACCTACGTTGTTCTCCTCTGGGTTACCAAGCTTACAGAACCTGTATGGCTGCTTGGAGGCCCAGTGCAGACCCTTTGTTGCACTGATGATGCATGATTTACTGCACTACCTTCTGCAGGTTGAAGGCACGCCCCTGCGCACTCAGACCAGAAAATATACAGCCCCCTAGGGAAAAAGGCCCAAGACATGCTTGCAAGGATAACTGTATTCATTTCTCAAATAGAAATGCATCAGCAAAGAACTCGAGTGCTCGGCAGCAGCAGAGCTCTGTAGGGATGTGCAGCACATTATAAGCACAAAAAACGTCACTAACGACGCAATCGCATATAGTACAGTTCTGCAATCCTATCTGGGCAAGCTCTATACATAAAGGGCCGGCTCCATATGGGATGCCAGGCCATTGGTCCATCTTCATCTATTAATCTGCCCACATGGGTGCTGCTGGACTAGTCAACCGAGGTGAAGTTGGCCTAACAATTGTCTAATAACAATGTTATTTTATCGCTGCATCAAGCACCTGGCAGATGGGCTCGATGGGAGAGCGGAGGTCACACTAACTTGCATGCTTCTCTCGCTCCCAGACAGATCAGCAACTCCCAAGGTCCTCCACCTTAGTTTTAGGCTATACTTTTGATGCTACCTTGCACCTCTCAGCACAAATCTTGTGACCAGTTTTTGAAGGCGCGATACCCTTGCCTTCTGATCTCGGAGTGTAAAGGTTTAATGGTCAGTGGTCTGGCTTTGGACGGTGCCATGGCATGAGAATTCATGGGATGAAAGCACGGCAAAGCTGTATTTCTCGTGTGGGCATCGTTGGGGGCAGGAGGGCTTTGCGATCGGCCCTGTGGGATGGTACTGCCAAGCGGAGCTCTGCTATGTTCTTTCCTGGGTGCGAGGGCCTATAACCTTCTTGAAACAATGGAGTATTTTGTGGGGTCTGCGAGACCTGGCTGTGGTGGGGGGTGATGGTCACGCTCATGCAAAGGAATATAATACAAACAGAATTATTCGCTGCGCTTGGTCCTTCTTCTGAGATTGCGATTGCCAACCAAGATGGCGTTTGCACCTGCATTTACTGTGTAGCTTCTAATGCATGTACTAAGGTGGTCACGGACCCTCCATTATGTGCACCTCTCCCGCACCGTGGATGTGCTCTTAGCATTAATTTATTTCTCAGTCGGTATCGCCTAAGGTGGGTGTGAAGACCCACTTTCCTTACCAACAAGGTCTTGATTTGAGATGACTCTTGGAAGAAGACAAAGGTGGCTTATGCCTTTCCCACTATTGCTCAGCTGCCCTCCTCAGTCTGGTTTTCTTCTTTCCTGCTCCACAACTCCGTTACCTGCTCTGCACCTTGAAATGTCCACATGTTAACCTACCCCTCTGCAAACTACCAACATAACAGCCGTTTCTCAGAGTACTGTTATTCCTGTCCGAGGAATACGTCGCTTACTGCTAATCTGACCCTGTGACTTTGCACTCATGACTGGTGGTGTGGACTGCCCATTCTTTATTTTTTCCGTGTTGTCTGTTCCCCAAGTGTTGCAACTCTGATCCACTCAGCAGTTTAACTGGGCGTTCTCACAAGTCTACCATTGCTCTTAATCGACTAGTCTGAACACAGCTGAAGCTCTACAAATCCACTGATTGAGGCATCCAATGGATCTAAAGGATTTCCCTTTGAATTATGGAATCTATTAAAACTTCAGTAGAATGAGCTTTGGTCACACATTGATGTTGCCCAAAATGCTAGATTTGCTTTCTCCTAAGATTCCACCAAGTTAGTGCAAGGGTGCGCACTGAAAATAATGCAAGTGCAGCTCAGTGTTGTTTTGGGATGTTACGTATTGGAGTGGTCTTAGTAATGCGATTTAAGCTTGTATAGCCCAGTAATTCCAATGCACTGGCTTTGTAGACTGCACTGTGTGGTGGATAGTGGGGAGGTGCATTTACTACCTCAACAGCGTGGTTTTAGTCAATGGCATAGGATTGGAGGTTGCGAGGGGCTGAGGAGTTCTGTTGCAGTGGCTCCTGATCTGACGCGCGTTTCCAGTTCTGGTTTTGTCCCTTGACCTCCAGGGCATTCTTGTCTTTGCGCTACAGTGTCCTTCGCTAAACCACTATTTCTATTTAATTTATTGGTCATTTGTATTGTGCCTATACACAAGTGTTTCCTGGCACCATAAGTTAAAAGGGTGGGGAGGGGGGCATGAGAATAAACAGTGACTGTTAATAGGCCATGTGACAATCCAACCATGTTGATAAAAGTGCAGCAGAGGGTTGGGTAAAGGAGCAGTGAAAGGGGGGGGGGGGAGTGCAGGAATGGGGGTCCCAAGGGGGCTGGTGGGGTGAGCAAGTGCTGAGGGGAGCCCAGAGGGCAAGTGCCAGGGAAAAGGGTGGAGGGGGATAGATAAGTGCAATGCACAGGATGGACCAGATGCTGGCTAGTGCGGGCAAGGGTGCCCTAGGGCAAGTGCTAAGGGATGCTGGGGAGAATGGTTGGGATGTCTGGCCCCTGTGTCACTCCGGAGGCACTTAAGCACTGGATGGGGAGAGGGAGAGATGCAAGAGGAGGAAAGTCTTGAAGTTTCTGGAATTTAAGAAGATGCGGCTCAAGTCTGGGGGGGCAGAAAGGTCGATCCAGAGGAAGGATCCTGTTGAGGAGAGAGGGGGGGGGGGGGATCTGCCTCCCGCCCTCTGCTTGGAGAAACGGTTGACCTGCAGAGAGGGTATCCCGATATATCCGGGAAAGGTCATGGTGACATTAAATATGGTGACCATATATATGGGATCAAGGGGAGCAGGGGTTGGAGGGGGTGTCACCCACATGTTAAATGTCATGTCCCTGCAAACAGCAATTATTTTTTGGGAAACTTTTTTGCCAGGTGATCTTTTTTTTTGCAAGGACCTTACATGGAAACACAGAGCATGGACCTAGAGGACTGAAGAACCCTAGCATGCAGGTATTTAGGGGGAGAAAGCTGGGTGTAGAGGTCCCAGGCCCCAGACAGCCTTGTGGATGATGTGAAGGGTTTTCCATTCGAGTCACCAGGACCCATTTTAGAACTGGAGATGGATGCAGTCCCTGGGCTGGAGGCCAATGATACGTTTTGCAGCTCTATTCTGGATTAGCTGAGGTGGGCAAAGGGAGGAAAGGGCAGATTGAGGAAGAGGTTGTTACAGTAGTCCAGCCTAGAGAGAACCAGAGCTCTGGAGAAGTTGAGGTTCTGAGTGAAGGTGAGGAAAGGGAATGCCTTTGAGGTGGTGAAGCTGAACGTTGGACTTCTTGGCAAGGTCTGTTGTGTGGAGAGAAAGTCCAAGATGACCCAAAGGTTTTTTGCCTCACAGGATGGTGATTGAAGGGGACCCAAGGAGGGAGGCCAGAGTTGGGGCTGAGGGGGGTAGTTTGAGGGGTGGACGGGAAGCAGGAGAACCAATGAGAAGGATCTCTTTTACTGGCATGAAGGTAGAGATCATTAGAAGAGCACCATGTCTAAATATCAGTCAGGCAGTCTGGTATGAGAGAGAAAGGGGAGGAGATAGAGGATGGAAGCTTAAAGGAGCCGTCATCCGTAAAACATGATTTGGCAAGAGCAGGTGGAGATCAAGTGGGCCAGAGGGATGTTGAAGAGCCATGGCGATGGGATAGAGCTCTGAGGGATGCCACGGGTAGAGAGAGGTGAAGGAGAGAAAAGATCCAAATTGCACTTGGGAGGGTCGGTTTGAAAGGTCAACCACGCCAGTGCCCGGTCCATGATGCAAATAGTATCAAGGAGACCATTTGAGGATGCAGTGGTTGACTTTGTGGAAGGCAGAAGAAATATCGAGGAGTATCAGAACAGAGGGAGAGTTAGAATCCATCTTCTAGAGCAGGTCCTCTCGTTTTCAAGAGCTGTTGCTGTGCCTCTGGATGCTCTGAAGCCAGACTGGTGCTCATGGAGGCAGCCATCCACCTGCGTGTGGCAGGTCTGTTTGGGGATGACCAGCTTCTCCATGAGTTTGCTTAAGTGGGGATAGAGATAGGGTGATAGTTAGCCACGTAAGAAAGGTCAGAAGACTGCTTTTTTTAGAAGACTGTACACGAGATTGCTTTAGGGAGGTTGGGAAGGCGCCAGTGGCAAAATAATGGTTACAAAGGTCGGCCAAGGCTGGGGCGAGAGAGATGTCCTGATGGTTCTGGAGGCGCAGGGGAGAACCTGTTTAGAGGAGACTTTCATATCGCGGACCATCCGGTGCAATGGGAGTGAAGGAGTAATGTGTGGGGGCTGGAGGGGCAAGAAGGGAGAGGTCAAGGGAGGCAAGAGAAGCAGGAGCTGCGGGAGGAGAGTAGATCAAAGTGAGGACGGGATGGCCTGAGTTTTGTAGAAGGGGAGGCCAGTGCCGAGGACCTGGGAGGGGGGAGGAGACTGCAATAGGGTTGGCAAGTTCCTTTCGGATTTTGAAAAATTCAGCCGTATTATTGGTGGCACCAGAGATATGGGCTTAGGCATGAACCCTCTTAGAGCAAATTGTGAGATGATAGGGCCTTTGGAGCAACCCAATTTGTCGGAGGATATGTCTGAGGCCTGCCACTTCCACAAGGCAGCTTTACACTTGCATTTCAGAGCAGCCAAGTCAGAATCATTCTAAGAGTTTTGTTTGGAGGAAGACTTAATGCAGAGCCTCCTGACCGGAGCAAGGATGTCAAGGGTGTTAGAGATGGAGCGATTGAGGTTAGCCAGAGCAGTCTAGTGGAGAGTCAAAAGCGGTGGGGTGTGGGATGAACGTAGCAACAAATGCAGCAACTGACACATGCTTAGTCATGACTGAGAAGGAGACTGGTGGTGTGGACAGAGACTTTGTTAGAGGGCAGGGGATATCAAGACGAGAGGTGAGTGGTCAGAACAGGAAAGAGGGTTGAAGAAAGGGATGTCTGAGAGGAGAGCATCCAAGCTGTGTCTGGCCGAGTTGGTTGCTCCAGAGGGCAGAATAGTGAGGGAAAGATTCAGAGGTCACGGAGTACAGTTGCCATATCCAGGGAGTCAAGATGGAGGTTAAAGTCCCCAAGGAAGAGGGGAGGCAAGAGGAGAGGTGTGCCCATTCCGTGAATAGAACTGTGAAGGAGGTGGTGGGGGGGGAGAGGCGAAATGGATACCTTCTCCATGAAGTTGTAATCCTCCTTCCTGTGCAGTGCACAATGGAAGGCTGTTCTCAGTGTGCAATCTACTAGCTAAGCTGTAGCGGCATCATCCCCATTTTTACCATGTTTGACCATTGTCATGCAGCGCTGTAGCCAGAGGCAGTTTGAGGGGGCTATAGTACAGCAATAAGGTAATGGGGGCACACCAAAACTTAGAGGAAGAATACTTAAAGCTTTAAGGTCCAGTAAAGCTGGTTTCAAGGATTTGAAGGTGCAGGGTAGGAATTAAGGCCTTGGCATAAGACCTTACTATACAAAAGAGAGGAGAAAAAGCATTCACAATAGGAATCCTCATGTCCCCTGCACACTATCTAGATCCGCCCAAATGGCGGTAAGTCATCAGTTTATAACAATCACAAGTAGTTCATCTTCAATTAGTAATTACCATGTATCCACTCAATGAAAAGTCTATGTACTCAGATATTCTAAAAGCAAGGGCATTTTAATCATGAGGAAGTATATACATAAACAAAGCACATCCCATAGTCCAGTGTCAAAGGCTGACGCGTTTCGAGGCAATTCCTCTTCAGAAGCCTTATAGGACTGTTGATAGATGTCCTGCATAAAGGGAAAACGCAATGGTTGCCGTTATAACCCAACCATGGGAATATTTGCTAATTCATCTTAAAAATACCACCAGTTGTGATAACTACAGAAAAACAATCAACATGCATCAGTGTATGTTCTAACAGGAAACCCTTATAAATGCCACAGGTACACAATGACCATTATTGGCATATAAATTGGGCACAAATACAATCCATGAGGTATCAGCATGTTCAGAATAGCCCTAGACGGGCAGCCTTCACATGAAGGGACATTTTCTATTCACCAAACCTTTGTCAGTTATACTAGTACACAATGTCAGTAATTATTAACCCATATGGTTGCCAAAACTTCACCATACGTAATATCTAAACAGTTGTCCATTCAACTTTTCTGGCGAATTAGTGAGGTGATTCAAGCTGATTGATGTAGATAGTGACCAGTCGTATAGTGTTGGTGGAATCCAAAAGTTGCTTACTGTTGGAGTGCGTGGCGACTATGGCGGTAATGCATCAGTGAGGGAGCCACCCATTCTACACATGTAATTGTATGGCATACTCCTGGGATACAAGAGACGGATTGGATATAAAGGGAGACAAATCTAACGTAGTGTCAATGGATTTCGAAGGGCACTAATCATTCTAAAATAAAAGTATAGGCTCCAGACAAATGGACATATATATATATATATATATATCTCATGTTATAAATGAGAAGAGCACTCACCAAAGGGTGCATCCTCTGCATCTAAAAGAGCGCATGGAACCACATGAAACGCTCATAATATCGGTAGACTGGAATGTCTCGTTCAAAAGCCACGTTCTGGTCACTGTTCAGCACAATAAAGGAGATATGTATCAGGAGATAGTTTTCTTACTGGTTAATAAATATAGTCAACCCATCAGTGAAAATGGGGGATAATGGACTCCCCATAATTTATTCATGGTTACAGGCACTGGCGTTGGTAAGAAGTGGGGTTAAAGCCCTGGGTCTATTGGTTGTAGCCCCAGATAGAAGCTCAGGGGCTACAACAAAAAGGCTAGCTAGCCCCGAGTCCTGCCAGTACTGACATTTCAGAGTGATCCGACTCCTACGTAAGAAATGGTGAGCTGTGTGTATGTGAATAACGGAGGGATAAGACCTAGCAAGATCCCTATTGTCATGCCATCTTAAACTGTGACGCTTTTGCCATCCTCGAACCCAACATTTAAGAGACTTTGGTGTGACAGTTTAAATGGGAGGACTTAGTGTGGCACGCTCTAGCACCATGTTCATTTTCTTGGCGACCGTCCTCGCTACAGCACTTGGTGCAGAAGGCTTCCCGTGCCGGCTTTTGCAGCAACAAAGAATTGTTTGAAGTCGGATCTTGATTTTGGGCTTGACCAGGAAATGAAGGCGCATTACAAAAGGAAATGATGGATGTTTTTGTTTGGAACTTGGGTCCGACTCATGGACACATGAGGTGGTGGTTAGTTTGGAGTTGTGAGAAATCGAAGATATTTAAAGGCAGGGATGAAGTTACAAGCTGGGCATAAACTCATTTGCCCACTCTGTTATTCACATACAAACAGCTCACCATTTCTTACTACCTAGGAGTCCTTGATCACTCTGAAATGGCTAGAGCACATTTTGAGGTGTTTGAAGGTAGCACTAAATTTCTGTATTGAGGTTAAATCTACCGAGATCTCCTAGGAACTAGGGTGTGTATTAACCCATATGCTCAACCTAATGGATTGGTGGTTGAAGTGTTTTAGAGCAGGTCGATGGAGTAGATGAGATGGCTGTGACAACAGTCAGTGGTGCAGTTGGTTGCAGCTCGTGTGGGCTTGACTGGCTCGAGAATGTCCTTTAAGGTAGACTGTCGTCGATGCACTCCTAGTTTCTTCACTGGACTCGTGTTGTCTTTTAAGGCAGGCAGGTGGCCCAAAGCTGAGAAGTGTTGCAAGCACCTGCCGTGTCCTGGGTTTGGTTCACACTCTCTGGCACTTACCACCTAGGAAGCTTGCTTGCAGGGCACGCTTTGTGCTGACTGGGTACCGGTTCTGGAGCTGCTGGAGGGTCCTCTGGATTCAGTATCTCACTCTGTTCCCTGGGAGATGTTTAGGGGTGGGACTGTGGTCTTTGGAAACCCTGGCCTCCCTTCACTGGCAGAAGCTGTAAACCAGACTGTACCTTTAGCCAGGTTCCAAAGGAGTTCTTCTTGTTACTTTTTTTAATCCAAATGGGCCCCAGGGACTGGTGTTGGCTGAGCCTACGTTAATGAACCAATCCTGTGTCCCCACCAACAATCTCCTGTATGCGTGAGATCCTAACCAGAGTGCTTTGCAACAGAAAAGGTAAAGGGGTAAAAACATGTAAACTAAATACCCACCCCCATTTTCCTGTCTGTTGCTGATTAAAGGGTCTCTCTAGTTAATTGAGCTCTGTGGTTCCTGATTAAAGCAGCAGGTCTCCCTTGGAACTTTGGCTAGACAAGAGTTTTGGTTGCCGCCAAACCACATACTTATCTACTGAATGGGGCCCCCCTGCAGGCATGAATACTGTAAATACATAGACCCAGACATGACTGGTTATTGCCCTTGATACTGATAGGCAGGAATGGTTTCAGGTTGACAGTGTGCATCACAGGTAGTTGGGGTTTTCGTGGCTTTTTAGTGCTGCGACCACGCCTCCTCATGGGCATGTTTGAATTAATTCTGATTAGGATGTGAAGCTGCCACCAGCAGCTAACCAAGAACAGGGCAGATCAATGGAGCCTTGGGTAGTTTATTAGGCTGGCCATGGCAGGAGGAAGGTTTTGCCCTCCCCTTCTGAGAGGTCTTGATGTACTTCTGGCGGTCATATCCCAACTAAATGACAGGGGGTGGCGCCTGTAGGCTGTGTCCACCAAGAGTACAAGGGTGTAGCCCCACACATTTTCCAGAGGTTGATCTAACATCAATTTCATTTAAAATTTCATAAATGCCCAGGTGAGCGCACACCCCCATGGGGATGTTCCAAATCCTCCCAATGGATTAATTAAACAAGATATGAGTGATGGAGACCGGGGGATCCATGGAGTGATGAGATTCTTTGTTTTGCAATGCTTATCCCCTCTCCCCTCAGCCCCCTGCGACTCCTTCCCACCCCCCACAGCATGGCAAAAGAGTTATGGTCTAACAATTGCTTTCTGACCTCCCATGTTCAATAGGTTCCTACCCTTTCCAGTTTAAGGTACTCAAACATTCTGTGCTTTCCCTTTTTTCAACACACCTGGACCGCGAGATCTCTATTTGGGGATTACAGACCCCTTGCTTTAGAAATACTTTGGTCAAGACTTTGGAGGCAGGACAGCAGGAGTTTGACTCTCCCGTGCATTGCACCTATTCTCTGGTTCTGATGAAGCACTGAATCCAGGTGAAGGTTGCAGTCTTCTCTGCAAACCCTGCTCAGTCACCCGTTTAAGAAAGGCAGCATTTTTTGCTGGCGGGGTCCTTTTGCATTTAGGTCCTTGGCCAGATCATCTGGTGTGAAGCAGGCCATTCCGACCTGGCTCTTACTGGTCCTGTGTCGGAAACCTCTGCTCCTTGCTACAGTCCCAAGAAGCTCTCTGGTGCACATGCTAACCTCACTTTACCTTGAAGATTTAATTCTGTCAGTCCACAGCACTGTGTCTTGTAACACTCCCAGCAAGTGAGTGATTATACTGGATGATAGGGGTCAAATCATACCCCCTGTTTTTGGTGTGGTGTGCAGCATCCTTCCTGGCCACTGGTGAATGAACTATGTGAGTGTAACAAGATGTGGTGATACGGAGTGGGGATGGCTGTAGCCTTCAAGGATTTGCAAACTGGTTTTTCTGCCATTCAACATTTGATACAAGGAATTCTTGCATCAAATTTCCACTTAACATTGACTACCAGACCAGTCATTGGGGATACTTTGCCCCCGACATAAGCCTTAATTATTCTAGTTGCTGCATTTTGGGAGATTTAGTCTTGATTTTGGTCTTCAATGCACGGCAATAAAGTAAAATAAACCCAGAAACAGTGTCCCGATATGTCCTTCGGGCAACATTATTTAGCTTTTTTTTTCTAGCGATCTAAGAACTATCATCAAGTCAGATAAAAATGCGAGATCCATCAATTGAGGACTTTCTAATTAACCCATTGCTCCTCTGCATGTTCATAGGGCTTCGAGGGGAGTTTGTGTAAGTGCTAGACATGTAATCCGCTATGGAATGCAACACTGGCAGATGAAGCCATTTTTAGTCCCATTTTGGTGATTCTGGTGACCGATAAACCTTTATACAGTTTTTTATAAACTGACCACCATGGGTGGTGCATAACACTTAACCAGAAAATGTAACAAATCGACAATACAGAAAGCAAAATGCAGAAAACAAAAGCAGCACAATGTGGTGGAAAGTAGACCTATTGAAAGGCTAAGTCTAGATAAAACTTTCCTATCACGTCCTCTAATATCTTTCTAGGTTATTGGAGGCAAACCCAAAAATCTGGCCAGTTCTTTTTTACATTGGAAGGGCCCTGTGAATTAAATGTATGCAGGGAGCTCGCTGAAGAGTGGAGGGGAGAGGGTGTACACATGTTGACTCGCTAACCTCCAATGGTTAGTTAAGCAATTTGCCTAGTCTAGCTTTGAGAATAACCCCTTTTTTCTTTTCTTGTAAGTTAACGTTGACTTGGCACAGCGTGGCCTCCCAGTTCTGTGCCATTTTTCCTTTTTGGTTCAAGCCCTCCAGATTTAGATGGTGTCTGAGAATTTAAAAACTGTTCTCTGGGTTTGCCCTCTATACACCAGCAGGCCCGAAATAAGCCCAGGTTTTTGTATTCTATTTTGAAATCCCGGACTAAAATACACTCTTGTGTGCCTAAAATTTCTGGTGGGATTTGGGAGCCCCTATAGAAAATTGTAGATTCAAGTAGATACGCTAATATTTGTCCTTGACTACTAGAGTGTAGCCCTGAACCATCTAGTTATTGCTATGAATCAGCAGGAGCATTTGAGACTTGGTATCTTAAACGTTTACAATGAATGCTCTTGCTGTGGGTTGTGCTGCACTGTTGGATTAGCCTGAAATTCCTGCACATCATTTTTTCTTTTGGCTTCCATTTACCATTAAAAACTGGACTTTTTGTGGGGATTCGATCAGCGCGTTTGCTTATTTGCATAATACTTCTGCTGTGTGCTCTTGCGAGTGAGTGCATAAGATCTGCGTGCTGTGTACATTTAGGGATTTTTCGGCAGCATACTACGTGAAATGTTGATGCACTGCTAGAAAAGGCATTGCAGTGTTTTTATATATTACAAGTTTAAGCAAAGCTTTTTTTTTAACATTACCTCTAGAAATTCAGTCCTCCTAAATAACTCATTACGAATTCTTGATCCTCCCATCTTCCTGAGATCAGAAGGACACATCTTCCTGAGTTCAGGAGGACACATCTTCCCGATGAGCTAATAAAGTAGCAAAGCCTGTGAGCAGGATTTGAGAACATATTATAGGGAGCAGATGCAATGAATTCGGTCTCTAAAAATGACAACTGGAAAACACTGGAGTTGGGATTTTACAGGTCAATCCTATACCGCTAGCACATAGTAAAATACAGGATTCAAATGCACTCCATCCATTTACATCACCTAGAGGGAGACAGAGGAGCTACTATTTTAGCAAACAACCCCGCAGGGAACCAAAATGAGGCTGATGGTACCAGACCCATAAGGTCTTGTTCCACTCCTAGAAATGCACTGTTGCAAGTATGGTGGTCAGTCAAAATGTCGAAAATAAAATGTCGAATGACAATGTCGAAAATAAAATGTCGAATTCCCCTTTTTTAAATTGTATATTTATTTTGGGGTCCGGGAATAAAAAAAATAGGTAAAACAAAAAAAAGGGGGGGGTTGGGGGGAACCCCCCATTTCTAATAAAAAACGTCATAAAATAAAATTCAACTTTTTTTTTTTAACATTTATTTTTCGACATTTTGACTTTCTACATTTTGTCTTTCTACATTATCACTATAAACCGCAAGTATCGAGCGAAAATTAGCCCAACACTTTGATAGCAGGTGTGTAATAGATTAATTTGAAAGTACATTATGGATTAGGTACTTTTTAAAATTCTGGGTTTTTGGCCGTACATGCCGATTGGGTGGGAGAGGGGGAGGGGCAGGAAACATTTCCATGTACAGAAAAGCAACCTCGAGGAGGGGTGAGAGGAGGGGGGGAGGCAGCAGCTAGCCAACAAACTGTGGTTCTGATCCAGGACCGCCCAGACAAAGAGCAGTGGGGGGTTGGTGCCTCATTGCCCTTCTAGACGACTGCACCTTCCTACCCTAAAGCACAGGGCCCAGCAGGAAATTCTGGGATGACGGCAGTAGAACTGCCCAGAAATGGGCCGAGCCAGGGAGGACCTAACTCGGATGGTTGGGGCAGCTCAGAAAGGATGTCCAGCAGCTAAAGTCTAAAATCCGAGCCAAGAGTAAAGACCGAATGCAGCCAGTATAGCCAGGACTGGTCCTACAATTACAGCCAAATCATTTCAAGGTGCACATGAATAGTGGCAGGTAAGCAACCGACCAAAATCCCAGCAAAAGGGGCTAGGACTCGCTTAGATATACCATCCACTCATGGACTGGCCTAAACCTGTCCTCCAATCACATGGGAGCACCCTCCCAAATGGTTTGGCAGCCATCCAATCAGGTTGTCTCTAACAACCACCAAACTCACAGATCCACACCCACAATGTGCACTGGCCTGTAAAGGGCTAGGACCTGTCTGAACCAGGCCAAGCTACTAGGAGGTATGAGGGGTGGCTCACTGAGCCCATGTTATTGTTATAACTTCCATTTTAGGCCCATCTCGCAGTGTCCCCCAAACAAAGAAATGACCCAAAATGGCTAAGCAGGAGAACATCAACATTGGTACACAAATGGCCATAAGACTGCAAACTTGTTTCGTCACTTGGTGTAAGTAACTTAGGTTTCAGATTTCGCATTATACTGGTGAGCAGCCCAAGCACACTAAGCAGGCTGCTTTTCCACAACTAAGCAATGCCTGCACCTTTCCTCTGAGGCATCTGCCATCGTTACAAAGCAGTCATAGCCCTGCCCAAGCCCCAACTGAATGTTTGACAGTTGAAGGCACAATCTGAGCCTGCTCCATTGCACCACTAGTTACCTGCTCCTTACTGCATTTATTTGTGATTGGGTACAGTGTCTGCAAATTTTGAAGCCAACATGTGCGTTTAGCGACATTGCAGCTGGTTAAATTCCCTACTCTCTAAGCAATTTGGGGGTTTCTATCGGACTAGAAGACGCATGGGATACTTTGACTATTCAAAAATTATGGTACTGCTCTGCAGTTCAGTGCCCCCCTTACCTAGGGAGCACCCATATAGTTTAACAACCGTAATCGTTTCCACACCTGCTTTTTAATTTTGTTTTGCAAGCTGTGCAGGCCCAAAATCCTGTTTAAAACTTCCCCAGGTATGAGCCAGTGCTCCTTGGCATCCATCTCTAAACTAGACCCACTTCTGCAATACTAGTACACCTCTGGGGAAGTGGCAATATTCGGTAAAAACATCACTAACTGGCAGATTTGAATCTCCGGAGTTCCTTCATGTCTCCTGGTTCTGCTCTCCAATCTCATGTCGGGGTTGTGGTATGGAATGGAAGTCACTGAAGTGACTGAGCATACCCCTACCCCATAATGTCTGCTTTGCGTTATGGATCAGATCAAGAAGCGATTCTTGAGTTTCACGATGGCTAGTTTTAGCTAAACTGGATGAAGTGCCCAACACCTACTCTGAAATTATTTCAATGTTTGGTTTTGTCCAGAGACCAGGAGAAGCTTTTAATGGGTATGAAGCTTCACACTTTAAATCCTGGACCTCTGGGCCTTCCTTGGAATATAGCACAACGCCAAAACCCAAAATGGGTCTACCCAACCCTACACACCTGTTTGCATTTGAGGCATCTTAAGTAATTGCTTTGTAGGATGTTTTAATCAGGTTACTTTTATGGAATTTTCTACCCCCCTAATTGGGCAAGCAAAATCTTTATTGAATTAAGTTCTTTTTATGAACCTGGGACCCAAATTAAAATTTTGATTCCCTACAACCAGCCTCCCTCCCCTTTCGAGAAAAACCGAGCTGTACAGGCCAATTTATTAATAAAATAGAAATTGAATCTTAACAAATTATGCATCCTACGAAATTCCGAAATCAATGGTGACTCTCATGAAGAATGATCGATACTCTAGGCACCTCAATTCCCACGGCAGCATTTACAGGAGTACACCTTTGTAACCCATATCACCACATACACATTTAATTTACCCTGAGTACATATCCACCATCAGGGAAACAGGGGGGCTGCGGGGGTGGAGGAAGGTTGAGTTCAGGATTAAACTTTCATTTTGATACAAACGAAATCCAAACCAATCTAAATCTCTATTTGGAATAAACCTAAACCCCACCCCTCTAACCAATGGACATGTGAGCATCTCAAACAGCATTCTAAAAACACCTGTAGACTGGCTACTTAACCCCCTCCCACACGTAAAGTGCTTGCTAAAAGGAATATGTATGTTTAACGCATGTTTGCAAGATTACTTTCAATGGTTTTTGTATTGCATGAATGTGTACATTGTCATTTTCTTTTTTTTTAAACTTCAATTTTTTATTATTCAGGTTTACAGAGAAAAAAAAAAGAACAGACTCCCCTTGTCCCCCCCACCCCGCACCCCCACCACCCCAACATGTACCCACCCCCCCTGTCCAATGCCAAGCCCAGTCTGTTGTGTCGGGAGACTCCCGGTGGGAACTCCCTCCGCGTGTGATGTAGCTGATGCCCTTATTACCGTCCAGACTGAAGCCATTTCGCCCCGGGTACTGGGCTTCCCCGACTGCTGAAATGCCCACCTCCTCCTGGGTGCCCCTTTGGGGCCAAGATCTCTCGTCGGAAGGATTAGTGGAGCTCCCATCCCCAGGTTTGTTGTATTCCATACCAATTTGTAAGGAACGTGCTAGTATCGTTGTTCACCATGGCAGTCAGTTTGTCCATTATAAACATGTTTTTAACCTTTTTCATCCACTCTTCCTTGGAGGGTGGTTCCGGGCTTTTCCATTTTTGTGCGAGGGCTACCCTGCCCGCCCGCAACATCGTCTCCCACATCCTCGGATACCTGTGAACTTCCGTTTCCTCCGGGGGGAGGCCCAACAGCATCGTCAGAGGGTTGAGAGGTGGGAGTTCCTCTGTTACCTCCGCCATCCAGCCCCTCACCTTCCCCCAGTACACCTGAGCCTTTGGACAGTGCCACCACATATGGCTCCTGGAGCCCGTCTGCCCACAACCCCTCGGACACAGTGGGGACACCCCCGAGAACATCTTCGACAGTTTCACTGGGTCCCTATGCCACCCTTGTAGAACTTTGAAATTGTGTTCCATGTCGGCCGTGAAAAGGTTCCCATGGAAGGCGATTTTGAAAATTCTCGACCAGGAGTCCTCTGAGATCTCCTCTCCTGCCAGCTCCTCCCAGAACTTGCGGAAGGATCTCCTTCCTTGGAGGTCATACGTATTGAGGATTTTGTATATGCTAGAAACCGCCCCCTTCCTTGAGGTCGCTGTGTCTATCAGCTTTTCGAAGGGGGTTAGGTGCCTACTCAGACTGGTGCCCCACGACTGATCGCACAATATACCTTTCAAACGGAGGTACTCAAAGACGGATAGGGATCCCTGGCCGAGTGTGTCTCTCAGTTCTTCATAGGGCAAGAATTCGCCTTCCCTGAACAGCTGGCCCGCCCATTCCAGACCTTTATCCGACCAGGTTTGTGAGAATCTGAACCCTTTGCTACCCAGGTTAAGGGGGTGGCCCCAGAGGGAAGACATCGGGGATGGCCATGTAGTGAGATGCGCCGTCTGAGGGCCCTCCTTCCAGATGTCCCAGAGGACTCCCAAGGTCGGGTGAGCCCTCAGGTGTCCCGGGATCGCTCTCCGCGGGGCCCACAGGAGGTCTCGCACCTTCAGGGGATGGGTGTCCATGTCCTCCAGATACGACCAGTATGTCCCCATTCCCTCCTTCATGTGCTCCAGGAGCACTCTCAGCTGGGCCGCCCGAAAGTACAGGCCGAAGTCCGGCAGACCGAACCCTCCCTCCTCCCTGGGCAGCGTCAGCGTAGTCCTCCGGGTCCTCGGGGTTTTCCCCTGCCAAATAAAGTCCCTGGTGGAGTTCTGTAACACCCTGAAAGTCTGCTGCGGGACGCCAGTTGGGAGTGCCGTGAAGAGGTACAGGAGCCGTGGCAGTACATTCATTTTAACCGCCGTCATCCTGCCATACCAGGAGAGGATCATCCTTCCCCACCTCCTTAAATCTGATGTGATCCCTTCTATTATGGGGTCATAGTTCGCGGTGGCCAGTCTAGTTAAATCCCTTGTAAGGAGAACCCCCAGGTATCGAATTTCAGCCTTCCCCACTGCAATCCCATGGAGTCTATTCAGGGGGTCTAGCCCCGGGTCTCGGGGTCTCATGGGGAGCAGGACCGATTTCGAGGCGTTAATCTTCAGGCCCGAAAAGCGACCAAATTCCGTTATCAGGTCCAGCAGGGGGGGGAGTGAGGAGCAGGGGTCCACCAGGTAGACCAAAATATCATCTGCAAACAAGGAAAGTTTAAACTCCACCTCCCCCCTGCTGATCCCCCTAATTCCTGGGTGGGCTGTGATGGCTATGGCCAGGGCTTCTATCGTGAGGACGTATATCAGAGGGGAGAGAGGGCACCCCTGTCTTGTCCCTCGAGAGAGGGGGAAGGTGTCGGTCAACTCCCCATTTACTTGGACTCTTGCCGTGGGAGCTCGGTAAAGGGCCGTTACCCAGCTCATAATGTGGGCCCCAAAACCCATCCTCCTCAGGAGGAGGTCCATGTACCGCCACTCGACTCTGTCGAACGCCTTCTCTGAATCCAGAGAGAGGACACTTGCGTTAAGGTCCGACTGTTGTGCAAAGTGAAGCAGGTCTATGGTCTTGCGTATGTTATCCGAACCCTGTCTCCCCCTGATGAAGCCCACCTGGTCCCCATGGATTAGTTTCGGCAGCACCCCCTCTATCCGCTTCCCCACCACCTTGGCCAGTATCTTAACATCAGTGTTGAGCAGTGATATAGGGCGGTAGGAGGCGCATTCCTTGGGGTCCCTCCCCTCCTTAGGTAATACCGCAATGATAGCCCCCATCATGGAGTCTGGTAGGGCTCCCCCCTCTAGCACCGAGTTGAAAACCCTCACCAAGTACGGGATTAAGGAGAACCGGAATTTTTTGTAAAAGAAGACAGAGAACCCGTCTTCCCCGGGGGAGGTGCCCGCTTTCATCCCACCTATGGCCTTATCCACTTCATCTTCGGTCACTGGCCCTTCCAGCCCTTCGGATGCTTCCCTGGATAGAGCCGGGAGCCGGATGGAGCTCAAAAAATTCTCTATCGGGGAGTTACCCTCGTTGTATTCGGATGAGTACAGGGTCTTATAATATTGGCGGAAGGCTCCTCCGATATGGGAGGATTCGCAGCCCAAGGTTCCCTGGGCGTCCCTCACTTCCTTCACCATCCTGCTCCTCTGGACCTCCCTCAGTTTCCATGCCAGGATCCTGTCAGCTTTGTCCCCCTTCTCATAATACTTCTGCTTTACCATCTGAAGACTTCTCTCCGTTTTGTGGATAAGTAAGTCCCTCAACTGGAGTCTACAATCCTCCAGGGCGGCCACTCGATCGCGGTCAGGGGACCGATCTAGGGACCCCCTTAGTTGGAGTTGGGCAATTTTATCCCGCAGGGACCTTTCCTGGGCCTCTCTTTCTCTTTTTACCCTGGCACCTTTTTGGATGAGGATACCACGAAGAGTCGCCTTGAAGGCGTCCCAGAGCGTGTGCGTGGCCACTTCCCCATTGTCATTTAACTCAAAAAAGTCTGTAATGGCATCTGCAATCTCCTGGGCAAGAGCCTCGTCCTTCAGTAGGGCATCGTTGCATCTCCAACGGCCCCTACGCTCCTCACACCAACCCCCCGATATTGTCACTCTTACCATGTCATGATCGGACCAGGGAACAGGATCGACCCTATAGCCCGTAACGTGTGAGCGAAGGGTTTCATCCACCAATATATAGTCTATCCTCGAGAACGAGGCGTGGATGGCCGAGTAATCCGTGTAAGAGGGGACACCTGTTCTAGGGATCGGGATCGAGTCTACAAGGCCCAGCTCCTCATTTACTCTCCGAAAGGATCGCGCCGTGGGTTCCTCCGATGGTCTGGGGTTCTGGGGACCCACCCTCTTCCTGTCCATGGACGGGACCAACACCATGTTAAAGTCTCCTCCCACCACTAGTGTGCCCCTCACGAACAATTTAAGCTTCTCCTTGACCTCTTCCCAAAACTGGGCCTGGCCATCGTTCGGACCATACACCACGGCCAGCGTCAGGGGGGCTCCCTGTAGGGTACCCCTCACCAGTAGGAAGCGGCCCTCGGGGTCCTGCATGGTAGCCTCATTTGTGAAGCAGAGACCCCTGGCGACCAGGATAGCCACCCCTCTTTTCTTCCCCTTATGGGATGCGTGAAAGACTTCCCCTATGCCTCCCCCTCTCATTTTGGGTTCCTTCCCTTTCGCCCAATGTGTCTCTTGTAAGAACAGCAGGTCCAGCTGCGCCCTCCTGAATTCGCGACAGACCAGGGACCTCTTGGTGGGTGTGTTCAAGCCCCGTACGTTCAGAGAGCCCACTCCCAGGGCCGGTCGGCCGTCAGCCATAGTCTAAGTCATCAAAGCTGTTGGGCATCGGCTTAACATCACTGATCGTTGTCTGTTCCCATAATCGCACTGGTCGGGCATTATTCGGACCTTCCCTCAACTTATCCCCTAACCCCATCCCCCAACAACAACCCCCTAATAACTTCTTTCCCCCCTCCCCCCTACCCGGCGTCCAGCCAATTAGTCCCGCCATTCCTGGCTTTAGGCCGGACCACCAGTCTGCTCCGCCCGGCCGGGCCCGCTGAGCTAAGCTCTTTGTCGTGAGCCCCCACCCCCCCCCTTTTTTTTTCCCCCCCCCCCCCCTTCTTCGATCCCACCTTACTTGCTGTCCTGGGGGAGTGTGTGATCAACCGGACCATCATCGCATCGACTCTCCAGAGGGCCAGTCGCCCCTGTTCTCAGTCATCTGTGTCGTTGCGTTCTCCCTCCCTCGCAGCCGGGGGGGTATTTAACTTCCTGTATTTTCTCGATCCGGTTTTCCTCCTCCTGGGCCCAGGGTGGTTTTGGGACCCCTCCACCAGACCCGCCGGGCCTGTCGGGCCTCTCCCGGTGGTGGGCCCAGTCACATAGTCCTGAATGGCCCCTCTTATGTCCTCTTCTGAGGTTAACGACGTTTTCTGGCCCATGTATTCAAAAACCAGGGAGAATGGGTACCCCCACCTGTAGCGTACTCCTTTGTCTTTCAGCAATTGCGTTAAGGGGCGGCACATTCTCCGCTTCGCCAGGGTGTAGGCTGAAAGGTCTTGGAATATCGAGATCTCTGCGCCGTTGTAGGAGATCTTCCCTGCTTTCCTTGCCTCCTCCAGGACTTTTGCCTTATCCGTATAGTAATGGAATCGTGCAAGGATCGATCGGGGGCTTCCCGCCCTGCCGCCAGCCCTGTGCACGCGGTCGAATGTCAATTCCGTTGTCATTTCTTTGGCAAAGAGAAGGGTGATTATATCACGGACCACCCGAATTAAGTCCCTCTCCGTTTCCCCCTCCACCTCCGGGACCCCGAAAAATCTAAGGTTATTCCTCCTTTCCCTGTTTTCGTAGTCATCCATTTGTCTGGCCCTTTCCTCGTCCCTCTTTTCCAAAGCAGCCAGCCGCATTTCCATTTGCACTTCCTGGATGGCTGAGGACGACTGATCGGCCTCCACCCGCAGGAGCCTGTCTTCCATCTTATCCACCCTGTTGTCCATTTTTTCCAGCTTTTGCGCGATGTCTGATCGCATATCCCGAATCTCTTGAAGTATGGATGCAAACCCCTTCTCCATGGCTGTGGTGGAGAGCGTTGGGGATTCCGGGTGGGCCATGGCCCCGTGGATTGTGGGGTTCTCGCTATTTTTCCCAACCCCTTCGTATCGAAAAGTTTGCAAGGCCTCCTGCCAGTTCATGCGGGCCTTCCCCGCTCCTGTTTCGTTGTTAGCCACTTGCTCAGGGCCGCGGGAGTCTTTTCTTCGGGCCCCGTCAATGGGGGCCCGGGAGGTTGATGAGAGCCTGCAGGCGGGCACACGCCCCACGAGAGATAAGTGGGGGCCTCGCACCTGGTTCCGTTTCCTGGTTCTGGCCGCTCCTGGGGGGCTGTTGGCCGGCACACGCCCTGCAAGTTAGCGCAGGGGCCTCCACCTACCGGGGCCGAGTGACGGATGGTTCCGTCGGTGTGGCTGTGCTGTACCTCTGGGTCCGGAGGGGGGGGGGGTTGGGCCTCGTGTTTCTTCGGGCCCCGTCAATGGGGGCCCAGGAGGTTGATGAGAGCCTGCAGGCGGGCACACGCCCCACGAGAGATAAGTGGGGGCCTCGCGCCTGGGTCCGTTTCCTGGTTCTGGCTGCTCCTGGGGGGCTGTTGGCGGGCACACGCCCTGCAAGTTAGTGCAGGGGCCTCCACCTACCGGGGCCGAGTGATAGATGGTTCCGTCGGCGTAGTTGTGCTATACCTCTGGGTCCGGAGGGGGGGGGGGGTCGGGCCTCGTGCCCCGACAACGTCGTTCGTCTCTCCCTCAGTTACAGGCCTCGGGAGGGCCAGGGGGGGTCTCGCTGGGGAAGGGGGCTACCTCGAGGCCTCACCACGTTCGCCCCGAGCTCCCACCGGACAGCGGGGACCGCCTTCCACGCTCCGCACCGCGGGGGAAGGCGGAGCGCTCGCCCTGGTTCTCGCAACCTCCCGCGGGACAGGCCGATGGTTCCCCGGGAGGGCCTCGCCTTCCGGGCCCTGTCGCCTGCGATGTTTCCGCCGAGGGAGTCCGCGGGCTCGCTCGGCGCGCCCTCGTCCCGGGCTGCAAAGTCCGTTCTCTGGCCCCTCGTGGACCCCGGAGTCCGCTCTTTCGCGCCGGGGGCGCAGGGGAGGGTCCGGTTGCCGATCCTGCTCTGCGTTGCCGCCGGGGGGGTCCGGGGGGGGGGCTCAATCCCCGTTAATCGGCCTCGGACGGCGGGAGAGCGACGCTCAGGCAGCCATCACCTACGCGCCCCCTGGTGGCCTCTCACACATTGTCATTTTCAATGGGCAATAACAGTGGGAATGGGTAGAGGTTAACCTCCCTTCCCCTTTGTCTTGAATGTTTCAGTGCCAGGAACAGAACTTGGCTTGATGTAAACATGAAAGGCCTTTTGTGACCTTATTGTTCTAGCTATGTACACAGTATTCTGGAATCCAAAAAGATACATCTGTGCTTTCTCATTAGTCAGGGTATCTCCCAGTATACACCCACCCACACATAGGACCTATTCTATCAAATATAGAATTCCAGAAGCGCATTGAGGTGTTCATTTCTTAGGAAGTTTAGTCCATTCATTTACCCCGTCTCCTCAGTACTTTCACTGAAAAGGCCTAGGATTTAATCTGTTCCCCTTCGCTCCCCTGAATTATTTCCCCTTAATAAACTTGAATAGAGATTTCTTTTGGCTGTCTCGGACCAGAGCACATTCTTGGACTCATCAATTCTCCCCTTCTAGCAACAGGTGGGCATCAGTCAGCAAGATGTCGTCTGTGTCCCCTCACAGCCTGGTGTCCCCCTTTCTGCTTTGGTGCTGTCTGTTATCCTCTCCACTGAAGAGAGCCTGTGCTTTAACTCAAAGTAGCCCTTTTACAGTGTACTGCTAGTAATCCAAAAGAAAGCAATCTTTTCCTTTCTGTTGTCCATTGTCCTTTCTCTTCTGTCAGTCTGTCCTTCCCAGTCAGTCAGTGAGCAAGTGAGTCCCTACAATCTGTGGGTTTGGACTTCTATATATTAGAAACCAGTCCCTTTTAAAGGTGTGTATCATTTCTCTAATCCAATTGGCCAGTGTATGTGATTGTCCAATGTTCCTAAAGTGATATCGTACTAAACCACCCCCTGTCCTCTATGGGCATATTAATTAAGAGGGGACTCTAGTAGGAATGAGCCCCAAGCCCTGGTTCCCATATGTGATGTCTTCTTCTTGGAGATTTTTACTTAAATTCTTTTCTGAACCCTCCTGTTCCTCAGGTGTGATTGTTACTAATTGGTTCATCCAATTTCTCTCGGGTGCATCATCGAATGCAATTTTCATCTCCACACTGCATGGGATGCATGTAGTACAGATCTGGACCTATTGCTCCGACACGCTTTCACACACGTTCCTGCCCCAGCTCAGAATAACTGGCTCACTGCCATGAACACTAGGCTAGATCAATCACTGGCATGTGACATATCTGTGGAAAAAACTATCCACATTCGCTTAACTTGCACAGTCAGTTTAGCTATTTCAGTTTAATGTAAACCGTTTCAGTTCATTGACCTTTTCGTCCCATCATTTGGTCCACAATATTTATAGACATGTTTGTTATACACATAAAATAGAATCTCAGCAGATCAATGATAAACTGCATAAAAACAAGAACTAGACTGGCACGGCATTTTGAGAACGTGAACTGATAAAGATAAACCAGATCCAAACTTAAATGTGCCTCCTCAGCCAGGCTATGTAGCTGTATTTATTTTGCAATTGTGTGGATGTGCTACCGGCCCATGGATCAACAAATCCAGGTTTATTTGAAAGTTACAGGATAGCCCAAAAATATGAAAAGCCACCACTAGTTTGTCCCTTTACTGTCAACCCTCTAATCTTTCTTGGACTAAACCCTTTGAGCAGTCTGTGGCATGCAACGGAGTTGGCTTCACAATCCTCAAACCAGGGTTTACTTACTGGGATATTCAGTCCCTCTGACGGGGGTGAAGTGTAACCTTCCCGCTTTCTTGGCCTTAGTTGCGTGTGTGGGTTGGCTATGCCTATGCGCCTTCACTCTACACTGGGAGGTAAAGTGGGTCACAACCTATCCAAGCCCCTCTGTCTGCTCCAGAGGTTACTTATTCCATAGGATTGTCTGAGGCATCTCACCACCTCCCTGTTCAAGGGTCCTGGCTGGGTTCTCAAATGGAGTTTACTTTCGTTTAGGTATCCAGACGTCAGCCTAATTTGCCAGGGATCAGTACTGGAAGTCCCTTTCACCGTAGGTGCCATCTCTGAAGGGGACATCACAGCGTTTGACACTCATTACACTCCAGCACACAGCCTTTTGACTAGTGAAATGGGTGGATACGAAAGCCATGAAGTATTTTGGTAGTTTCATATCGGCTGAAATCTGGAATCCTAAATGAAAGGGAATCCCTTTTGAAAACCCCTACAGGCAATGTAAACTGTGCCCGACCCCTGGGAACATCTCCAAGCACTGCTCTACCTTATTGATTTGAATAATTTTCTTTCGAGAGTCGCTGCATTTTTGAAGCACGACTGTAACCTTCTTTCTGAACTTTCAGCTAATGTGATTCTCACAAGCTGCATTTCCCCCGAGGAGAGGACTCGAAGAAGCTGTGGAAATGTCACTCGTCACTAAAGCGCGTGTATTTGGCAGCAGAATACGGGTTGGCAGTCTGGGAAAGCGTCCGACTCTGTGGCAGACATGTGAATGTGCTTTGCGTAGCCCTGCGGTGGCTTTCCTTGGCACTCTCTCTGCATGAATTCATGTAAAATGAAGTGGGCAGGCCTTGCTTATCCGCCAGTGTCTCCCATTATATGCGCGGGCCTGCAGGTGAATTGATGGGCTGTTTGCTGAGTGGGGGCGTGGACGTGTCATGTACATACACAATGATCTACGTGCTGATACTTTGTGTCAAGGCGTCTGTCAAACGCATGTCCCTGGCGCTGAAGGTTGGGACATGGTTTTGGGGTAGGGGAGCGGCCCAGGGCGGTCAGTCACTTGGTTCGCTCATTCCACACAGGGCTGCAAGGCGAGTGTCCGCGTGGAGCCAGTTCTCGGAGCCTAAAAGGAGGACTTAGAACTGATATTCCTGTCCCCCGATACAGACCAAAGACTACTGTGGTGGTAGGTGCTGCCCCCTGAACAATCTTGTGGTTCCTGCTTTGAGGCACCCGCAGGACTTAAAAGCAAATGGCTCGCTTGCTAGTCAAAGTGGGCCACATTTTTGGCCCATGTGGGCCAGTTGGATAAGTTACTTCACTGTGCAGCTAGGACTTTTGACCAGGATTACTGAATACATCTTTAAGATGCACAATTAGCATCACGTTTTATCAAACCGCCCCCTTGGGTACTATTCAGTCTGCCACAAAAGGAATGAATTGCACTTTGAAACTGTGGGCCACTTTTTCATTGTTGCCCGCGACAATTTTATGCCCCAGTCTGACCCTGCATCTCACCCTCATCTCAAAAGCAGGAAGTTGCTGCAGTGCAGGGAGAGAAGAGGGTGAGGGTCACATGGAAGCTGCATAGTCCACACTGCCCTTTTGATCTTGCATCGCCACATAAATTGGTTGACGTGCAAGGTAGAGGAACTCGTGCCTTTTCCTGAGCTGTGCCATCTTCTCTTTTTCTTCATGTAATTTCTATACCTGTGGCTATAGATGCTGTGGAAGATTGCACTTCCAACTGGCTTAAAATGGCTGAAGAACAAAGGATTGGATGTGTATTAGTTGTTCCCGCCGCCTGTGCCTCCTGGTACCAGAGGGAAGAGCTGGAGGCCCAGTCGCTGCACGCCTTTAATGTTCATGCAGCAATCTATTGCAGGCGGTCGAACTGTACACAGCATGGCCTTTGGGCACATGGCTACTGTAGGTCTGAGGGCGGAAGGTTGGGAATGAGTGGGGGGGGGCATGTTAAAGCCTGAAGTTATGGGTGGGTAGAAGGTAGCCAGATTTTCTGTTTGGATAAAAGTGGAGGGTCAAATGAAGCTTGGTTGGGTAGGGGACTCTGCTAGTATGTTGAGGATGGAGCACCAAGTATCATTTCTGGGGTCTTATTGTAATGGGGGATCTGGACATCTTACATATGCTTCCATGCAACCTCTCCACCCCCTGCAGGGCTGGGATGTTGCGTCCTGCGATGAAGGGATCTCGGGTTGGGTCAATGCACAACATAACATTGCATAGTCCACTATCGCCATCTAGTTGCATGCCACACCCTGGCTCCAAGGGATATTTTTGTTTGGCCATCAGATGGTTTTCATTGGTATTCTATCACTGCTGATCGATGTGTAGTGCAGATTACACCTTATTGGGGTCACTATTTGGCTCTTTTGTCTTTACAATCCAACCTCAATCCATGAACGATTATGGGTGCAGGGGGCACCTTCTTGTCTTGTGCTCATTTAATCTCTGGCAACCAACGTTGCGTTAGCTGGGACTAGGTAGGGTGGGAGATGGAATTGGATTGCGATTTTTCCAGGGTGGCTGCTGTCAGCCAGTATCTTTGCTTAGATTGGGCTTCAAGTGCTACTGGGAAGGCTTGGCACTGTAGGTGAAATGGGAGTGCAAGGCTGTATTCATTACATACAGTTTCTTGGGTGGCACCTAATAGAACCCTGAGCCTACTGCAAGCACTGTGGGAAACGGATGGAGGTAGGTTAGCGGTTGGGTTAGAAATTAGTAGGGGACAAATGATGACGATCCTGTGCAGTGGTTGGAGCATGTAGAGTCTGTATTCCTGTGGAACACACAGTAAGGGATCGGAGAGAGGATGAATTTGTTTGGAGAATGGTCTCCATAGAGGTGAACTTCCCAATTCTGCCTTTCCCTGGTCACTCTGCCCCAATGTTGTAACTTTCAATAGCTGGCTTGTTTCAATTTTCAGAAGAGCTGTGCATCAGACTGGAATTCCTTCAACCCCTGGTGCAATGTCTTGTACCCAGAGGGGGCAGTCTGTATTTGAGGTTTGATCAGTTGCTTCCGCTCGGATTTCTGGTTTGTATAGTGATTGGCCACCTTATGTGGTTGCCGCAGGCTTCTGGCCACCAAGCCAAATATTTCTCATTTAATACTGGGTGCCGGTTGAGGTATTATAGGTTGTGTGTGCTTCATCTATACTTGCATTAAGCCCCGGGCTGTTAGACTGGTTTTACTCTTCTTTAATCGCTAATCCTTTAAACATTCCCCCTTTGAGCTTCCGTATTGCAGACGTTGCAGAACCTAAAATCTGACTTTCAGCTAAGGATGGTTAATTTCTGGGAGTGGTAGAACCTTTGAGCATTGATGAAAATTGCAGACGTGCATTGGTTTGTGGAACGGAGCATTCATCTAGTCTGCCCGATTCATGATTTCTGCTGAAGTCCTGGTCTACTCCCACACTACCAGGGGAGTGTCATTGTCTTCTTTTGCCCGGCTCTCCTCCCAGAAAAAGCACTTGCATTGTAAACCATTGAGGCATGAGCAGCATTTTCATTCACTGGGGTTAAATGGACACTTCATGATGCCCAGCTGGCGTCCTAGCTCTGTGGTGTCCATAGCGTCGGGTCTTCATTCTGGCAACAGCCTGTATTTGATGCTTCCAGGCAGCTAAATGTGCCATTTGCAAGTGGACCGTATGGTATTGCTTGATGATCCCCTGTGCTCTACCCATATTTCATTAATTACACTCACGCTCCTGACTTCCCTCCCACTACTTCAGAGCCTGCGCCTGTTTCTAAAGGGCACGCTTTGATGAACTGATGATCCGTGCCTACTTGATAGAGAATTGCAATTAATAAACAGTATGTGTGCAAACTCTCCTGTCAATTGCCTAGTCGGCAGTAGGCTTTGGGAAATGGGTTGGGGGGCGCAGGCAAAACATGCAAGGTGATCTCTGAATGAAGTCACAAACTGTATGTGGGTAGACCTTTCTTTTCACCCCTTTCTGGAAATCTGGAGGTCTTCCTTCGCAGGCGGAACATTGGGGACTAGCGATGAGCATGGTGCAATTGTCTAGGTGTACAGGTTTCCCTTGCCAGGCTGTCTTGGGCCGATCAGCAGCGAAGTCTGAAGTGTGGAACTATCAGGTGGGATTGGGAAGCCTGAGCTGCACAACGTTTGCTATTTAACAATTGTAAACCCCTTCCTTGAAGGCCTTGGACTGGATCCATGTTTAAGTGCCCCTTTGCAGGCCCGCCCATCAACTGCATGAGGGAGTCTGGTTGTGCAGCACAAATTCAGAATGCGCATTTCCTCCAACATTGATATCCTCCTACTCGCCAAGTTCACTTGAGGTTTGAAGTCCTTTCTCTGTACACACTGTGGCAATGGCTGACCAGTGACGGCAGAGCTCACTGTGCTGTGCTCTAAAGACTGGGATCTCTGAGCGCTGTTACCAGTCACAATCCATCTGTGCCAGACTTCCTCCAATAGTCGCCATTAAATGAGCACGGACAACCCTCATACATGTGATATTTACCATGATGGAACATTGGATTGTGCATATTAAGTGCAACAGACTAAGAACTTTACCATTCTATATTGAGTACAATATTAGGGGGAAGGGTTCTCGCACTTCATTAGTTTTCCTGTTGGAAAACCTTCTTTGAAGTGACTTCAAAGCTAATGGACAGGCTGGTCTGCATACACATCACTCTGGTTGCTGTATGGTCATTGAAGCTTTCACTCCACCCATCTTGCTGCCTGCCTTGGGAATGAATTGCAGATTTTTTTAATTTTTTGAGCCAGTTTAAAATTGGTGCTCCAAATTAAATTAGCCCACACTTGCGAGCATGACTCCTGTGCAATCAGAACAGCTATACAATGTAAGGCACAGTGGTAAAACTGTCTCACCTACCAACCTCGTCCAGGGACCTGGAACAGAAGCCCAATATTCCATGGCCCACTAGCTATGCAGAATTGATAGAACTGGCCAAAGTCCTCCAAAAGCTGCTCCATCACCAACCTACAACCACTCGGCTGGTAGCAAGGCCAAATCCGCTTTTCATCCTTCTGAGGTCGATAAATTAGTACCAACTTCGGTTGGATGATATAGTGTGTGTATATGTTCTCTGTAAAGCACTTGGGCGTAAGCGCTATATAAATACCTTATTAGAATGCCATCAGACTACTGATTTTTGGAGGCACCTCTGGCATTGTCTCACGTGGAATGACTGCCACTACAGATTGGTTCTAACACATTTGTGGCAAGCATGCATGCCATCACAGGGATTCTCATTGAACCTTACACAAATTCCAGATTCTTCCAAAGTGAATCCTCGCCCTGTGTTAATTTGCATAATTTATCAGCTTGTTTACTTTCGTCCATGGAAGTGTCATCACAGCTCTCTGGAGGTTCCTAGAGGGTCAGACTGCACATTTAGCCTATTAGTTTTCATCAAGTCATTGACTCAAATGAAATACAAATCCCGGAGGAAATTATCCAGAGTCTTTTGCATAATATGCCGACCCATTTGGAATGTTTGGTTGATCTCTATGGTATTCATGCAGTTGAGTTGGAAGGTAATTATGATCATGTGAGGGTGAGAATCGTGTCCTTTTGGATTTTGCAAGTTCGACATCTGAAGGTATTGTAATCTTATTGCCATAAATCCATTCCGGACCACAAGCATTCAAACCACCGTGAGACATCCAATAGACTCCTCTATGAAATTGGCTAACTGGATAGAGTGACCTGATTAAGCCTCCTTCCCTGCCTTCTTTTGTGCGATACATTTGTTTTTAATTCTACAAATCTAGCCTAGCAGTTCGTTATGGTCTTGTAAATGAATTTGTTTCTGCCTTGCATATGTTGACCTAATTAATCCAAGGTAACTCGCAAGACATTTTAAAAACGTCCTACTTAGACTTGTGGTGATACCTCCCCTTTCTCAACCAGTCTTTCCCCAATTCCCACTTTTCGTCCATTGTCCGATACCATGGTGCGATAGTCACAGAATAAAGTTTGTGCTTAATGGGGGGAAAAAAGGGCCAGTGGAGTCTAGGTAACAGATGACTTTAGCACTGCCTCGAGCTGCTGGTATCTGTTGGGAATGGGTAGGAGTATTTTTGGGCAGAAGATGTCTACACCCACTTTCCTCCTAAACTTCCCACAATTTGGCATCCTTAAGCAGTGTAACAATGGCAAATTTGGTTTTGCTCGTGCTCCCTTTTTTCACATTGTGGGGAGTGTCTGGTTTGGCTGGTGGTTGGTTGGACAACACAACTGCCAAAAGCCAAATCTCACTATACGAGTGACAACTGTACACTTATGACGACCTAGTCCAGACAGACTTTTCTCCCCTTCCTGGTCGCCTCCCAAATCTGGGGTTTGGCATAAGGGTCTGTAAGCATTGGCTCTTCTGATGTTTTTGAAAAAAACATTTTAGCCATCAGTATATGGGAAGGATCATGGGAGTTGTAGTCTAACATATTGAGAGCTGCAGCTTGCTGAGCCCTAGTTTAGTAAAAGCAATAAAACAATGACTTAATGCACATAGCTGTTTTATTTTTTTTTAATTTGTATTAACTTGAATGTTTGTGTGTTCTGTCAGGTTGGGGATGCCATGAGACAAATGCAGGAGAAAAAGAATGTGGGGAAAGTCATCTTGGTCCCTGAAGCTCCGAAAGAAGAACCTAAGAAGGAAGAGGCAACAAATGAAGAAAAGACAGAAAAAGAAGAGAAAAATTAAATTGTATTGCATTGCAGGGAATGTCGCAGGTTGTGAAGCTGTGGTTTGACTGGGTTTCGTTTTTTCCCATTTTACTAATGTTTTCAGGACGTGGAAATGGACTTCTCATGCCCTATGACACTTCTAAAAGGGCTTTTTCTTTCTTTTTCTCTTTTTAATCTACCCAAAATGTAAATTATGTAACGTGATACTACGCCACTTTTGTATATGCAGTCAGCCAGTCAACAGGCCCACCTCATGAGCTCCATATTTGGGGGTGGTCTTCAGTTGTATGACCTTCAAGTGCTTGGTGTGGTAGTAATCCCATGCTGGGATAGAATGTGGCAATGCTCTGTGGCTGCCAATATACTGAGCTGTTCTTATCTTACAACCTTCCTTCTCTGGAATGGTCATACACCTTCAGTGGCCGGAATGTCTTTGCACATCCCCCAATATCGGCCCGGTTTCAGAACCGTGGTGGCTCGCCTAGATTTGGTGACTCCACTTCCTTTTCCACACTAAGAGGGCGATCCTACAGGGTTCTAGAAGTCCTCAACAGTGCAATCGACATTCTAATGTATTCTAGAATTGAGAAGCTCTTGGATACCAAACCTTGTGAGCTGAATGCCACCACCGATTAGCGCTCACCTGGCGTTATCCAGTGAAGCAGCTTAGAGGCACTCCTAGCTCCGAATTGGAGAGTAGGTGTTAAGTTTTCCAACTTACGTTCGTGGGGGCTGATGGTCCATTTCTTCAGATTTGTAAACATTTAGTAAAGAAACCTCAACAAAGCAAAGGTTGTGAAACTGTAAACTGACGTCTGTGTGACTGGAACCATACATGTCGGCTGTGTGTGCTTTAAATGTGTTTGGGGGGAGGGGGTGTGGGGATAAATGTCCTTCAGGCTCTGTGTCGACCCCTTGTATTTGTATTGCCCAAAGGCACCTGTTTGGTGAGATGTAAATTGTGGGTATCCTGTGGCCCTTCTCATGGTAGACCGCGTGGCCACTTTCATGCCTTGCATTCAAGGGATGTGAGGGATTCATGGCTGCGTGTGCAGGTTCTTGAAGGTTGTTCGGGGGACCTTGTTTGGTGGCTAAAGCCGTTCTCAATATCTAGGTCTCCAACTAAATCAGGGGCCTTGCCTCAGCCGTGCAGAGCGTCCTGGAGCATAGCGTACATTTGCGGATACCTTTACTATGGGATTGTTTCATAACCTGCCAAGTACACATGTCATCTGCTGCAATAACCCCTTGGGTTTACAGCTGGAGTGGTATAAACACTCAATAGTATCGGGATTACCTGCCTTTGAAAGGAATCCGCCACTCTGAGGTCCATCAGAGATATGTGAACTTTATACATTCAGTTTCTTAAATGGGCGTCCTTTTTTAAAGCACTTTCCACTTTTTGTGAGATCATTTAAAGTAAGTTGTGGTGCCAAGCTTGTTAACCCTGCCAAAATATTAACCTGCCAACAAAATGATGGCACGGTAATGCCCAGTTCTTCTACATATATTCTATGCTCATATTTGGTAAGACTGAAGGGGGCTGCACTACTGAAACCTGGATTGGCAGGTCTTTGGGTTTTTGCATCAGGAGTTTAGATGGCACGGTGTGTAGACTGGTGAGATCTATTGGCTGGGCATCTTTTGGATTGAATGTAAAAAGCAAGCCCTGGAAAGGATGGAGACTTGCAAGTTATTGGGGCAGCGGCGTATTGCTGCTTCCTTGAAAGCAATGCTAGCAGATTGGCACTGTAAGATTGTGCCTGGTATTGGGTCTTGGTATTACTCTTTGCTTTTGTATTGCTTACACTTTCTGTTCCATCTGACCCTCTAAAACATCTCGGGATTGTGTAAAAGTCCCTGCTCTGATCTATAAAAACATATATATTAAAGATGGTTAAGGAAATCCCAATATGTTGGATAACTGAGATGGGGCTTTAGTTTTCTGGCAGGCACTTACTAATGCTAAAAAAATGCCTTTTTAATGCATATTTAATCTAAGGTCCCTGCATGTGCAATTTGTGCTTACACTCCATTTTCGTTATCTGGAGTCATTCAGAATGCACTCTTTGCTTCATGCTCTGCAATAGCAAAGTAATGGTTGGGAAATCTGCATCCATTTTATAAACTACATTCTCCTCGCTGCGCCTGCAGCCTATCAAAATGAGCAGTCATGCGTTCGATTAATGCTCGTCCGCTCCTTCCCAAGTGGGGATTCCAAGAGCATGAGATACCTACTGTGAATATGCTGATTTTGATATAGACCGTAGCTTTATAAGAACTTCTTGAACAATAAAATTCATTGCATTTCTCATAGGGTTTGTAGTTTGGCTATTGTCAAATGGGCGAGTTCACTAGGTAGAAAAGTGGCTTTTAACACCCTCTTCGGAAAAGCGTGGTTTCCTTGAAAAGGATAAAATGGCTGTATCTTATAAATTTTCAGGGCCGAACACGTGTCTAGGCTTTGACCGATAAACCTTGATATTGGAGCTGGGACATCGTCCAAATGAATGCTCCATCTCAACTGTTAAGGCTGTTTTCCAAACCTTGAAAGCAAAAACTGGGTGCAAAACACCATACCTCCCTGTACATGACTTAATGCTGTCGCAGCCCAGCCGTGCCAAGTGTATCTACTGAAGTGCATTTGTCAACAAAGTAGGCGTGAGATGGGTGAAATCCCCTGCTTTTGTATGGAGCTCCTCTGAGCCGTTCATATCATACTCGTTTTTCTGGCTACTGTTTAGATCCGCTTTTCTTTATTTTTGGTGTTGTCCCTCCCAGTGCACCATTGTCTTTTGGTAGAATGGTTACTTTGTTGCTTTATCCAATGGGCTGTACACCAAACCTTTTGACCGGTGCTTGATTTGGAGAATGACTGGGTTTTGTTCTAGGATAGGCTTTCTTGAGGTTGCTTTGTGGGCAGTAGCCTGTGCCTTACTCGTTGTGGCCTTCCAAATAAGAGCTTGTCCAAAGTCTGGAATCCTCTGACCTCTAAGCACAGTAAAAGGAAGATCAGGTACACACAGCTTTCCCCAACAGTGCAATTCTCATGAGTGCCCTAATCGCAGATCTGCAGGGAGAAAAGCCCAGTGCCTTTTTCTCAATGGTTGTATTGACGCAAGGTCTTGCTTTGGCCATGTAACGCTGTCCACTTTCATTTGCAGTATACATTTGTGAACGGGGGTAGCTCCGAGTCCTTGCAGATGTTTTCAGGCAGCACGTCCATTGCCTGTTCAGTGAACTTGGTTCCTTTTGAAAAGGAAACTCTGGCGGGTACCAAGTTTGGTACCAATTACACAGGTTTTATAGGAGTGCGGCTATTTCCTATGTTGCTGGGGAGGTGTTGGTACGGACGTTTCTGAGGAATTGATCAGTCTTTTTGTTCCAACCTCCCAACTGGCCACTATATCCCCACATTTTACTTTCTGACTGCAGCCCACTTTATAAATGAGCATAGGAGTGACCAATACAATTTGACTCCCAGCCCATTCAAACCTTAATTTTCTGATGGCCCATGGTGCCAACATCATAGTAATTTAAAAAAAAAAAAAAATCTCTTGTAACGAATATTTTTACTCTGAAATTTCACATTACCAAGGACCAAATGGACATATTCATGGGCGGTTTCTAAACAGCTTGATTAACTCACCTTTCAGGGGGAAAGGTTACTTTCTTTCTTTTTTTGGAATATATCATGTATGCGTTGTTGAACCTAGTGGTCTGAATTTCTGGAGTACATCGTGCACTCAACTGGTTGTGAATGTGCCATGTCACTCAAGCTGGTCTGTATATTGCAGGTGTCCTGCCCAGTGTAATTGACTGTGTAGCCTGTTCGATGTTTTTATATTGTACAGTGCTGTAAGCATTTAATCATGTATTCATCAGAGTAATTTGTTATGCAAAATGAACTCCTCTTGGTGGCGTGAAACCATTTGGCAAGTTAGACTTTGTGCCATTGAATTGCTTAAAGAAAAATGCACCTACAGAGGATTGTTAATCCAGTCGCCAGTGTGAGGCCTCTGGATTATGCAATCCCTTTCAAGGGGGCATGCTCCAAAATGGTTTTGGAAGCAGAGGGATGACCCTCTTAGTGGACCTAGGCTAAAGACCCAGTTGCTGCATTTAATTCTTGGAAGAAAATGTGTTTTGGAGCTGATGAAGTTGTGGGAAATGTTCATGTGATGCAAACCATAGACCGTAAAAATCCAGATAATGCTTGAGAGCCCAGGGCATCCTCCCAAGGCTGGAACCAGCTTGACTGCAGTCAAAATACCCTGGACAGCCTGTGCCTGCATCCAGATTTAGTCTGTACCATGATCCTACGGCCCTAGAGAACTGCATTCCATTCAGGGCTCTCATATTGCATGTATTGTGGGCAAGAATGGAAGCCTTCGCTGCTCCTGCCCAGACTGTTTGGGGTAATCTCTGGCAAAGGGAAGACTTGAGTAACTTTCCAAGTTTGCAGTTGAGGTTTTTATGCATGCAGATTAGCAGGGGGGGGGGGGGGAGTGCAGAACCTGCCATTGTATTCCTAGACCTCTGCAAAGGATGACGGCATATCCCTAGTTTGCGTCCTTGATCGTGCTTGACCTACGTAAGTGCCTGATAGTGCAATACTATCCTTTTATACAAGACTGAGGTTTTAAACGTCACGTATTGCACACACTAGGTTCTCCCCGCTCCAGAAAATAAGTGCATGCATTTTGAGCCAATGCAGGAGTGAGCGCTCAGAAACGACGAGGTGCGTGAACTACTGTTGTTGCCAAACAGTCTTTTTGGTACTCCAAACTATGGTGTGAAGACAGGTTCCTTTTCCAAGTGTTTGAGATGTTTTCCTCGTCTCACTGCCTTTTATGAGGAGCCTTTATCTGTGCCCTTTTTCTTGTTAAAATGAGTTGTCTTATTGGATGCTGTAATTTGACAGGTCGGTCATTTCAAAGTTATCCTAGTGTTTTAAAGGTCTTTATATTCTGCTTTGTGTGTGTGTAACCCAGTTGAACAAAATGCGGTCGTGCCAATGCTGTTTACATGGACCAGAAAGTGTACTGCTTTCATGCCTAATGTTACCATATGCCTTATGTGTTTCAAACGTTCATTAAAGCATAACAAAACACTTTCTTGTATTCATTTGATATGAGGTGCTTTGTCTGAATAGATGAATACAGCATGAGGAATGTGTTGCACTGCAGGTGGGTATGTTGGAATGGTGCAAGAGGAACATGGTAGACTTGGTAAATTATCTTGCGGATTCAATAGCTGTGGGAGCGGAATGGTCATCCGGGATGGTGGGGCATTAATAGGATGAACAAAGGGCAGCCGTGAGGGGGGAGTGGGAAGAAAGGGAGCAGAGATTGGGTGGGGGGTCGGTGGGAGTTAAAAGTAGCCTTGAGCAACATAAAATATTGGTAAAGGTCCGTCAGAGTTGCAAAGATGGATTGGGTGATGGGCAGCCAGTGATGCCTCAGAGGGAGAGACTATGATGGCGCTAGCTAAAAAGGGGGGCCCATGAGTTGTAAATGGTGCCTTTTCAAGCGGATGGTGCCCCAACATGCTCCAAACCTGAAATTTGGCATGTGGGTCGGCTCCATGGTGTAAAGTATAAAATATAAATATACCATTGTGTTTTTTGTTGTTGTAGGAATTAACATGCAAAGCACCGGTGCAACTGCTAGTCTGGTATACAGGGACATTTTCTAGCAGCCAAAACACCATGCAAGGCAACACACTGGCAGAGGGTGCATTAGGGGTCTGGGGAGGGGTAGGTAGATTTGCACAGATGAGCACTGAAACTCAACTCTTAAGCATAAGTTGCCTAATTTGAAAATTGTCAGGTGCATGTGGGGGAGGGGAGGTGAATTATTTCTAGAAGCAGAATCGGCATGTTGGATAGTCTGCACTTCATGCCTTTTTTTTAAATGGTGATGTGATTTTTTAAACCCTAACAAATGTGTTTTTGTCTACAGTGGGGCACGGCACCGGTTTGCATTGGAGCCCCCGCGTTCTCTGCCTCATTTTCCTGGTTATTTCCCTTTTATGTTAAGGGGGCAGTTATGTCCATCTTTAACCAGAGACAAAGATCTTTTAGGAAGGGTTACGATTTGATGGGATATCCTTTTGCAGACAAGCGATGGTATTCGAATATTTGTCATAAGTAAAGCACAGTGGTAGGACTGGAAGAGGTGAAGGTGCCTTTTGTCTGAACTATACCAATATTTGGAAACTTAAAGGCATTTTATTTTTACCCAACTCTAAAGATTATGCTAATTTTCATATAGTTACATGGCAGGTGTGAATTGCATGAAGATGTGAATTGACTAGGAAATGCTAAACTACTTCAGGTTGGATGGTGTTTGTTTGCGAAACTTGAATAGCAGCAAAGGAGGGCATTGTTTTAATTTGAAGAACTTTGAATGTCCATTTTATTCTGAAATGACATACAATTAGACATTTACTGACGCCGGAAGTGTTCCCATGAAAGATGCCTGAGAAATGGCATAATGAGCATTAGTAGAGCCAGTTTGAGGGAGTGTGTTTTAAAAAAAAAAAAAAAGAAACATTAAAAAATAAATAAACAAAAATAAAATAAATTTTAAAAAATGAACATACCAGGGACAAAACAATGTGTGTATATAAGGAAACAGCTGACTTACAAAGGTAACATTAACTTTAGGAGGCAAGTGCTTCAAACAAGAGTAGGGTGAGAGGGCAGAGAGCTTTCCTCTTTAGCAGGCAAGTGAAGTTTAAGCAGAGTTTTAAAGAGATCCATTGTTGGGCTGTCTCGTTTGTTATGGGCAGTGGATTCTAGTGGAGCAGGGCAAGTGGAAAGAAAGAAGTTAAGGGGTATGGGGCAGTAAATGCAGAGGGTCCGAAGGAACAAGATGTCGCATTAACTCAGACAGGTACCGAGGAGCAGTAATGGCTATGTAGATTGTTAATGAACTTTTTTTTTAAAAAAGGGTCGTGCATACGCCTGTAGGGAGTGAGGGAAGCATATGGTTGGGTTGTAGAGTGTAGCAAGGTTAAGGGAAGGGGTAGGCTGGAGTAACAGTCCTGTTTGCTGAGCGCAAGTGGAAATGTTTTTGTAGCGTGGTTAAGAGGACTCATTTTTGGAATGTTGGAGGTTAATACGAGCACAGGTCACTATCAAACGGGACCCAATGATTACAAGCCATGGGTGAGGGATCAAGTTTGGGGGGGGGGTGGGGTGGGGGGGGTTGCTGGATGGGGATGCATTGGAAGCTTTTACAAAGATGGCCTCTTTTTTTGAAGAATTCAGCATGAGGCAGGAGAGAGCCATCCAGTGACTCATTGCAGTGATACAGTTCATAGTCTGTTGCAAGATGACTGGGGTGAAGGAGGAAAATGAAGCTTAATCAGCAAAAGGTTGATGGTGAAAGCCAAAGAATGGGAAGTCTTCCAAGTGCAAAGGTAGAGGGCGAAGAGCAGAGATGAAAGGACTGATCCTTTGGGGACAGTCATGGACAGTGGTGGGACATTTTAAAGGATTGACTTTCCAGGAAAGAGGTGATCTATGCAAGAACCGATCTTTGAAACCCAAGATCCTGGAGAATGTGGGAGCAGGGGGTTCAGAAGTGGGGATGGGGGAGAGGAGTGATCAACTCAAAAGCAGCAGAAAGTTGGTTAGGACTGGTGAGCATTAGTATTAGAAAGATAGACCTGCAGGAGTGAAGTACAAGTGGTGTTTACTGCAGAGGCCAGATTGAAGTGAATTTCATAGGCCTTTGTCCTCCAGGTACTTTGATCTGGTTGAAATTCCACCTACTCAAAGGTTTTTGAATAATGGGGAGGGAGAGAAACTAGGTAAGTTTGCTGGGATGTTTAGGTCAGCAGAGGATTTCTTCAATGGCGGCAACAGTTGCTGAATTGAAAGAGGCAGGGGGAGAGTTTAAAGGGATCAGGCCAAGTGTTTGAGACAAAGTCTTTGACCATTTGAGAAGCACAAGGGTTGATGGGAGCACATGATTGGTGGGCACTGCAAAGTATTGGTGCTAATTCAACAGGAAATGGGTAGAGCGTAGAAGATGTGGGGGGGGGGTGGGGGAGTGGAGTCCTGACCAAAGTAATTAGCCAAAAGGTAGGCGAAGAATATTGGCTTAGGACACGTCGGCAAAGATGGGAGGGTAGATGAAAGTCTGCAGTGGTAATTGCAAAGGGAGGGTTTTAAGTTTGAAGTATGAGGATTTTGCAGACTCGAATTTGTATGAAGGTGTACGTAATTTGCATCTGCATCATGGGTCAGGTCGCATGTTTGTTTTGAGGGTCTGAATTTCAGAGGTCATCCAAAGCTGGGGGACCTGAAAGGTGTGAATGTGTGAAAGTCTGAGAAAGCACGATCAAGGGAAGGGGGCATGAATGGAGGAAAGACAGGAGAGGTCCTCACATCATGGTAAGGTGCAAGAGTCCAGTTTGGATTTCCTTTTTCATTGGAAAGAGCTGAGTAGTAGGTGGAGGAATAGGATTCAATTGCATTTGTGGTTCCATGTTTGCAGTACCATGTGAATCGCCACTGGTTCCTGATAAATCCATGAAAATGACAAGTGGCGTTGTTGGCTACACTGTCCAGCAATAGTGACAATCTAAGTATCTTGTGGTTCAATGCCACACCTATTCCATGCATTGTGTATCCCATGCGATCAGGTTTTCATTCCTTCTTAGTGGGGATGGCCATTTGTGTGATGGCTGGTAGGACATGCCCCATATTCACTGGGTAAGCAGTGACTACACAGATGTGGGTTCTGTAATGGGTAACATACTCAGTCAAATATTAAACCTTTAGCAAAGGAGAAAGTGACATTTATAACTACACTAGTACTGTTATACCGGTAATATATGCATTGGCTAGTACCCATGAACACAGAAGCCCTAGTAGTGTAGCTATGCAGGCCTATAGCAGAAGAGGATAGATTTTTTGAAGCAGATTTCTTTGGAAGCTGGTCTCTAGAAGGAAAATTCATGGCAAGAGAAAATCCCATCTGAGAATGTCCTACAGGGCTTGGGACCCTTTTTTCCAGCGACTAATCTGAGAGCACTGCATATGTCTCCCCAATTAAAGATAACGAACTACAGCCCAGATATTGAGAATTCCGTGCACACCGAGCAATCCGAAATCTTCTGCGTCCCAGCATAATGCCCTGTTTTATGGAGAAAGGTATTTACTTTCAGCTATGAATGGGCATCAGGACCTTTATGATGAATGGGAGGATGTATTAAACTGTCATTTATTGTAAGACCGGATCAAAAATTGACGACACATAGTTCTTTGAGTGTGTGTGTATGTTCATGGGTATGGTCATGGTCTCTGCTGATACCCAAGCTGCATCCAATAGTATGGAAAATGAAATTCAAAAAAGTGTTAAGGGTTCTTGGATAAATGATACAGAGCACGTGAAGTTAAAATTAAGAAGACATAAATGTGTCCAAAATGCAATGACGGCAGTCGGTGAGCTTGGTGAATAGTTAACTGAAAGATTAGTTTAGTCGGGCAATGTGTCAAGATGAGAACCCTGTTCACAAATAAACAGTCCAGCAGCACAGCTGTAAATGGAAAGCCAGAAAGATTTCAAACATGCATTGTCCTCTAAGCAGCTTCAGTTTGCTCATGATTAAGGAATCCAAATATTTTGAAATGCTACAGTCATCTAGAAATCTTGACAAACCCGAGTCCACTCAGTATCATGTGTGGACAGAAGTTGTACCTCCGGTGTACCAGAGAATTAGAATCTTGAAAAGCCGAGTATGGCTGTAGCAGTTCGAAGTCTGCATCCACACTTACCGGTGGGTTGGTTCTGCATCTTGCTGCAGACTGAAAAGCTGATTTTGGAGAAGCCTCACAATTTTCAAAAGTTGGAGCAGCTGTGGGTCTTGTCATGATTTCTGCATACAGGTGCAGAGTAGAGTGTGGGGAGGGGATAATGTTAGTGGTTCCTCATTATGAGGGTGGCTATGCAGTAAGGGTGTGTTGGGGAGATTGTGATACTGTTTACCTCACCTCAAGTTGAGAATTTCGATAGTCTGCTGTTCAGGGAGCAAAAGTTAAAAGATAATTTAACACTTTAAAATTTCTGAGCCTTCTTGGCTCTGCACCTTAGCCAGTGTACTCCATGTACAGCCCATCTTCACCAAACCATTGCCTTCTCCGGCACACTCCCTCAATCTTGAGTATTTGCCTTGCGCACACAGTCTCTTGGTCAACTCTTCCTCTCCAAATCCACACCACTAGCTGCTCACCATTAAAACTCTGTATCCTATGCATCAATCTAAAGGTGACGTCACCAAACTAAAAACACAGTACAAATGAACAGACAAATGCGCATACACAACAACCCATTGCTTCCAACCCCACACAAAACCCAACAAATATCCCAAAATAAAACCCCACAATCCCCACAGCTGTCTTCCCACTTCGTCTGGAGTGGAGTAATCAACAATCAATTACTTATTACAACCGGAAAGGAAACGCTGCATCGCCTTGCGTGTGATACGCCACCTCTCCAGGGGAGCTTAACCAGCCAATTATCTTCCACACTCGGGAACAATCTAGCTACCTCCTGTTGGAAAACATCCACCCAACGAGCAAAAACACTCAACCAGTAGGGATCCTCATCTACTCATTGATCTACGTCAATTTGTAGGAAAGCCACACCCCCCGTACATGTAATCGCCATCCAAACCAACCAGCACGGCACTCCGTCCGATACGTGGGGAGTGACTACCCCACCCAATAGCCTCAAACACAAGAAGGGGCCACTACCACCGCTCCAGTCCCAACTACAATTCACGTGCCAATCACAACCGATACGCCGAATTTTGCGACAATGTACACTCACCCACCACCCTATTTACAATTCCCTCCTCCCCCCACAGCTATCTTAACTTGTGTTTATTTTTAAACTGCACCCGTGGCATCGCCTCACAGATGAAACGCCTCTCTCCAGGAAACTTAACCAGTCAAACACCTTCCGCAATCTAGGATAGCTCCAGCTAACCAATCACTATGGGAATGCATCATCCATGATCCAGACTACAACGCCCGACTCGCAGGTAAACCTCTATTTACATACTTCTGCAGTCCAAGCCTGTCAAGTCTATAGTCCTGGTTATTCACCAGAACCTTTTACCTTGAAGACCGAACACTCCCTACACACAGAAGCTCCAGTCCCTATCCAGACAATACAATTTAACATTTCTACAACATACTGTTCACAGTACTTCCTAATACTTGAAACATTTGCCCATTGTTACCCCCACACAATCCCACCCTCCCCTCAAAGCCCATGTTGCTGGTTGCTTGGACTTGTACTTACATTTCCTATGTTGCACTGACACTTGCTCCGTTACTGGACTCCCCATCGAGGCGCTTCACCGGACCCCTTCTGCAGGGCTCTCACCTGCACTTAAGCGGGGTATTTCCAAGTGGCCCCCGAGGCCTTTACCCGGTGAATGCGTCTTCCGGTGGTCTTCAGGTGCAGACGAGGGTCCCACAGCTGCTTTGGGTCGGAGGCAGGGGGGGCGGGCAGTTCAATGCAGGTCTTGTGCAAGGGCCTTACAATGAGCCTCACAGAGGGCACCAACTTGTGGAGAAGTTGGACCCCCACCAGGGCATCTGCGGGTCCAGCTATGGGAGGCCCCAACACCTCCCATTTTGCCCAAAGAAATGCAGCAGAGTCCCAAGCAAGAAGCAACATGTTCCAAACTGTGTTTTGTTTCTGGGCAGCAAAAAAAAACAGCTTCGTGCACAGTGAAAATACAGGCACCATCTCCCCCGGGGCTTTGTAACACACTGCAGGCTGACCTCACATAATTGGGCCTCCTCCCAGAAACCTGTCTCACCCTGAGATTGGCTGCTGAGCTGATAGGTAGCCTATAGTGCCCTTATAGGACGCCTGATCATTGGACCTCTGGACTTTGGCATCAGTGGGCTGGTTTAACTGTGCCACCCCCATTCCCTAATTCTAAAATTGTTGCATTGTGAATTTGTTCCCATTAGTTTTAGCTTGAACAGGCTTTTCGCCCCTGGGCCCTCAGCGTTCATTGGCCAGAGCTGAGCCATTCTTGTTACAATTATGTTTCAAATGATGTGTGGGTCTTTGCGAAAATGTCTTTCATTCCCAGGGAAAAAACACTGGGCCCTGGATGTTCTGCTCTGACTTACTTGTATTTGTGAAGAATTAAAAATGCTTGTCTGCCAGAGTTCACTGTCGTTCAAGGAAAGGAATCTTATCTTACTGTAAGACCTTGGCTGCTGCTGGGTTTGCGAAGCACATTTCTGAAGTCTGCATGAATCCCTAGTGCGGCTGGTGTTCAGTGAGACAAATGTACTTGCTGTAATTTTCCTAAAACATGGCTTTATACTGTTCCATTAGATCAGGTTAATTCATATAAGCATCTGCAAGCCTGTAAACAGGAATTCTTGTGTTCTGTAGATTCTGGTATTGCTGCATTGAGGCTAATGTAGCATGTAGGTTGCAATGTTGGTTAAGTGGGTGTCTTTCAGCAGATTTGTCACCTTATTCTTCCTGCTGTTCTGTCTGATGTGCCTGGGGTGAAGGGGCAGGAGTTTGATCTCGATTTTCCCTCTTCAGGTGGATGCCCTTGACACTTCAGTGGTCTGAGGGAAAGAGTAGAACATGATGGTGCCCATGCCCGCAGGGCTGCAGAGCGGCCTTCTGGATTTTCAGGTACGTGTGATTGCTAGGTTCTAGAGTGGCAGGGTCCAGGAGCTGGTTCTGGAAATGCCGCAGCCTGTGAATGGAGATGTTTAATAGCCTTTAGAAGGGACTTGAAGTAACTTGGTACGTTCTCATCCTCCAAACGAATGTTCAAACCGCTCAGGAGGTGATGTGTTCAAATCTGAATGACAGAGCATGTCTCTTGTTCAGATTATTTTGCAGGTGTAACCTTTCTAAAGGTATTGCCTCAGGCTATCAGTCCAGTCTTCTGACACCTTTGAAAGACTGAATTTCATGTCCCCATTGTGGTGTTCTACTGCGCCACTAGTTTGGTGCTGATATGCACAGTGGAACTGCAGAGAAATATCCAGAGCCCTGCAGCTTTACTTGATCACTTGCCCAGTAAAAGGAGTACCTGTATTATGATTAATAGTAGGGAGACCAAATCTGGGTATGAAATAATTACAGAGCTGTTGGGCTACAGTAATTAATTGGATTTGCTGGGTATAGGCTTTGATCAGCCTTTACGTGTCAATGGCCAGGCAACAGTTCTGCTTTAGACATTTGGGAGCTGTATGAATATCTATACATTCGAGACAGGATCCTGCAGAGTCAGATGTGCACATGAGTAGGTTTTTACATCCCTTACCACTTGGTGTATGAAATATACAGAACCATTATTGAAATACGTTTGAGTCAGTGGGGAAGCAGTGAGTGAACCAGTCACACTTCACAATATTCACTTCTTGTTTCTGGGAACGCTTCAAAATGTACCATGAGAAAAAGCAGTCTATACGCCACACTAGGCAGCCATCCAGAGTGCCAGTGGCAAGCCACAACTTGCAATGTTTATTGGACCACGGCTCCTCGCTCTTGTGCCCGATCATGCAGCACAGCTGACTGAAAAGAGTTGCATTCTTTGATTGTCCCACTGAAAGACAGATACGAATATTGATACAAGTTAAGGGGCCTTTAAGGGCTATGTTTCATGCTGATTTGACAGCCAAGTAATTTCCAATACTTTGACAGTATGATATATCAATAGCCGCAACAAAGGAAAACAGGTGTGCATTTGCTAATGAAGAGCCATTGGGGGTACACAGAATTCAGGTAGCCCTTCCAAGTGTACCAAAACCATGCACCTACACCACACTATGTGCATATCTAGAGTTCTAATATATTGCAACAGTTTTACTATAGCCAGGATACAAACATTGGTGAGTGCATCTAGTTCATAAACTTGGGCAGATTACATCAGCCAAAGCATAGGCTTCCAGAAGAACCTTTTGTGGTGTACATGCTGCATAAACTCTGCCTTTATCATATTAAAAATAAAATCCACAAACTATCATATCGGAGTTATGCAGAGGCACACCATTCGGATAAGCCCTAGTAGTCATGAGTTTCTCCAGCGTTGGATCTTTCATGGATTCACATGCTGTGAATATTCCAAGTTGGTCTGATAATCCCTGGCTACTTTGGTTTAGTACTTTTCGTATGGAAAACCTTTGACACTTTAGTGTCCCATAAACCATGTGGGTGCTTTTGGTCCCCACCAAAAGGATGTCAAATGTATAGCTCCACCCAAGCAGTGTCCCCTCAGATTTCAACTGTCTTTCTAGCTGGTGGGATTCCTAGAATTCTTCTCTCCAAGAAGAAATTATCATCTTTACACGTAAAAACTATTATTCCACACTACATTCAAACGGAGCAACAGACTCCTCTTCCACAGTGACTGCTATGACCATGGAGACCATTGCACCTAAAAATCCTTTTTCAGGCCCTGTGGAATGTGCAGCCTAAAAACGTCTATGAAGGTGACAAGCACGTAGATTTCATATACTGCCTATACCCTAACCATGCCTCTAAAGAATGTGAGGCATGTCAGGGTTTCTCTCAGAAAACCCTCAGACAGAAAGCGTCGACTGATTTGTTGGCTTAATGAAGGGGCATACCAGGCGTCGGAGGCGGGCTTGTCAAGGAGTGGGAGAGCTACCACCCCCTCTGATAGGCATTTGCCATCAAGCCACGGGTTGAGGTCGGAAGAACGACCTACGAAATAACAGTTGAGCCAAAATAATCGATGAGCCAGGATAACACTGAATCACGACCCCCGCCTTCTCATCTCATAAAAAGAAACTGGTTAGCAGTGAAGGCTCCTAGTCCACGTATAAACAGTCAATGAAAAGTCATCGGACTGAGGGCTAATACCTGTCCACGAAGTTTACCTCCCATTCGTCAAACGTCCTCTCCGACGAAGGAGAAGCATAAGGCCAAGTCGTCCACAAAGACTCCACCTTCATCAGTCTCGTAATTCTAGTGAAGGGCATAGATCCTCCTCTGGACAAGTCATCCACGACACATCCTCAGTCGACAATCATTGATGGTACATACTCAAATCTTGACATTACTCGTTGACAAAATGATCATCTCCAGGGAGTAAAGCAATAGTCCACACACCCCCATCAATGACTTCCACCATGGCTCAGGCCACGTTTCATACTGAACAACCTATCCTACAGTAAAGAGGAAAATATTCTATCCTGTAGGAAAGGAATACTGAAAACTCAACAGAGGAAACAGTCAAACTCCCTCTTGGTGTGTCACCCATAAACTACACCGAAATCATGCCTGATGAAATACTACAGCATGAGAACATCAGACTTTGAACCTCCGAGAAAGGAGTGCCCAGGGGCCACAGATTCCGAAGAAAGCAGGATCCAACCCCATGTACAGGACAGATCATCCAGTTGGCTCAATCAAGAGGGGCGGGAACACCAATAAGACAACAGGGTGTACCCCTTGGTTTTCCCTCTACACCATAGAGAACAGGAAGTATGACTTGAACATACCCTCTTATAAACCCACAATCTTTACTATCCCTACAAGTACTTTGGACTCAGCAAAGTCTACTAGGATAAATCCATGCTAGGCTCCACCTTTCTCAGCCACAGGGGAACCATCAGTCCAGGAAAGACCAGGTAACGTCAGGTCAGCAAGCAGTACAGGGAAAAGTTCAAGGGCACTCTTTCAGTGACCACGCCAAGCATTCACATTCGGCAGGTAGGTCGTAATCTCCACCCAGGCCTGCACCTTTATGAAGAGATAGCCGGCTAATAGGCGAGCAAGAAGGGGAGCTAGTAGATAACAGATCAGGACACAGGTTTGAAGAGCATGAGCTCTACCACCTCTTCCAACTCTCCTCACCATGATGATACGTGGGCTACAGATGACCCAGACCAGTAAACGCAGGTTAGTCTAGCACAACCATCTCCACCAGACTGCATTGGTGCTTTCCACATCATGGTATCGAAGGCATGGCAAAAATTCGGGCGAACTCCTGCAGAGGAAAAAAAACTGTTTTTCTTTTTGATCACATGGGTAAGCGCAGAAAGGCTGTATTTGCAATACGCATCCTAGATCATGTTTGGCAAGAGGGGTTTCAAACCCTGAAACATCCTTTTTCTGAACCTGCAGTAAAAGGAAAACCAATCATGAAATTCAAGAGACTGGACACAAACCTAAAATGTCTAACCTCTCAACCCTCTCCAGGGTTGGTAGTGTCAGCAGCAGCAAGTCGCAAAGTGCGTACATAACACAAATGTGCTACACCCCTGGAGAATGAAGGCAGGAAAATCTATGCTAACCATCAGGGCAACAGTTAAAGAAGCCAATGCCCTAGCAACAGTGGCTCACTAGGACCGCGAAATGTGGCACTGGTTGGCTCCCATATTGGAGCATTTGGCAGAGCAACAGTGAAGGGACGCCATGACACTTGTATGTGAGGACGAGCAGGCCTCAAACCACAGTATCAACATTGATGTGGATCTTGCAGAGACAAGTTTCAAGCAAATCGGTAATGGGGTTGTCCTAAGAACACCAGGATGGCTACTCTGCACTGACTTTAGACAGGAGATGCAACATAAGGTCGTTGACATGCCATTTGAGGAAGATCAGGTTTTTGGTGTCACAATCGATGAGGCCCTTAAGGCAATGAAGGCGGACTCTGATACTGCTAGGTCATTAGATGCCTTAGAAGGCAGAAGGTCCTTTCGTCCCTTTCGAGGAACCTCCAGCCAAATCAGGTTGTCATCCGCAAGGGACAACAAGAACTATCGAAGATCTGGCTACTACTCCCAGGGTTATAGAAGGAACTACAGTCCTGCTAAAGCAGCAGGGATTACCACCAAGTACAACGCAAATGCAGATTGGCCACCTCACAAACAGGTAGGCAGAATAAAGCCCAACAATGACTGCCTCAAAGGCACACCAATGGGAGGAATTATGGTGTTTCATTTCAACAGGTGGCAAGGAATTACAAAGGACAGATGGGTGCTAGATGCCATCCAACACAGCCATCTATTGGAGCTCAAACTGACACAAACAATTACCTCCCATAAAGGTGTCACATCCACACCTTTGAATTCTCCAGCAAGAAGTGTGTCAAATGTTTTAAAAAAAGGGCAATAGAAAGAGTTCCTCCTTCGAGGGGGGGGGGCGCTGAGGGGGAAGGGGTATACTCCAGATTCTTTGTGGTAAAGAAGCCAGAAGGGAAGTGGTGTCCAATCCTGGACTTGAGGAAATTAAACGTCAAAAGTTCAAAATGGTCACACTACAAGACGTCATGAAGGCTGTGCAGCCTCACTAACTTCTAGTGGCATTAGACCTTGAAAGACGCCTACTTTTACATCCCAATACATCTGAGACAGTAACAGTATCTCAGATTCAAGGTCGGTGAAAGTCCTTGCCAGTTCAGAGTCCTTCCACTGGTCTCAAATCAGCCCCCAGGACTTTCACCAAATGCCTAGCACCAGTGGCAGCTTTCCTCAGAAAACGGGGCCACCACGTCTACCCATACGTAGACTGGTTGGTCTGAGGCCCAACACATCAAGAAACTGCGACTTCGTTGAGGCAAACAAATTATTGTCCAACAATTGGGATTTGCAATCTTGCGTAGTGCCATTGAAATATTTGGTGTTCCTGGGTGCACAGTTTTTCACGGGACAGGGCCTTGTCAGATCCACAGCTGATGGAGTGCAAAAATTGATAACCCTCTTTCATCCCAAACAAATCACGGTGCGCAAATACATTGCTCTACTAGGGACCATGTCATGCTGCATTCTACTAATACCCAATTGCAGGCTACAAATATGAACGGTACAGTGATTTTTAGCTACCAGATTGTCCCAGACACAAGTTCCTGGGGAGACCAGATAACCATCACTCCTGTACTCTCAATAACTGAAATGGTGGACGGTCCTCGACAACATTTCGAAAGGCATGCCACTAATAGAACCGACTCACCAAATCACTATTGTGACCCAATGCCTCTTCGTCGAGTTGGAGAGTTCACCTAGGAAAACACCAGATCAAAGACCTGTGGACTCCCAAAGAATCGACCCTGCACATAAATGTCCTGGAGCTGTGAGCGGTCACTGGGCCCTAAAGTCTTTCCTTCCACTGATTAAAAATTCAGCAGTGCAGATCCTCGGACAATACCACCACAATTTTCTACCTGTGCAAGCAAGGCAGAACAAGGTCAAACAAATTGTCTCAGGAAGCCCAAACCATTTGGCATTGGTTCATTCACAACATGGTTTTGCAAGCCTTCCACTTTCCGGGTATACACAACCAACATGCAGACACCCTCAGCAGGGTCTCTACGCAGTCCCATGAATGGTGCCTTCGTGGCAACCAAATCGATCTTCTCAGCATGGGGCCAACCTCCTCTGGACCTCTTTGCCACAAGGTGCAACAAGCAATGCAAAGAATTTGTGAGCAGGTTACCACACCCCAGCTCACAGGGGGACATGTTCCCATTCCCATTGAGTGGCATCTTCGCATATGCGTTGCCACCATTCCCGCTGATCATGAAAACAATCCAAATGATCCACAGATACCACTGTAAGATAATCCTGGTGGTACCGCACTAGACAAGACAAACCTGGTTGTCTGACTTCCTTAAGCTATCGACGGACAGCCCAATATATCTGGGGTCCCACGCCGACCTCCTGTCACAGAACAGTGCAATTCTACATAATGACCCAGACTCCATCAAGGTGACAGCGTGGCTCCTGATCACACCGAATTCGGCCATCTAGACATCCTGCAGGAATGCCAGCGCACACTAGCAGCAGCTAGGGCTCCTTCCACTAACCACTCCTACAACCAGAAGTGGAAAAGGTTCTGTGCATGGTCTTTGCAGCAGTCCAACCTTGACCCACTGATCATAAGACCACAACAGGTTCTGCCCAATCTACTGAAACTGGCAAACGAAGATCTTGTGATCTTCTCCATAAAAGTAGACCTGGCAGCAATCTCGAAGTTCAAAAGAAAAAGAAAGCCTCCTCTTTACAGTGACCGGCTGCTCAAGCACTTCCTAAATGGGCTTTTTTGCATTTTTCAACCGAAGAAAATAATTCCACTGGTGTGGAGCTTAAATCTGGTCCTAGCTGGCCTCATGAAACCTGCTTTGAAACCTTTTGTGCATCATTTATAACCAGGAAAGTGGCCTTCCTGATCGCCAAGTCTCTGAACTACAGGACCCTCCGTACCTCAGTTTTGCAAAGGACAAAGTAATCCGCTCCACCAATCCTCACTTTAACCCGATAGTGCCATTTGAATTCCACAGGAATGCAACTATCACCTTACCTGCATTCCTCCAAAATGCCACCTCCCCAGCGGAGAGAGCATTGCACTCCCTGGATGTAAAAAGGGTGTTAAAATACTACCTGGACCGGACAAAATCCTTTAGAGCAGCGAGACAGCTCTTTATCGCTTTTGGGCCCTCAAACAAAGGGAAAGCCCTCACAAAACAGGGCATCGCAAGGTGGATGTTCTCGGCAATTTCCTTCTGCCTCTGAAGGCCAACAGGCCACTGCAGACTACAGCCAGAGCACATTCTACTAGAGCCACAGCAGCCTCGGCAGCTCTGTTCAGGAGCGCCCATCAAAGATATTTGCCAGGCGGTAACCTGAACAGTGCCCCCACACATTCAATAGCCGCTACTGCCTGCAACAGCATGTGGAAGATGTGCAAATGGGATGAGCAGTCCTTCAACGGCTGTTCCAGTAAGGTAAGCCCCGCAGCTTCAATTGTTTTGGCGTGGGGTAATTACTTATGTATACTTCTGGAATGAGCCTAAAAATGCAAAGGTTCCATTCTTTGCCTGGTTTGATTCCTCCAGACATGTATACTGCTATAAAATCTATTCACACCATGTGAATCCATGAAAGTTTCAAACATCCTCTATGGGGATTGTCCTCCAGGTGGAGTGGTTAAAATCTGAGGGGAAGCTGCTGGGGAGGAGCTATACACTCAACATCCCAACGGTGGGGACCAAAAGCACCCACAACTACGTTGATGGGACACTCACGGTGTCGATGTTTTTCCATAGCAAAAGTACTAAATCAGAGTAACCGGGGATTCCCAGCCTGACTGGGAATATTCATAGCATGTGAATCCATGAAAGATACCAACGCTGGAGAAATGGAGTTATTGGTAAGAAACTATTCCCTTCTCTACCACTACCGGGCAAACGTGGAGCTCCCCTTCCGAGGGAGTTGGAAGCAGAGAGAGAGTTCCAAACAGAGCATCTGCTGAGGGCTTTATTAGCTGCCGAAATGAGCTGTTTCTTCTGTTCAGGAATTTGAGGTGCTAGGTTTTTCATGTCAGAAGTAATTCCAACACCGCATGCATCTCTGCAACACTGGGTCCGGCGCACTTGAACCAAAGCATCGACTTTTTCAACAATCAATTCAGTAGCCACCTCAGCTCAGCCACTGGGTATAGTGCTGTTTTGTGCAATTGAGTGGCGTTTGTCATAAATTTGACCTAAATCACATTGGGCAAAATTATTCATCACAAAACAGACATTGATAATTGGACACACCCAATGCTGGAGCGTTTCACAGTTCTTGCTTGATTTTTAACAAAGGCCTCTTCATCTTTGTGCGACATAGGCAAAGGGTCAGAAACCGAATACATGTTTCTGCCCCCCACCCCTCTTGGTTGCCTGTGCGTCTGCCTGCCCCCCACCCCCCTTGGTTGCCTGTGTGCCCGCCTGCCCCCCAACCCCCTTGGTTGCCTGTGTCTGCCTGCCCCCCACCCCCCTTGGTTTCCTGTGCATCTGCCTGCTCCCACCCCCCCCCCCTTGGTTGCCTGTGTGCCCGCCTGCCCCCCATCCCCCTTGGTTGCCTGTGCATCTGCCTGCCCCCACCCCCCCCTTGGTTGCCTGTGTGCCCGCCTGCCCCCCAACCCCCTTGGTTGCCTGTGTCTGCCTGCCCCCCACCCCCCTTGGTTTCCTGTGCATCTGCCTGCCCTCCCACCCCCCCCCCCCTTGGTTGCCTGTCTCTGTCTGCCTCCCCACCCCACCTCCTTGGTTGCCTGTGCATCTGCCTGCCCCCACACCTGCTTGGTTGCCAGTACATCCCCCTGCTCCCCCACCCCCCATTGGTTGCCAGTGTGTTCGCCTGGCCCCCTTGGTTGCCAGTGCGTTCAACTGCCCCCCAACCCCCCTCCCTTGGTTACTTGTGTGTCTGCCTGCCCCCATCTCCAGCTTGGTTGCCTGTGTCTGCTTGCCCTCCCATCCCCTCCTCGGTTGCCAATGTGTCTATTTGTGCCCACCCCCCCAGTGGTCACTTGGTGGTTTGCATGAAACCCTTACCACCCCTCCCCCCACCCAGTTGGTCGCTTGGGTGTTGGCTCGTGTGCCCCCATGGACCTGTCTCTATGTATGTGTTGCTGTCGACCTGTCACATATTTTTTCAACGCCGTACTATTGTCATTCGGAACCATACAGCTGTCCGTTCATGCCACCAGGTAATATGGGGCTGGCACAGTGCTATTGTATGTTGAGTTTGTCCCTCTCTTTAGTGTGAAGTTGCCATCATGTAACGGCATCTGGCACCATGTATCTGATCACTGATGAAGACCACGCTTTTATGTGTTGCTGCCGCCATGCAAAATGTGGCTGGCACCATGTATGTGCCAATGATTATGTAACTACACTGTCACTTTAAGCACTTTATGTACTCTGCTATGTAACCACAAGTAAAAGCGCCTTGGCACCTCAGGGTTTTGGGGGCTATATAAGAACAATAAATAAATGTTGGGCTTTTGATGGGCTTGACAATTGAAGCAGATCAAGACCCACTGTCCGCAGGAACAGCCATCCCAAGGAATCTGATTTGTTTTAGTTTTTGGGAAATTAGTACTTGTAAAATCACATTGATATGATGTTTGGATAGGCCTCTCCCTGCAGAAGGTGTCACCATGATAATGTGCTGGAGGCTGATATAATTACAGCTTTTCTTTACAGGCGTTGTCCTTTCCAAGTAAGAGTCAATATGTCAAGAGAATTCTGTTTGCTGGTTTTCAATGAGGGTAGACGCCAATAAGGTCATCCACATACTGGAGCAAAACAGACCCCCTTTGAACACCTGTGAGTCAAGATATTTTCAGAATCGGATCATTGTCCGACTTTCCACACATCCCTGGGACAGTCTTCGGGAAACACTGGAGAATAAGATTACATATTTAGGGGGATGAGCAGGTCTAGAAAGCAGAACCCATTTACCACAGTCAGGTGTCTAGCAATGGCAAACATGCAAGACAGGCTACTGGCAGGATTGGGAAGCACAGGGGGAAGTAGGCAGCAGTGCAGCATTAAGTGCCTAAGAGGGCTTCAGCTTCTTTAGAAATTGGGATCTGTGGAATGCATGGAAGAGGCCTGGTCATGTTCCAAGTAATCTACACAGATTTGACATTCAACATCCCTCCAACATTTGCTTGCATGCCCAAACTCCTTGCAATAGTTGCATTGCTTGCTTTCATAATTCGTATCCTGAAATTCTCCTTGTCCCGGAGGCGCTGAGGCCACTACTCTCCCTCTACCCTGTAATCCACTTCCTCTGACGCTTCCAAGTGTGGGCTGCAGCTGCTGAATCTGTAGCACCATTAATATAGCATTTACCTCTTTTTCTCTGATTTTATATGTAGATGCTGTCCAGCTAACATTACTTCAGTTATGTTCTTTCATTCCCAACCTACAAGTACTCCTTTAATCCCATCTGAAATCTTGATCTGAACCCCCATTAAAAAAAAACAAAATCACGGGGTGAAGTGCTGTAACTGCTGTGTTCAGGATCCCTGAAATCTGATCTAAACATTTCCAACTTTTTGAGGCAGTCCACATGATTTTTGAATTTGGCACGCTTGCAGGTGTTTCTTGATCCAATTTATTTTTGGGACAGATTGCCTGGATAGTGCCGAGCAACATATCTGAAATCTTTTAGGACTTGCCCAGGGGGGTTCATACGATGGTCAATTGCATCTTTGGTCTTGGGAAAAAAGTGAAGGTGTCTGACTGAAGGACACCCCTCCCCCCTTCCACCAAATAACTGGTTAAGACCACAGCACAAGTAGGGTTGTAACAGTCAATGTTAACTTGTAACATCTTGAAATTGTGAGGATCTTTACACATTTTGGTAAGACGTTGCCGACTGTTACGTCAGTTGGGCAACACAGCCACTTGTGTATAGGCACGTTATAAATGACATATCATATCACAAAGCGAGCATGGTAACTAATGCATTGCCTCTCCTCGGGAAGCGGTCTTAAAGGCAACACTGTAACGCCATCATTTTGAGGTGATGAATTTGGAACTCCAAGTCAGATGCATTAGTACAGTGAGAACCATAAAGATTAGAAACTGGCCATGTATCGTGCAACACCTCAATAGGTGAAAGATGGTGATGTAGAACCTCCTAGTGGTCATATAGGTGACTGGCTGTATGCTGGTGGTTCCCTGGATGAGGATTCTGAGCTTTGAACTCTACTCTGCCCACTCACCTGTTGGTATTGGAGCAGAGGCAGCTGCTTTATTTTGAGTAGGTGCTTTATCAGGTGTAATGTTCAATTGTATAGGGCTGTGTACACCTAGAAGGTCCTCTGGGGTTTGTTTTTTCGTGGGGTCGGGGGGTAACCTTTTGTTTTTAGGGATGTCCAAATTGGTGAACTCCACTCTTGTTCTTGAAGTTTGCCTGTAGTATCTTTAAAAGCTCTGGTCTTCAACCCCAACTGGCATTTAGTGTCTTCTGAGTACTAGTCAAAATAGGAATCCCACTGTTGGTGTACTTTTGGACCCACGATTTCCAGGGTACAACACAGGTACATTTCGAACCAGATGAGTGTACCTTCTTCAGAGAAACTGTCTTGAGAGGTCAATATGAATAAAATGGTGCCATTTGTACAGGAATTTACAGGTCTTGTGGGAGTAATGTGTAAACATGAAATGGACATACCCTGAGGGGGGAGTGGCACTTCCATCGATCTACCTGATCTTATTCGACTTACTGTGGAAGTCTCTGCCGTGGTTTTTAATGCTCTGCACTATGTTGACAAACACCACACTGTGCCTCCCCCATTTTGTCAAGTTCTCATTTTCCCATTAACTGTGCTCCATGCTGTAGCATTGAGGCCGTTTATTTGCCCCTGTGACATCCCAGATGGCATGGGAAAGAGGAGCAGCTGAAGGCCTGATCAGTTTAATTTCACAGTACAGAAAAGGGCCGAAATTGGCTAATCAAAGCCACATTTGCAAAAAAGAATGTGTCTGACTGCTCACATTAATTGGGTAACGAATTGGGTAAATGGATGGACAAATTGGTGATCCTGGTATATTTTTTCATTTGATCAACTTGTACAAGAGTACTGACTTATCATCCTGCACTGCCAATGTACCCCTGTAAAATGTCATGCATGAGTGCAGATTGATGTAAGCAGTGACCTTTTTTGGGACTTTTTAACTGTCCGCTTTTCCTAGCTATATTGGGTTTTTAAAGAGCCCTGTATTTCTCTGTTTAATTACCAGTTCCCAGAGATAAACCATATAGAACAAACACGTCACAAAAGTTAGTGGCTCTTTTTTAGTTGGCCTCACTAGCCTATAGACGTTCTTAATTAGTGAGCACCCCATTAAGACAAGAGTATTACTTTATTGTATGGGCCATGGGGGTCATTGCTTGGATCTCATACAGAGGTCCTCTAGTGTGCTTAGCCAATGGTCATCAGTCCCACAGTACCAATAAACGAGGAAAAACTCAAGAATGGACTTCAGTTTTGGACAGAGTTTATTCAGTAAACGTATGAGCAGGAGAGCGCAAAATTGACCTGGGACTGAACACAAGACCACTTCAAGCGTCCAAATTCCTGAGTGCACCTTTTCTTAATGCCTCATTTACATAGTTTTTCTTAATACATTAAGGCTGATTGTAGGAGTTACCTTTGGTTTCCCAATTAACTATTCATACAAATGGTGTTTCTCGGATACTCCCAAAAACCCTCCTAAATGTGATCGGTGCAGCTGTGCACTCATAATTGATGTCTCAGCCTTTGTCAGCCCTCCGGGCAGTGTTATATAAAGCTTTGTGCAATGGCTAAAAAGAGAATACCAATATTCTTGTTTCTGTATGCCAAAACGAAAGCCAATATATAGATATTATAGAGCAGCAGTCAGTGCACTATAGTGGAGTATTTAGTTAAACCCAAAAAATGAATTGCTAATAACCTTAGACTCTAACAGATTTGGCTAAAATTTTATTTTGCAAACAATTGTAGTCACAGCACCCAGAGACTGGACATTTTGGAAAAGATCAGTTGAAAAATAGGTTATTAAAGTAAATATTCCCCATTCTATTTTCCCATTGAGAATAAATCAAGTTTTTGCTCAAGCGCACAGCCAAAACAGCTAGATGGAATTGAACCAGGTACGAATCAACTTGGACATGAAACGTTGACTCCATTTTCCAGGGGAGGTCTGGGGTTATTCTGTCCAGTAGTTAAAATATTTGACTACGAAGAGGGTGCCCCTTCTCACAAAACTGTAGTGATATCTCCCATTGTGCTTTTCAGCAGAGAGGCTGACTGCATTTTCAGAAATGAAAAAGCAGCCATTTTGTCCCAAAATTCTATTGCTTATAACTTTTAACTTGCTGGAAAGATGTAGATGAAATTCTCAACAGTTTGTCAAGGGCCCCCCAAACTGCAAACTTTGGGAAAAATGATATCAAATTTAAAGTTAAGCAAACCAAACGCCACAGTTTCATAGATTTGGACCAAATAAGAAACACCTTGGTCAAAACCGTTTTTCTTGACTTGTTTGGTGTAAATCCATCCAGTAGTTTGTAAAATATTAGACGGAGCGCCCCAGTGCCATAAAACCTTTCCATTGTTCTTGGTGCTTTGCAGCAGTGAGGCTAATAAAATGTCTGGGAGGGATCTGGGGTTATTCCGCCCAGTAGTTAAAATATTGGAGGGAGCAGGGGGATGCCCACTTCTCCCAAAATTATAGCTGTCTCCCACAATGCATCAAGGCTTTTCAGAAAAAAAGCAGTCCCTCTTTTTTGGCTCAATGCAAGAGATAACCACGGTTATAGCGGGTATAACTGAGGTTAGCCAAAAACAGAGGAAAAAATGCCATTTGGAGGAAGAAAATGTTAAAAAAAAAGGCATGGGGATAGAGGTGGGGAGGGGGAAAGGGGATATAATATGAAATTGGGGGGGAGAGGGAAGGGGCGAAGGTTGAAGCTCAAGCATTTTGCATAACTTGGGTTATCTGGCGGGATAACTGCAGTTATGATGGAAAACTAGATCAGGAATAAAAGTGCGTCAGATGAAAACTTGAGTGTTGGGGGGGGAAATGGGAAATGGGAGATGGCTAGAGAGGAGAAAAGAACTTAAGGAGAGTGGGGGAGCATGGCACAAGGAGGGGGGCACTTGGTGAGTGCCTGAGAGATCAGCGAAGAGTTTAGTATTTTGCGTACTTTTGGCATATAACTGGTTATTTGTGTGTGTTTACGGGTAACTGTAGTTGTGTAGTACATTGATAACCCACAGTTATGGGGAACTCTTTAAAAAAGATGTTAAGACAAAAAAGGGGATTTTACAGCAACAGTGAAGTGTGTGGTAATGGGTGTGGCCGAAGGCAATGGTTCTGGGTTGCATTAAGGAACCAAATGGGACAATATGGAAAGTGGCAATGACGGAAGTCCATGGCTAGTGGGTCCCAACGAAACCTAGTGGGCAACATGTCAAGGGGCCACGGTGAAAGGCCATGGCTAGTGTCCCGAAAACATGGTGGAGTCATGGCCGAAGGCTGGGGCCACTAGTCATGGCCAAAGGCCATGGCTACTGCGACCAGTAAAAAGCTATTGAGGAAACATGTAAAGGGGCCCTGGCCAAAAGTCCTCGGCGAAAGCGATGGCTAGTGAGCAGGAAAGAAAGGTAGTGTTTTAAAATATACAGTGGGTTCAGCCAAAGGCCATGTATAGTGGCCATGGTCAAATCCGTGGCCACCTAGTAGGTCGAATAGAAAGATATTGGGGGAACATGTACGGTGTACACGGCCAAAAGCCATGGCTAGTGGCCCATTAAAAAAAAAAAACGATGGTATAGCAAAACCCTTGAAATTCACTGAAAAAAACTTTAAAGTGTAGTTAAGCAGATTTAACACAACCAAACGCTTGAAATTCAGTGGATGTGGGAAGTCACAACAAGCCTAAAACTGCACGTTCCTGCAGATGTCTCCTATGCCATTCTCTGTTTCGTGGACTCCTTTATTTTATAATATGTGTATATGGGCTTTGCAATGGGAACGCACCAAGTTAAGCTCTTCATGACTTCGATATCCAATGAATTTCAATGGTTTTGTTGCGTTAAATCTGCTCAATTTTTACTAAAGTTTTTTCAGTGACTATAGATATAAATAGAAAAGAAGTTGTTTATAGAGTTAAGTTGATCCGATTTTAATGCAACAAAAGCATTGAAATGTTGCACTCATTTGAAGCAAGTCCACCTTAATTTTGTAGCCCCTGCTGCGCAGCATATGACCACAATGACATTTCTGATGACTTGACCAATTAAATCATACATGACATCACCGTTTGTCAATAATGACATGCACGAAATCGTTGAAGAGATCAATAATCACCATATAAGACATTAATGATTATATAAATTGTTCACATTTGATCTATATTTTAATGTATTCCACTTAATAACATGAAAGGGAGCAATAGTCATATAAAAGTTTCCTACGAGTATGAGGGAGCATTATTTTGTAGTACTTATCAACTCTCAAAATGTAAAGTACAAATGTGGAACTTTATTTGAATTGTGTGAATTGCATGTATTAAGCAATTACAGCACTTATTTGCAGGGAAAGTACCTGATCCAGCTAAATCTATTGAATGTATTTCAAACATATAAGTATATGTTGTAAAACATATACCGGTAGAAACAGACATACTAGTTGGAAAATAGTCAATATTGGCACCTACATTTATAATTCTCCTTACTGTTCTACCATCACATGAACATTTTCTTCTAGATGTCCTGTTTTATCCAAAATGATCTTGTATCAAAAAGTATGTACCCGTGTGCATTGTGATAGTATAGAATTTATGCAGTCGAAGTATAGTTAATTTCCAAATCAGTCATACCCGTACTACAGAATTGTATACAGTATATTACATTTAAATAAACTAGGGAAGACTGTATGTACATATTTCATACTTTAAGAGTACATTGTAGAGTTGTATTGCAAAAAGTAATGAATCCAACTAGTGATGTTGGGGATGTCATCAATTATGTCCTTGTGGTCATACACTGGGCAACAAGGGTTGTAAGGCCAGAGGACTTGCTTGAACTGTAAGTGCTGAATTTCAAGTGTTTTGTTCCATTAAATCTGATCACCTTAACTCGATCAACTCAAGTTTTTTTCACTGCATTTCCAGGCTTCTGTTCTACTATAGTCTCTTTTGAGCCCACTAGCCATAGCCAATGTACATGTTGCAGCAATATATTTTTTTGGTGCCCACTAGCCATGTCCTTCATCCATGACCACTGTATATTTTGCACCAATAAGCTTCTTTTGAGCCCAACTGGAAATGCGCTTTGGCCATGGTGAGTGGCACAAAAGACTCATTACCCTATGCCTACTAGATGTGATCACTGTCTGGTGTACATTTTCCTTTATTTTCACTCTTCCGATTCCTGTGGATTTCCCTGATGTTCCCCCTGATAATTACCCCTTTTACTCTTTTGCGTGTGTGGTGCATTTCTTTTCCCTACGTGTCTTCTGTTGTAGCCACAGGACTTTCTGAGATTTCCCCCGGTATCCCCCCCAATAATTCAAAAACATTGAAACTATAACTGGCTCCCCAGACCACCCCTAACTTTCCAATTTCACATGGTATCCTCCACCCCACCACCTTTTGCCTGTTACATTTGCACCCTTTTTCCTCCCTCTCCTTGGTCTTCCTTTTCCTCTGATAACTTGTTCATTTTCTAACCAATCTTTCAGAAAATGTCCAGTTTGGGGAGCAAGGGGGTGTACGTGAAAAACGTGTTTGGAAAATGTCTTCCAAATCCATCATGCAAGTCAAAAATGATTAGCAATAGATTTTTTGTATTTCCTAGGACTCAAGGCTATCACTGTAAATATTGGGTGGTACCACTGCCCTATAATATATGGCATTTTTTACACAAGAGTTAAGGTTGCACCAACAAATATACTCTACAAATAAAAGATCATAATTTGGGCAGAGCAGCCTTCTATCCAGCACAGAGCCCAACACCATCCACACGAGGCTCTGGAGGAGTCTCACTGCCGGCCAGCAAGGTGAGCCCAGATGCATTTTATGCACCATTGCAGCACCCCTAGATGGAGCATTGCATTGAGCTCTCATAAATCTAGAGATTGACCAATTTTGCCAGCATTGCAGGAATCTGCTCATTGCAGCCCCCCATTTGTGCTCATTGTGCTGCTGTGCTGTGTTTCACCTTAGCACAGCGTGCTTGAATTGTTAAAATCTATCTGGGACTCTTTCAATCATAGCAGCCACTGAAGCCTCAGGCACTGAGTGCCTGTCCCTTGCCTGCAGCCCCTACTGTGATCTTCTTGGATACAATTAGGAGATGCCAGGCAAAAGCCAGCCCCCGACACAAAGGCCCACCAACTGAGGCCCCTGTCTGAGCCTGTCTGGAGCTGTAGGGAACACCTCTCCATGCAGCCCCCCACCATCACTCTCACCTGCTCTTACACTGATGTGGACTTTGGTTTGTCCATGTTCATGATTCCAGATTCAAATTGTCCTGATAAGCAATTCTTGGGCATCATTCTCATTGACCCCTTATCTGATCTAATTTACTGCCTGCTTCCATCCCCTACCTGCCCTATCTGTATCTCCTCTCCCTTCACTCCATCTGCACCGTGCATCTGGATATGCCCCACCTTTGTCTGTTACGGCACTCTAAATGCCCTACTTCATGAATTAACTAAAATCTGCATCATTTGTGACTTTTAACTCTTCTATTCTCTGTGCACCCACCACCATTTTGACTGTTTCTAGTGCTTTAGTCTAAATTCGAATTCAGGGGTGCTACCAATTAACTGATCTGCATATCTGGGCTCCATTCTTGCTCAGTGATCTGTGTGCTTGGCTGCCTGGTTATGATCCTACTGTTGCGTAGTGCTTAACCCTCTCCCCTGGTATCCTCTGGCTCCCCCAACCCCTCCTCCTATTCTCATCCCATGGTTCTCTCCATCTCCCTTATCTTTTCTAACTGCTTCTCCATCTCATACCCTCCCTCTCTGAGTCTGTTAGGAAGAAACAAAAAAAGGCTTTCCTGATTTCCAACCATGGTCTTCCCATTGCAGACATCTACATCAATGTCTCCTCTAGACAGAATATCACTGACATTCTCTTTGACGTTCCTTCTTACAACCTACAGACCCCCCCCCCCATATGGTCTATGTCCACTCCCCCCCATTTCCATTACTGGCAGCACCAGGTGGAAAGTACTCTTGGTGCACTTTCGCATCTTCCAAATGCAGCATTAATGTCCATAATGGCACTATCATGGCCCAGGGCTCTCAGCCAAAACTCTGCCTTCTTTACAGGTGTCTTACTACTTTCTTCAACTTGCTCCACCTTCTTCCACCCCTCCTTCCCTCATCCCCTCTCCCCCACCCCTGTGCCCCCCCCTCGAATCTTTCAAAGGGGGCAACCAACTGTAGTAGCCAACCTCTATTCTCGCTCTTTGAAACACTCCTGACATCTGTCACCTCCTCGAAGACCTTGATGTTCTTGCTCTCACTGATACATGCTTCAAGGCCAGACAAATCACTGCTTTTGATACCCTTGTCCCTGAAGGCTATGAGATCCTGGCCAATCCCAGGCCCTCATGAGCTGGTAGTGGAGTGGCTCTGATCTTCCCGGAGTGGGTTCCTGCCTCCATCCCCACCCAAACCTCATGCTTTGAAAGCCTAGTGTCCAGGCTCTGTCTCACTTACTTTCTCACTACCATCTACAGACCCCAGACCATCCTCCCTCTTCCTCTCAAAGTGGCAACCTGTCCTCTTCTTGCCTCCTCCCCAAACTTATCTTCCTTAGGGACTTCAACATCCATCTTGAGACTCGATGGGGGCACTGTTCTCTTCCGCAACCTTTGCAACACTTTCCCTCTATCCTTCCTTCTGGCCCAACCCACTCGGCAGACACACCCTTAATTCTCTCATCTCAATAGACATCCCTCTCCAACCCTCTCATTACCCCTCTCTCCTGGTCTGACCACTCTCTTCTCACCTTTACCTTCCCTGTCCCCTGACGCCTCCACCAACACTGCCAGTCTCCTCCTGTCATTCAACTGAAGAAGCGTGTCAGTCGCAGCATTTGCCTCTTCCTTCATCCTCCTCCACCCCTCTTATTGGACTCTCCTTCGGACTCTGTTCTTGCTAACCTCCACCTTTCTATCTCAACATCCTGGACATCTTTGCCCCTGTCATGAGGATCCACATGAAGCCTACCTCCAGATGCAACTCTTGGTAGGAGTCTGGCTTGGCCGCTTTGAAAGGCAAGTGCAAAGGTGAAGAGTGGAAGTGACTGGCATCTAGCTCATCCTCTGACAAACTGGCCTGCTGCCTAATTCAAAGGCAATACCACCTCTCCATCTGCTCCAAGAAGAGGGCTCATGTGCAAGCCTGCATCTTTGGAGCCACCAACAACACGGCTGAACTCTTTAAAATCCGCAAGGAACTTGCCAGTCCTACCAGTCTCCTCTTCCCCTCCCCCTTTCCAGGCCCACTGCACTGACTGCCCATTTCTCCTCAAACTCTGGCCATCCTGTCTTCTGCTCGCCCTGCCCCCTCTAGCCTCCCTTGGTCCACCCCTCCCCCATACTCTCCTCTTTATCTCCCATTGTGCCAGATGTGATCTTTAGAGTTGTCTCGTCTAAACAGGTACTGCCCTGCTCCTTCAGAACCATCAAGGACAACATTGCCTCTCTCGCTCCAGCCTTGGCTGTCCTCTGCAGCCACTGGCTCCTTCCCCAACCCCTCAAGCACTCTTGAACACTCTACTAAAAAAGCCATCTGCTGACCCTTCTTGCCAGGCTAACTATCCGTTTCTTTCTTGGGCAAAGTCATGGAGAAACTGGTCACCCCCCCCCAATTTACCCTCCACAACAAAATAGCTGACTGCCTCTGTGAGCACCAGTCTAGTTTTAGGGCTGCCAGAGGCACAAACTGCTCTTCTGAACACCCGTGAAGACCTACTCTCCAGCCTGGATTCCAACTCCCCCTCTGTTCTGATCCTCCTTGATCTCTCTTCTGCCTTTTGACATAGTCAACCACTCCGCACCCTAGGTATCACGGACAGGGCACAGACGTGGCTTACTACTTTCCTTTCCAACAGACCCAAGTCCAAATGGATCCTTTTCTCTCAGCCACTCTACCTCTGGCATCCCCCAGGGCTTCATTCTATCGCCATGGCTCTTAATCTACTACCTGGCTCCTCTGGCCTACCTGATCTCCACTTTCTCACCTCATTTCAAGTGTTATGCAGATGGCACACAGCTCTCCTTCAAGCTGCCATCGTCTACCTCCACCTCCCTCATACCTGACTGCTATTCAGGCCTGGTGCTCTGCCTATGATCTCTGCCTTAATGCTCCTACTCATTGGTGTGCCTGCTCCCAGTCCCCCCCCTCTCTAGCCAGGCTCCTTGGGTCCCATCCCCTCACCCACCTGTGAGGCAAAACACCTTGAGATCATCTTTGACTCCTTTCTCTCCACACATCATGGGCATTGCCAAGAAAGCTCCACCTCCTCAGGGGCATTCTATGTTTCCTCACCTTCCCCCAGAAGCTTAATGCCTCCAGAGCCCTGGTTCTCTCTAGGCTTGACTACTGCAACAGCCTCTTTCTCAATCTGCCTCTTTCCTTGCTTTCGTCCCCTCCAACTAATCTAGAATAGGACAGCAAGACTTTTCCTTGGCCTCAAGCCCAGGGACCGCATCTCTCCTGCCCTAAAATCTCTCCACTGGCTCCCAGTGACTGCAAGATTAAAATTCAAGATACTCTAAATCATCCACAAGGCCATCTGGGTCCTAGGACCTCTTTACATTAAGCTTTCCCTCCCTAACCGAGTCCTTCGGTCCTCTGGCTCCAACTCTCTGCTTGAGCCAGATCTTCTAAAGTTCCAGAGGCTTCTCAAGACTTTCCTTTTTCCCCTCCTTCCCTCTCCCCCTCCCATGCTAACTCTCCCTCTGCCACTATGACTAAAGGCTGGTCCCTTCAGAGTCATACAGGGGCCAGACCATTCCTATGTTCATCCTTTGCCAGCACTTGCCCTCAGGCTCACTTTCCCAGACTAACCCAACTTTGTCCATCCTGCCCACCGCACTCATCCTCCCTTTCACTCTTTTTTCCCCTTGTACTTGCCTTCTTGGCCCTTCAATGCTTCCCTGCCCCCTTCCTGGGGCGTCCCACTGCTGCACTTCTCCCTCTATCCCTTCACCCCCTGCGCTTACCGCCTTCTCGAGCATTTGCACAGTAGGATTGTCACAAGGCCAATATAAGTCTTTTGTTATTCCCTTGTGATCCCCCGACCCCCTCACCACCCATCTTGTTTTGTGGCACCTGGCAACACATGTATAGGCGCCACACAAATGTCTAATAAATAAAATGCTATAGCAACGATACATTTAAACAAATGTATTTAAATCAAATATCATGGTAACATTAAATCGCCCTGTTTCTGTTTTGTAATATTTAGCTTGGGTTTATTTATTGATTTCTTTTACTTATAAAGCGCCAGAGCCCACAGTCATCAGGGGGCGTAAGGAGAGAATTGCCAGGATCAGAAAATGGATGAGGATGGATGGGGTGAGGGGAGTTTACTCAAACAGCACCATTTGCAGCCGCATCCGGAAGGTCAGTAAGTTGCTGTCGGCACACAGGTCCTTGGAGTTTATTCCAGACTAAGGCCGCCTGGGCCAAAAATGATGTACCATTTCCTATAGCCTGCTTGCTCCTTGAACCAATGAAGCATATTGCTTTGCTGGATCTAGTGGTTCTTGCGGGAAGTGGTGCATTGATAGAATCTTTTAAGTACCTAGGTGCTTGTACATAAAGACATTTGTGTACAATAGTGTTAACTTTAAAACCAATTCTGACCTCTACTGAAAGCCAGTGTAGATTCCTCCTGGGGACCGAGATACGCTCATGCCTAGGTATACTTTTCACAATACGCACTTGATCATTTTGCAGAATCTGTAGTAACCCCAGGCTCTTGACCCTATAAACTGTACTAATGAGGTGGTTGTCAATGGAAATAATGGAGTACCCTCCTTCAAGCTTAGAATGTGCTTGAGATGAACTGAAAAAGCTTGGTTTTGGCTGTATTTAGACACATCCCATTTGTCGCCATTCAGTTTTGAATTGATCTGTAAATTAGGGAGAGTCTGTGTCTGTCGTACTTTCCACTTAATTCTATGATAGGCTGAGTGTTGGTGTAGTTGGTAAAACACACTCCTAGTTTGACCAGTAAATCACACAGCGGGCGACATTAGACATTGAATAAGGATGGAGAGACACACGCTTTGTGGCACACCATATTCCAGCATCTCCGGTTTGGAATAGGTATCACCCCATACAATTTTAGACATCCTATTGTGAAGAAAAGACTTGATCGAGGTGACTGCTTCATTGGAGCAATTGCATACACTCTTCATTCTGTCAAGAAGTTTATCATTGTGCACAAGGTCGAAGGCCGCTGATGGATCTGACAGCAGCCCCGCCTTGCTTTTATCCATGATTTTAAGCATCTGTTTGCAGATCCAACCGAGCACTTTCCGAGCTGTTGAAGGACCTGTTGAAGCCAGACTGCCTCAGGTGAAAAGCTTGAGTTTTCCAGATGTTACTGTAACATGGCCAGTTTGTCAATTTATTTTCATTGAAAAAGGCACGTTGGTAATGGGCCTAAAGTTGGTGTAGACTTTGTGATCCAGCCCTGGTTTCATTATCAGGGAGTCACAGACACATTTCTTAATGTGTCAGGTATTTGATTGTCCCTGAAAGTCGCGTTGGTAAAGCAAACAAGAAAAGGAAGAAAGACTTCACCGTTTTCCAAGATTTTGTAATTGGAGAACCTCATCAGCGCATGTGGTAGGTCTCATTTCTTTTAGGACTTCAACCAGAACTTCTTTATAAGGGGGTTTGAAGGTAAACATAGGTTTACCCAGCTTGCATATTGCCTCCGTAGCCAGTAACCGGGCTTCATGGTCGATATTACCTAGTTTGTCCTTATTGTGCGCATGAGCTGCAGCAATCTTTTCATTGAATGCCTTCTGAACTGCTTCACAATCAGCAATGGAAAAGTACATTGGTGTATCAATGCTTTAGGCCTTTCCAAGTCCCGAAGAATCTGTTTATTCGAGTTCTTTTTGGATGTAACAATTTGGTTGTCCAGATAATTTCTCTTGGCCAACAATCTCTGTAGGTACAATTTTTCTAGGGACTTCCATGTGTCCTTATTTGCTTGTGACTGATCTTTTTCCAAGATTCTTTTGCCTCTTTTTTCCTGTTTCCGGGCAGTCAGCCAGGAGTGGTATACTTCTGCTCCATTTGTCTTTTCTCTAAGAGTCTTGGATTTAATAGTCACCACTCAGTCCAGTAAGCTGGTTAGTGCCTCTGTGTATTCCAGAACCAGAGAGTGCAGAGAGTCGCAAACGCAGGTGGAATTCATAAGCCTTATGAAGCAGTGTTGCAAGTCATCATGCTGAATCTTAGTACATTTTCTACTTGTAATTTTTTTCAGGATATTCTTTTTCTGAGCTACAAAAATCAGAAGTGTAAAATTAAGTCACAAAAAAGTGATCGGACCAAATACAAGATCCAATGTGTAATGGGCTTCGCACCAAGTTCCTAGTGGCAACCCAATATAATAGATTGCCCATATTATGAGTAGCTTCCTTACTACAGACGAAGTCCTTAATCTTGAAAAGTTGTTGAAGATGGGTAGCTTCAGAATCCTGGGGATTACCAAACAATCCATTAAACCCCTAACACAATAGTGGAATTATTAGATTTATTCAAAGATGACAAGATCATCAATGTCCTCATAGAATGATGGCATGTCATTAGGTGGGTGGTAAATAAGTATAATATTCACGCAATTATTTATGGTCGGTGTGGTTTTAAGCAAGATGATTTGACAGCCCTTGCAGGCAATAGGTGCTTGAAAGAAGTTAGTCTTTTCAAACAAAAATTGCCCCCCTTACCACTATCTCTATTTTGGCCAAACGATGTGTAGTCCATCGGCATAGCCAGGTGTTTATTAGGGCCAATAGAGTCCTGTAGCCATGTTTACGTAAGACGCAGTACCTAACATCCATGGGGTGCTTATCCAGAGATCGGGTATTAACTAAGGAGATCTTAACAGGGCTACAACCAATCCCGTTTAGAGTGTCGGTATGCAACCGTAGAGTCTTCACAAGTGCTGGTGGCTTAGGAACACTAGGGGTTTCTGCAGGTGAGGGGTAAAACTCGTTCTATCCCGAGCAGATAAGAGTGCTCTACAGGGTGGGGGTAAAAGGGAGATTCTGCTGATCGGATGCCTCTTCAACACACCCCTGGGCACAATAGTTATCTAGCACCAAACTGGAGATGCATTCAACAACAAGGGGGACCAGCGGTGATGTCAATACAGGATCCACACTCAGATCCAAGCATTTTGCAACAATAGGCTGCCTCTGTACCTTTTGTACTTGAGACGTTTTAAGTTGTGCCAGAATAGTGAGGGGGAGACTGTGCATAAAACAAAACGGAAACAACTATTTATACAGTTTTGTTTTAAAAATGTGTTTGATAAAAATGTTAAATTGTTTATTGATGTATGATTTTAATGGTATAATTGGGTTAATTTTGTTACTATTTATGTTTTGCATTATTCATTGGTAGAGATTGGATGTTTGTATTTGTAAGGTATGCCTAATTTAAATATTACTAAGTTTATAAATTGTGTATACATTGATATACTGCTATCTCTCTAGCCAAAGACCTTCAAGACCTAGGCTTCTCTCAAAAGAGCACTTTGCCTACCCATGCTAAAGGACGCATCCTAGATTGGATTGTAGACCACAACTGTAACACAGCCATCACCTCCAATACTAGCCTCCCATGGACAGACCACAACCTTCTCCTATTTGACATCCCTGTCTTACTAAGCGCTAAAGTGCCTACTAAAGCACCGGCGACCTTAGCCAGAAGCGCCAAAAAACTCACTGCAGACAATATCAGTGCACTCCTCAATCTACCATGCCTAGCGCCCCCGTTCTCCGCTGACCCCAACATCCTCGCAGAAATATTCAAAGACACCATCACAATGGCTGTCAACACTGTTGCCCCATTGGAAAACAAAAAAGAAAAAAAATCCTTCCATTCCAATTCCTGGTTCACAGAGGAACTTCAGACTTTGCGCAAAGACAAACGCTTAGCGCTCAAAAATTGGCAGCTTAACCCATGCGATACCACAAAAGCTAACTTCAAATCCATAGCAACAAAAATACAAAGACGCAATCTTCCTTGCTAAATCTGAAGCCTACAACCACCGCATCTCCAATGCCAACTCCCACTCTAAAGAACTTTTCAATATATTCAAATAACTAACCGTACCACCTACATGCCCTGATGAGATCGTCAAAGACGAGGCATGGTGTACAGGCATTCAATCAGCCATGCTTGCTAAAATAAACCTCCTCCAAAACAAAATATCCCACCACTTCAATACCTTACCAAAGCAAAGTGCACATGCACAGATAAAACCTAATGTAAAAGTAAGAACGTGCCCAAATTTGCATTTACCGAAATCTCCGAAACCGAGGTCACTGACATTCTTAGACACCTCAAACCCTCACAATGTAAGGGTGATGTATGCCCCCCTAAAATCATCAAAGATTGTGCAGAACCAATCGCCCCACTTCTCACAGCCTTCATCAATGCTTCCTTCAAAACGGGCATAGTCCCAGACAGCCTTAAAGAGGTCTGGGTACGCCCTCTCTTAAAAAAAAAAAACGACGCTAGACCCTGCTAACCCTAACAACTACCGACCTATAACCACAGTCCCATTCCTCCTGAAACTACTTGACAAGGCCGCCCACAAACAGATCCAACTATACCTTGAATCAAACGCAATCCTAGGTAAAAGACAATCTGGGTTCCGCAAGGGACACAGAACTGAAACCGCCCTTCTAGACTTAAAAAACGAAATTAGCAACATCCTAGACAAAGGCAAGCCCGCCCTCCTCCTTCTCCTTGACCTTTCAGCTGCGTTTGATCTGGTAGACCACACTACTCTTACCAGTCACCTGACACACGCGGCACACTTCTCAAATGACGCAGCATCCTGGGTAACATCATTCTTAGAGGGTAGAACAATGAAAGTGTTCTCTAACACAGCACATGCAGCACCCTCCATCATCCATTGTGGTGTGCCCCAAGGTTCCTGTACTGCCCCCACGCTCTATAATCTTTTTACCAAGCCACTATTTGATAAACTAGACGCGCTGGGGATCACTTACACAAACTACGCCGACGACACGCAGGTTCTCCTCCCCTGAGAGGGAATAATCACCAAGACGCCTCTACCCTACAGCAAATCTACTACTAACGGCCTCTGCTTGAAGGGGGACAAGACCGAAATCCTCATTCTAGGACAGAAATCCACCCTCTCCAACCTCAACCCACTGTACATCAATTTCAACATAGACAATTGTATCATCCCAGTCCTATCCTCAGTCAAAACACTGGGGGTTCACATAGACGCAACGCTATCCATGGACAAACAAGTCAGCGCCATAGTCTCGGCCTCAGCACTGAGTACTAAACTCATTAACGCAATAAAACCATTCCTAACCAAGGATAGCTGCCTCTCCATCGCCCGAGCAACTATAGGAGCCAAACTAGACTATTGTAATGCGCTCCTAGCCGGCACCTCCCAAAAAAACTTATCTAGGCTCCAAACAACCCAAAACAACGCTCTCGGAGCGGCCCTCAGCATACCAAAAAGAGAACACATCACACAAGCCAGAGAGGCAGCTCACTGCCTCCCAGTCAAAGACTGTATCTCTTTCAAAATTCTCACAACCACCCATAAATGCATCAACCTCACAGCTCCCTCTTACCTATCTGACACGATAGGTAGATATCAATCCACAAGACCAAGAAGAGCACAATACATGAATCAACTAGCAATACCTCGCATCAACAGAACCAAAGCAGGAGGCATAGGCTTCCCCTTCCTCGCACCTAAACTCTGGAATTTCTACCTTCTGACCTCAGAGCTGATGCATCTCTCTTCTCCTTCAGAAAAAAGCTCAAAACTGCCCTATTCAACTAACCCCGTTTTCATGTGCTCCTGCTGCTCTTGCATATCTGTAAAAAAAAAAAAAGTATATCTCGTCCAATGTAACCGTACGGACATGAACTGTATGTAACTAAGTATAAGCAACACTGTAACTAGCGCCACGATGCCTTCGGTCTGATGTGCGCTAAACAAATGCGAATAAATACATATTTGCTGTAATAAATATTACAAAATAGTGTTTGATATTGTAACAGTTTTGTTCTGTTTTATGTTTGTTTTATGTATGTTATGCAGTTGGTAACTGAATTATATATTTGAATGATATAGTTGTATTTGTAAAATGTAATTTGTATTCAATTATACAATTTAAATGATTGTGCATAGTGTTTTTATTTTAATGTTCTTTTATTTAAAATTTGAAGTATTTTAAAATAGAAGTGTTTTATGATCTATATATATATATTGCTTTTAATTGTCGTTTTGTATTATAAAAATGTTTGGTTTGTAAAAAGTATGTACTTTAACTTTAGAAAAAATGTGTATCCATATCATTTTATTTATTACATAATTGATATTTTAGGTTTGTGGGCGATTTACAGTTAACGTGATATGATTTAAATATATTTTTGAAATGTATTGATCTATTTGAATGCCATCACCTTAACGTTATTTCTTTTGTTTGTAGACTTTCAGTTTTTGTTGGTGTAACATTTAGCTATTTTGTAAAATATTTTCAAATGTTCTGTTTTTTCGCTTGTGTAATTCCTTTTTAAAAAGTATTTCATTATATATTGAGTTATATAAATGTGAATATTGATGTAATGATAATTTCATATATATATATATATACATATACAGAAGCTGCTGCAAACGCAACAGAAAAGCGAGTAGCACTCTCTGAAGATCGAATTTCAGCCACGAAGCAGAGTCCGTATAATGGAAAAATTCCTTTATTGGTGCTACACAAACATCTTAAAGTCCATAAAGTATGGCGTTCCCAAAGATTCAAACCGAAGGTTTGTCCGGCATTATGCATTTTGCGACTAGGGCGTCGCTTGTTCACATGGCCTGCCTGTGAAAATGGTTGTACACTTGGAGGAGTCAAAATGCCCAACCATGTGGCAACAGAGGCAGAACTAATTTCTGGGGGTCCATGCTGTCGGCCATGTTACAATGTCTGCATTGGTATCTGTAATGGGTATATGTATGCTGCCATAAGCTGTTACATACTGACAGGTTAAACATAGTAACTCCCAAATTATGCATACAAAGCAATGCGAACAAAGCAGTATGTAGAAATGGATTCGATTTCACATGGATGGACACGAATTTTTAGTGTCCAATTATACATTCACAGTGCATACGACAATATTCATAATGGCATGTAGACACATCAAACATCTCATGAAAATCCAATTTGCATTCACAATAAAAATTGTAGCTGCAAACATTGAAATCAGCAACTGTTTTTATAGATACATTTAAATAGTTTGTATGACTGACTCCACATCACCCCTTAAAGCCATCAATAACCTCAAATTTGAATAAGAACCTCTAAAAGAGTACAATTGAAAAAATGAAATTAAAAAAATTCCATTTACACTATGTAAAATTGATTTTTCTTTTAAATACCAAATAAAGGTTCTTCTAGTTAAAGAGTACTTTAATGTACTTACATTTTCTTTTGGTTATCATTACGAAAATAGATCAAAATTGAAATATGTAAAAGTAGACATGCATGTTAATAATAAAATGTTTGTTTTAACTTGTTTTATTTATGTTGGTACATTTAAATGTTTTTAATTTGTAACAATTTTTAGTGTGCACATTTTGTACAGCATGAAACATTTCAAATCTTGTGCGTTTCTTTCAATATGAATTGATTCATTATTTTTAATTGGTACACACATTTATTTGTGGCAGGATTTATAATTTACAAATGTTGTACTACATTTATTATTAATATACTCATATTGTAGAGTACTACATTAAACTAGTGTAAAACCCTGTGTTGTTGAATTTTGTGATCTCGAAGTTAAAGGAGTAGTAATATTGGGTAAATTACCTTTCTTTGTTTCTTGGATCACACTAGTATGTGCATTTTAAAATAAATGAGTTGAGTTGCTTTTTTGCTAATTTTATAGGAGTTGCTGTTGGGACATTAGTTTTTCTTTTAGTTATCAGTTTAATTTTTATTAAAGAAATAGTAAGTGGCTATTGTGTAAATGTATTCTGGGTTAAATAAGTACTTTGCACCATTGAAATGGCACTAGTAGTAATATGCATTTGTTATTTTTGGGAATTATGGACTTTCAACTCTTGGAATACTAATATGTTAGGTGAGGTATATTTTGGTTTTTGTGGTGTAACAGCACTTTCATTTATCAAAGCAGTGCTAGAACTAGTAATAGGCACAGAAGGTTGTATTTCTCTAGCTGTTTGTAGTGTATAAATACATTTGAATGTGTTAGTTTTTTTAGTCATTTTAATTTGGTAACTTTAGGTGTTTCGCTGAGTGAATTTAATTCATGGGATGTGGTACAGGTAGCCTCAGTGGTAACATTGGGAGTATTTAAGTGTATGACTTATGTGCTTTCTTTTACATTTTTTAAGATGAGACTTGCGGATCCAGATGGTGAGATTTCAACTGGTGCAATTTTATTTATTTCATTTGTTGATGACGCCCAAACCCAAAAGTATCTCGGCAATACATGTTTGTTCTGTAAGTTCTTTCACAAATACATTTTCTACTACGTCGGTGAAATTACCAATAGTTGGTATGGTTATAGTGGCTAGTTAATGTGTGCTTTTATTTTTTGTTCTTTTTTTGAGGAATGTTTCACATTCTTTTTTCTTTTGCCACTTTCTTTTCATGCTTGTGTTTTCCTGCTGCAATGAAATGGCAAGGGATAGATTGTTTGAAGAATATTTTTTATGTATTTTTACATTTTTAGGCTCCACATTCAATTGATGTTTTTTGTGGACAAATGTAAATTTGGTGAATGTTTTTGAAATGTATTATACTTACACGATTTGATTATGTGCTTTTCTCTCCTATCATTTCATGTTCATGTTTCATTTAGGCAAAAGATGTGTTAAAATATAAAATGTGCTGTTTACGACACAAACGTGTGTTTTAAATGCAAAGAAATGGTATGCTACTGTTTAGTTTTGTATTAACATTTTGTATATAGTGGAATGTATGGTACGCTTGTGCCTTCTGTCCTAGTGTCCTATTAACAGTACAATAGTGGCTTTATGCATATTAATACTTATTTAGCATTACAAATATATATAAATGTTGCAAACACATTTGTTGGAGCTGTGCAGCATAGGAAGCGTATTGACTCGTCCAATTGTTCCCACACCTCTGTTATAATAGTAACGACAGTAGAGGCTAATGCTTACATTTGTCTTCAATTTCTATTTAGTATTATTTTTAGTACACTCTGTCCGTATTGACCTTTTGCATATAGTGATAGTAATTATACGCTAGTGCCTACATTTGTATTACCATTTTGTATATAGTGCTTGGAACAGTACGATAGCGAGAACATTCTTTTTTAATTAGCATGACAAACATGTGAGTACACCTGTATGTTACTAGTTTAAGGACATTTGACTGTACTGCTTACATTTGTATTACTATTTTTATATAGTGCTATGTTTAGTACGCAAGTGCTTACAAGTCATTACCATTTTCAATGTAGTGCTACTAATCGTTCGCCTGTGGCTACATGCATATTTTATTTTAGCTGTCAAATGCTAACCATTGTTTTGAAGCTATGCAGCATATAAAGTGCATTGACTTGTCCAACTATTTACTATAAAAACCTGTACAGGTTGTTTGTGCGTACATTCAGATTTACCATTGTCGTTTTTGTTTAGGATGTTTCACCTATAGAAAACACATGTTGGAATATAAAATGTTGGGCTGTTTATACACCTGTATGTTCTTAAATAAATTTGATGCTAGTGCTTACATTCATTTAACATTTTTGTATACAGTGGTCAGTATAGTATGCTAGTGCGTAAAGTCGTATTGATATGTTGGATATGGAAGAAGGTACTTACCTGTAACTGTTCTCCAGCACGGGTCTGGCATGGATTCACATGCTCATGAATATTCCCTGTCATCAGGTTGGGAATCCTCGGTAAAAAGAAACAGTATTGCTGTAATAAAAGCTTGAATACTGCCTTTCAGCCATTACCCAATCACTGAAGACCGGGTTAGAGTGCACCCATCCCAGTGCGGTCATATCCCCGGGTCCTGCCCCCAGTGGCCATCTTCAGATTAATAGCACATGAGGTGCAAGTATAAACTCAGAACAGCCACTGCAGTGACGGAGGGAGGGCTTGCATGTAAATCCATGCCAGACTCATGCTGGAGAACAGTTACAGGTAAGTAACATGCTAATTCTCCAGCATGGCGTCTGGCATGGATCCACATGCTCATGAATACGTGGCAAGGCTCAACAGAAGTATAACACCCCCGAAACCGACTAGCCTCAAGCAAACAGGTTGTGCAGCACTGCTTGGCCGACTCTGGACTCCTCCCTGGAATCCCTGTCGACAAAGTAGAATTTCGTGAAGGTGTGCGTTGACCTCCATGTAGCACCCTTGCCGATGTTGAGCAGGGGAACACCAGAGAAACGGTGTCATAGCAGCAATGGCTCTGGTGGAGTGGGCCGTCGACGGGCCTGGAACCGGTCTTGTAAGCCAGACCATGACAGTGCATGATGCAGCCTGAAAGCCACCTGGATAGGGAGGCCTTGGACAGGGCCTTCTCCAGATCCAAAGGACCAAAGTTCAGAGCTGAGAAGTCTTCTGGAAAGCTTTGGAATGAGCCTCATAGAACTTCAAGGCACGAGCAACATCCAGCATATGCAGTGATCGTTCATTAGCCGAAACCGGATTCGGGATGAATACTGGAAGCACCAAAGGTTAATTGAGGTGGAACTCTAATGGGACTTTCTTCGGCATGAAGAGGGGTGAGTGCAGAGCACCACCCTGGTAGGCTGTAGCGGTAAGTAGGGGGCTTTGTAGGAAAGAGCCTGGATCTCCCCTGGCCAAAGTGATCACCACCAGGATTTTTTTTATTGCATTTGGTTAAACGCCCAAACCCTTGGGTATCACGGCGAACATGCATCTATTTATACATCTTAGGTTGCATAGTCATAAAAATCTATGGTTGTTACAATCAGCATGGTTGTTGCATCCTATTCATACATTTTAGGTTGCATAGTCATAAGAATGTTTTGGTTACAAACAGCACGGTTATATTACATAGAACAGTCAGGCAGTTACATGAAACGTAGGTTATTTCCTATGTTTTGGGATTCTTAGACAGAAACGGGCTTTATCTTGCTTGACCAATTCCAACCAATTAGAGAGTCATAGGCAGTAACAGTGTTGGGAGGGGGGCTGGTGGGATCCTCTGCCAGAACAGTGCTACCTGTGAGGTAGTGTTGTATGGCGTGACCGGGCAGGTTGTGTTAGCGTTAGCTTAGGTGGCTAGTATTTATTAAACAGCCAGGTTTTCAGTTGTTTCTTGAACTTCTGGAAGGAAGTCTCGATGAGGTGGGTGGGGAGTGAGTTCCAGATGCGCGGAGCTGCTATGTGGAAGCTGGTATTGCCTGCTCTGGAGGTGGTGAAGCATGGGATGTGGAGGTGTCTTTTGTCGCTGGATCTGAGGGATCTAGTTTTGATTTTACGGTATATGCTTTGACTGAGGTTGATTGGGGCCGTGTTGGAAATGCATTTATGGGTGATGGTGAGTGTTTTGTGGAGAATTCTCGCTTGTACTGGTAGCCAGTGAGCATCTCTTCTATATTGGGAGATGTGTTCTCGTCTGTTAAGGTGGCTCCAAGGGCTTTGTTTTGCAGGAGTTATAGTTTGGTTAGGTTTTCTTTTGAGGTGCCTAACAGTAAAACATTGCAATAATATAGCTTTGTGAGGATTAGGGCTCTATCAAGTGTCAGGCAGTTTTCAGTGGAAAGGAGGGATCTGCTTAAGGTAATGAGTTTGTCTATGCCGTGGAGGAGGCAAGAGCGCTAATATGGTTTTTCATAGTGAGATTGGAGTCGAGGTGAACTCCTAAGGTTTTGACTTTGTGTGATATAGTGATGGGGGTGCCATTTATCAGGATGGAGGTGTAGTTGGAAGGAAGTTTGCGGAGTCCGGCTGGGAAGCCGACTATGAGGATCTGGGCTTTTCTCTGTTAAGGCAGAGACTGTTTGGCATCCAATTTCGGATAACGGAGTACATTTTGTTAAGGGTATATCCTGTTCAAGGTTACCTGAAATGGGGATATGAATTTGCGTGTCGTTAGTAAAGTTTGTGTCAATTATTCCTATGGCATCTAGTGCCGCGAAGAGTAACTTTGTGTATGCACTGTATAGCGTTGGGGAGAGGCAGGAACCTTGTACTCCCAAAGGCACAGGGATGGGATAGGCTGCTTCTCCTAGGGGACTATTGAGGTACAGTCTGATGGGAAGGATTTTATCCAAGTTGTAGCTTTCTTAGAGAAGTGGAAGTTGGTAGATAGGGTAAGGCATTATTTGTCATGGTCGACTAAATCAAACGCAGCGGAGAGATCTAGTAATAATAGTATGCCCAAGTTGACAGAGTCCCTAATGGAATCCATCTGTTTTTTTAGGTCAAGGAGTCCGGTCTCCATGCTGTGGCTGGGCCGGAATCCTGATTCTTTCCACTAGCAGATGGTTCTGTTCGAAGTGGGTTTGTACTTGGGAGAAGACTATTTTGTCAATGATTTTAAGGAGGAATTGTACTGTTATGGGCCTGTAGTTTGTCGGGTTGGTTGGGTCAAGAGTGGGTTTTCTAAGTAGGGGTGTGACCCATGCACCTTCCATGAAAGAAACTTGAGTAGCACTATGTAAATGCTCAAATGAAGGAGCCATGTGCTTCGTGAGGACATTGAGCTCCCATGCCAGAGCTTTCACTGGAGGGAAAGATCCCGACCCCTTTCATGAATTCTTTGACCAGTCTGTGAGACCATAACAATGGCCTTGAAGGTGAACGGGTGTATCGTGAAATGGCCGCCAGGTGCACTTTGATGGAGGCGTGGGCGAAACAAGACTTGGCCAGTGAGAGTGAGTACAGCAGGAGCTGAGCAGAAACATGCAGCAACATGCAGAAGTGTTTCCATTCGTGACCATAGCATAATAAGAGCAGAGGGCGTCCTGACCTTGTAAGAATGGCTTTACACTCCACCGGAAGGTCTTAGTGGCCAAATTCCAAGGCTGCAGGGGGCATGCTGTGTGGTCCATTGATGCTTGGTCGTGATGCATGATGGTTCCACCTTCTCTGGCGAGCAGGTCTAGAAGAGGAGGCAGTCTGATGTTTGGTGCCGCTGACAGGTGGAGCATATTGGGTACCATATCTGACATGGCCACGCTGGGCAATGAGTATCATCTTGAAGCAGAATCTCTTCAGGGTGTTGACGCGTAGCATGAGGGGGATCGGAGGAAAAGTATGCAGGAATAGACCCTCCCATCTGAGTGAGAAGGCATCCCCCAACGTCCCTGGTTGAGGGAACCTGCTGGTGAACTACTTGCTTCTGAAGTTCACTGCTGTGGCAAATAGATCAATCTTGGGACAACGCCGTTGACTAAACAGACGGACCACTTGACCCTGCTGCAACTCCCATTCGTAATCTGACTGGAGCTCCCTGCTGAGGGCATCCACTATAGTTTTCTTTATATCAGCTATGTGAAAGTGTATGAGGAACATGTTCTGAAGGACTGTCCAGTGCCAAAGGGTCTGTGCCTCCAATGACACAGCAGGGGACCGGGTCCGCCCTGCTTCATGATCTAGAACATTGTGGTGTTGTCCATGAAAACCCTCACCACCTGACCTTTCTGTAGAGGCAAGAACATCATGAGGACCCAGAACATGGCCCAAAGCTCCAGCACATTGATGTGCAGATCCTTCTCCTCAGGCAGCCAAAGGCCTCTGGCGTAGGACTGCCCCGTGTGGGTACCCCATCCGTCCATTGAGGAGTCTCTGGTGACTATTGCCTGAAACAGAGGGGTCTGGAATGGGGAACCCTGCATAAAGTGAAAGCGCACCCCCCACCATTGGACGGCTTGCCTAAATTCCAGGTTGAGTTTAACTTGTCTGACCAATTGCCTGTGGCCTTGTGCCACCTGCAGTCTAGAAACTCCTGGAGTGGCCGCATCTGCAGCCTGCAGAAGGGGATCAGATGTGTGCAGGAGGACATCATTCCCAGCAGCGACTTGATGACCTGGATGGTTGTGGATTTGATGGTGGACAGAGGATGCACCTTCCCCAGGATGGCTAGGACCCGCTCTTCCGAGGGGAAAGCTAGGGACGCCACTGTGAGATGCACTCCCAGAAACAGACCATCCTCTGACGTTATGCAAGATTTCAGATAATTAATAGAGAATCTGAGCCCTGTTAGCAGGCATATGGTCTCCTGTGGGTGTTGCACCACAGGGATCTGAGGACGTGACCAGATGAGACAGTCCAGGTACAGGTAGACGTGTAAGCCCTTGAGATGTAGATGTGCCGCTACTGTGGCCAAACACTTTAACAACTTTGATGCCGACTTCAGGCTGAAGAGCAGAGCCTTGAACTTGTAGAGGTTCGCTAGAACCACGTAGCAAAGGAACTTTCAATGGTTTGGGTGAATGGGGATGTGAAAGTAGGCATCTTCCAGATGTAGAGTAGTCATGTAGTTCTCTTCCTCCAGTTGGCCGAGCACTTGCTGCAACGTGACCATCCTGAACTTTTGGGACCTTAGATATTTGTTGAGGTGCCTTAAGTCTAAGATTGGGTGCCACTCCCCCAAGTTTTTCCATACTACAAAGAATCTGGAGTATGCCTGGAGCCCTCGAGTTGCAGAGGGATGGGTTCTATTGCGCCCTTTGCCACTATGGCTCGTACTTCCTGCAGCAGCTGGGCAGTGTTGTTCCTTTATTACAGGTGGAATGCAAGGGCACTTGTGTTCGAATTCCAGCGTGTGACTGTTCTGCAGAATGTCCAGCACCCATTCGTCGGTGGTGATGCCTCTCCAGGTGTCTATTATTTGATAGGCAGCCCCCCACCGGGGTGCAGAAGTGGGGGCCGGTGCCCTGGGCCAAGTGAGGCCTGCTTGGTTGCTTACAGCTTTCCCTGCAGGTGCCAACAGTGCTGTGAGCCTGCACCAAAAGCCTGAGACCGACCTCTGTAGATTCCTGCACTGTGGAGCGGGAAGGCTGGCGGCAGGAAGAAGATGCGTATACCTTCGAGGATCTTTCAAACATACTCCTAGAGGTCTGAAACGATGAAGAGCAGCGCTGCTGCAGGGTTCCTAGTGACCTTGCTATCTGTGTCCATCTTGATGGTTTGCAGTGTTTCATCCACTGCCTCCCCAAAGAGATTCTCTGTCGAAAAGCATATCTATCACTTTGGCATGAACCTCTGGCCTGAAATTGGTAGCCTTCTGCCAACCTTGCTGGCTGAATGCTATGCCATTTCCCATTTGGTGGAAGACTGAATCCACATCCATAGCCACAGTGATGGCATGATCGGAGGCCACCTCCCCCTCCTGAAAAAGTGCCAATGGCTCTGTCCTCTTGTTGTCATGCAAGAATTGCAGGAGTGGGCCCTAGCTTTAACTACAGCTCTTTCATACCCTGCTTTGATGGCCAGTGCGTTGGCAGCCTTGATGGGTGACGCTGCAGTATATATATGCTTTCCTGACGCATACAGCTTCTTCCCCGTGTCATCTGGAGGGACCATAGACTGAGGATGGGTTCGCCGACTGCTTGCTCACTGTGCCCAAAACCACTGAATCCAGGGATGGCTGAGAGCGGAGGCATTTGGGGGTCGAGTCCGGCACCCTAGATTTCTTTTTCTCTAGTCGGTCCCACTTCGCCGGTGCAGAGCTCAGGGACTTCATTATGGCCAGACCCTCTTCCCATACCTTGTCCAGCAGCGGGACAGACAACATTCTTACCAGAGAGGTATGTCTCTGGTAGCGGAAACCTTCCTTCCTCTTCTCCTCTGGTACCAGATTAAATGGGACGAAGCCCTAGTCATGGAATGATCCAACCTCATCTGGAGGTGTAGCCCTGCGGGTATCCTCAGCACCTGCTGCCACTCCATCCACCATGGTCATCTAATTCATTTGTGTCCATTGTGCCGGCATCTGTGTTCTGTAACGCACACCTGGTACCCACGGGGACATCACTCAGCCTGTTCTGACCTCTTACGAACCCGAACCCTTCCCTGTAGTCTACTCGACTGGAGACTGGGCCTTGTTTTCTTGGAAAGTGTGCTCTCTGTCCTGCTTTCAGTGCAGGGGCGTGTTGA